>NC_133396.1:98374131-98689846 GCF_047511655.1 Castor canadensis | reverse complement strand
AAGCCAGAATGTCCTGGTTCAGATGCTGCAGTGTAAGGCACTGAGGCACCACTGCCCTTCTGACTGGGAGTTAGTTCTGTTTTCCAATAGCAGCATTGGTCTAGTAGGGGTGTGTGGGGAGGAGTATGGGTCCTGGGGCAGATAGGGGATCAAATTTTGCTTTAACCAATTAAAGCTGTGTGACTTCAGGCAAGTTGCTTCAATTTATGTTCTGCAACATAATTTCAAAAAATAGATACCAGTGTCTCTCTATCTTGCAGAATTGTGACATATCTTAGATGTGCAGTCCATACAAATTACTATTTAATTGTGTTCTACAGTAAGTACTCAAAAGAAGACTTTAAACATGAATTTGATTTTATGATTTCATGTCATTTCTGATGTGCTTATGGATTGATGAGCTACATATTTTGTGAACTGTTTTAGGCAAATTCTCCAAAATAGAAAATAAATCATAGCCCCTGTCCCCATGCTTCAAAAATGTATAACTCTAATTGGTTCCCATCATATGATCCCAGATCTCACTTCTTTTGTAACTATGTTTTGGGTATTAGATTGAATATTCAACTATTAGGAAGTGGAGTTGTATGAGATGCTCGATTCCTGGGTTGAGCTGGTGCATTTATTTTGATTTCTATGATAGCTTCAGTAAAAATAATTCATTTGTTCCACATGTGTATATTGAGTGACTATATGCCAAGCACTCTTGGGTTCTGAGGATATAAAATCTAATATGTGGATAATAGAATGAGAATTTTAAAAATGCACCTAGTAAGTATTCCAGAAGGACAAAATTGAGAAAATGGGAACCAGGCCACGAAGGGACAAAAACTGAGCATTTTCCAGAATTGATGGATGTCACAATCATCAGACTCCAGAAAAATGACATGTTCCCACTAACTTAAATACAGTGAAACTGCTGAGAACTGAAGAAAATAACTTGCAAAAATAATTAGAAGCAATAGAAGCAATAGGTTTCTAATACAAAGTTGACAATTGAACTAAAAGTGGACTTACCTTGTGTTGCTGTTAGGAAAATACGAGTAACTTCAGAGTACCGAGTGAAAGTAAGCCCTTCTAAACCCTCAGCCCTGCATGGTTGAGACTGAAATAAAACTGTCAGACAAAAGTTGAGTTGAACCCTTACTGAAAGATTTTGCTTCTTTTTTTGAAAAAGACTGCTAGAGACAGTTGATATTAAATACTACAAGGGAGAAGTAACAAAAAGGAATAATAAAGAAATGTACAAATATGTAGGTAAGTTAAATATTTATAAGTCAATAAAAATGACCTGGAGAAAAAAGACAGAAATACACAAATGTGGAGAATTGACTAAAATTAAGACATTTCCAAGTATTGTCTAGAAGGAAGACAGATGTTGATTAAACTTAGACATCAATGTATTTGATGTAGTTATTAAATGTTTGATGGTAATCTTATGATGAGATATAAAATATACAGTTTCCAAACCAGCAGAAGTTAAAAACGAAATAAAGAAAATCCAAGCCATCCAAAAAAGAATGGAAACTAGGCATTATGACACATGCCTATAATCCCAGGGTTTAGGAGGCTAAGGCAGGAGGATTGAGAGCTTGAGAGAGACCCTGCCTCAAAAATAAATAAAAATAAATAAAATAAAGGTGCAAAGATTGAAAGAAATGGGATAAAAAGTATACATCAGGCAGGTAGATAGCTATGGTAATACTACATTAATAGTCTATAGACTTTGAAGCAAAAACATTTTTAAGGATTGAGTCTACACATGATAAGGTCAACCCATCCAGGGGTATTACATTTATTAACGTGTATGTGCTTTTAATGCTTCAAATATATAAAGTAAAAGTTTATGTGATAACAAGGAAATAAAAATCCACAACTTTAAGAGTTATTTCTTAGCAATTTATTATCACACAAAAGTAAGCATGTGGAAGATAATGCAAAATTCCTGGTCTGAATGCACAAGTTGGAGAACTATATTCTTTTCAAATCTACATGTGACAATTTAAGATCTCACCCAAAGTAAGTCTACAAATATTTTTTAAAATGTGTATTACACAGACTGTTTTCTGACCATGATAAATTTTTAAAAAAGTAACCAAAACCCAATAAAGAAAATTCATGTTGGAATTTAAAAAATAACTGCATTAAGCAACCATAAAAATTCTTCATATTCATTTGAATGAAACATCTGAATGGCTTCAGACATTTGTAGGTAAATGGAAAAAAGGAAAGGTTGAGAACTAATGAGTTAAATATTCTCAAAATGAGGGAAAATGAATAAATACAAAGAAAATAGAAGGAACAAAAGATAAAAAATAGGAGCATTGAGTTTTATGATTATCCAATTTTTAATGGTTATAGGGCTATTCTGATTATCTATTTTTCTTGAATTTTGGTTATTTGTGAGTTTGGAAGAGTTCTTTATGTTTTTTGGTGATACTGGGGTTTGAACTCAGGGCCTCATGCTTGCTAGGCAGGCGCTCTACCATTTGAGCCACTCTGCCAGCGAATTTTTTCTTTTTTTTTTTTTGAGTTGTTAAATTTATGAGAATAAAGTTGTTAATAGTATTTTCTTATTGTCTTTTTAATGGGTGCAGGATCCGTAATGATAACTTGCATTTCATTCTTTTTAAAAAATACTTTATTAGCATATATTGTACAGGGGGTTTTCATTGTCATATTTCCATATAATGTTCCTTGGTTAGATTCATTCCTGCTATCATTCCCCTATATCCCCTCCTCCCCTACTTAAAACAAATTTCAACAGGTTTCAAGGTTCTATCTTCATGTAGCTATATTAAGTACATTGATTATATTTACCCTCCTTTACCCTCTCCATTCACCTTCTCCCCTTTCACTAGTACCCACCTCTTCATAGGAACTGTTTTACATTCTTATCTTTCATAGTTTTAAGTGTATGTTCATTGTTCAGAAGGGGATTCACCATGGTATTTCACATATGAATATATTTAACTTTAATCATATTAACTCCTCTATTACCCTCCTATGTCTTTCCCCCACCTTCTATTAATTAACAGCTTTCAGGGTGTTTTGTTATGACATCTTCCTGCACAGATGGGCGGTATTTCCATATTATTCACTCTGCCATTCTCCTTTCCTCTTCTTCCTCTCCCTTAGTCCTTTCAAATAGTCCCTTGCTATTGGTATCTTCTCTCTTTTCATTGTCTCTTGCTAGGAGCTTTTCAATTTTATTGATATTTTCCAAGAACCAAGTTTCTGTTTTACTGGTTTCTCTTAATTGATTTCCTGTTGTTCATAGTTGTTTTTCAGGAATGATGGTCTGTAGGAGACTTACTTTGCTATATTGAAAGCAGGATTTCTTAGCACTTTTTCTGTTATTTTACTCTTCATTCTATTTCCTTCTTATATTCAGTCAAGTTTTCCTGTTCTATACACATTTCTGTTTTTAGTTTTGAGTTTTTGTATTTTTTTTTTTGTATTTGCAAATGCTTATTTAAGGGTGTTTAATTGGGTTACATTGATTTAGTTTTCTTCTTCCTTGTGGTTGTACCTTGGGTGTGAGGGCTGTATAGGGGTTGTCAGCTAAAGCATTTTTTTTTTTCTCATTTTGTTTTCTTTGCCTCCCAGGGAGGTTTTTGCTAGTTGTGTAATCTAAAATCTTATCATATCCCTTGGGCTTAAACTCTTTCTTACTACTGGTTTCTAGTATTTATGATATCTGCCATATGTATTTTACTTATGTATCTTGTTTATTATCTTTTAACTTACCAAAGTATAAGTTCCAAGACTTGTGTTGTTGTTCATTAAATTAAATTAATGATTGACATACAGTAGGCTTTTGGTATGTACTTGCTTTATAAATAAATATATGGAAAAACTTGATTAAATTACATTGAATTAAAGTATCATGCTCTCATGTTTGTAGTCTTAATTTTTATTGTATCCACATTTAAAAACTATCAGTTTCTTATGATGAATAGGATTTACTGAGGCTTTGCCTGCTCTCATTGTCAAGTTTGTTGTACTAATAAATATAGTTCCTTCTCATGGAAAACAACACTAAGAACAACTGTAGTGTGTAATAAATCTTATTCCTAGCAATGAAGCTTCACAAAATAATCGATGTTTTTTGGGGGGGTACTGGGATTTTGAACTCAGGGCCTCATTCTTGCTAGGCAGGCACTCTACCACTTGAGCCATTCGATATGCCTTTCTGTGTTGAATATTTTCAGATAGGGTTTCTTAACTGTTTGCGTGGGGCCTAATCCGTGTTTCTTATCTGGCATCTACATACCTGAATTGCTTCCTTTATATGACAAGTCTCATTTATTTATATGATAGTATAGATAAGGGACCATTGAAAATGGATAGTAAACCACTGGATTAAGAAGGGCTCATTTCACCAGTAACCGGTTATTCCTCGCCACATCATTTGACTCCTGATTGAGGAACAGGAATTTTGGGAGTTTGTATAGGGTTGATTGTAGAAAAGAAAAATACCAGAGACTCTGGATGTTCAAGAAAGTCACATTTTGTGGTAATGACTAATGAAATAGATTCACCTATCGGTAGCAGTTACAGATGCCACTGTGCACACTGGCTTTGTTCAGTGTCACAGCCAGAACAGAGCATGTTCTCTGTATATTTTATTGCAAATTGATTTTCATTTAAAAACTCATCTACATTCTATTTTTGAAAAAATATACTCACAAATACCCATTTTTCTCATTTCTAAAACTTTCAGAAAAGAGAAATTCCCTTTTTTTTTTTTTTTTTTGGCAGTACTGGGGTTTGAACTCAGGGCCTTGTGCTTGCTAGGCAGGCACTTTACCACTTGGGTCATGCTCCCAGCTTCCCCCTTTTTTTTTTGCTTGGACCAGTCTGGATTGTGATCCTGCAGACTCACATGTATCTGGGATCTTTGTGCACACTAGCATGTCCAGTTTATTGATTGAGATGGAGTCTCACTAACTTTTCTTCTGGGTTGGCCTTGGTCCATGATCCTCCCAATCTCTGTCTGCCAGGTAGATTGATTATAGGCATGGGCATCTGTGCCTGACCTGGTTTCTTACTTTTGACATACGAGTAAGAATTCAAGTAATCACTTAAAATTATAAAAAAGTCCTATCCCAAACATTAGTTCTGAGCCAGGCTGGATTTTTGGAAATTTGAAATAGATATGGATGATAAGCAGGAAAAGGACAGGAAGGAAGGAGTAGTTGATATCAAGGCAGCACTTTTTCCTCTGCTGATCACTGGAGCAAGTTCATTCTTGAGAAAGAGAAAAAATGTTCTCTGTTGTAAGGAGCTAAGGATAACTCATTTTATTCCTCACCAGCTATGACTTAGTTCTTGACTTTGATGTTCAGGGTAGAAATGGATGAAAAAATAGCAAAGACAAAAAAAACCCAAAACAACCTTCCCCCCAACCCCCAAAAACCTACACAGTGAAGACTAGTAGATTATTATTGAGAGGATAGACCAACCATTGGCCAGGAAATAGGGTTGTCATGACTAGGTTGTGCTTCTGGGTATCCAGAAACTATGATATCTACAAGTAAACAAAAACCAAGGAGAAACCATTAGGGTTATTGAAAGCACATATGAAGGCATTGACAGCATAACAGTATTATTGCCAACTACCCTACATATAATACCTTTTAGCAGCTTAAATAATGATTTTTTCAGCCACCTGAGTTCTGTCCTCTGTCATTTTTAACAGTTCAATTTTTTGAAAGTTGCAGCAAACTGAAACCAACTTCTTTACTTGAACGGTGTCAGATCTCTGGAAATAAAAAAACAACTAGGTCTTTAGAAAGACCTAGTTGCTTTTTATTTCATACAAGCAAAGGTGAGAGCAAGAGGCTGCTGTCCTTGCTCCATAGCCTTCAAGTCTTCCTGGAGCTCAGAGTTTTGATCTGGCTATTATTCCCAGGTTATAACAAAATCTGAACCTCCAAGCTCTAGACCTTTCCTCATTTCAGAGGGTTATCCCTTCATGGAACAGCTACATGCTGGAGTTTCTACCCACCTTTTCTCCTTCATGGCAACTCTGAGCCCAGGACCTTTCACACTGGGTCTGTGGGTCTGGGCCCAGGATGGGACTGTTCTTTACAGGTAGCTGGCAAACACTGATCTCTTGTCCTTCAAGGAGTATGAGAAAAGTAGGGGCTGTGTTATCAGTGACTTAAACTAATTTTTGAAACATTGGCTAGAAATCTGGGAAAAATATTGGAGCATTCTTCATTGTAGTAGTAGACCAAATTAAAAATGTTCCCCATGATCTTTGCTCATTGTTACTCACATGATTGTCTTTGCATGTTATGTGGCATGGCTGACCTCAAGACATAGAGGTGATCCTGGCTTATTCGAGTGTGCTCAATGTAACAACTTGAGCCCTTCAAAATGGTAGCAGAGTCAAGTTGGAGAGGTTAGAAGCTGCAGCAGAAGCAGAAGTTCTGCCATGGACTGTGAAGGTGAATCTACCATGTTGTAGAAAGGGCATGTAACGGAATGAGAGTAGCCTGTAAAGGCTGAGAATGGCATCTTAGCAGACAAACAGAAAGGAAATGAAGACTTCAAACCTAAGGGTCTGAGCGGATTTGAAAGCAAAAGTGCCATCCTCAGCCTCCCTTGCTAGTCCCTTGATGTTAGCCCATTGAGAACCCGAGCAGATTTTAGCACAGTCTGGACCCTGGGTACTGTTAGGATTCTGACCTAGGGCACTGAGAGGTAATGCATTTTATTGTTTTTAGCTGCTAAATTTATGATAAATTTTCTATAGCAGCAATAGAGAAAATAATACAATTCCTTATGAATTGATAAAGAATAAACATGATCAAAAAGATTAAAACTATGGTCAATAAATTATAAATAAAATACAAATCAAAATACAAACTAGGAATATATATATATATATATATATATATATAATGAGATCCAATTGAGTAATTAATCCAATATTTAAAGAATGCACACAAATCAACCATAAATTTTAGATGCTTAATCTCACCTATAATAAAATGAACTCAAAATGCACGTTATCACCTTTTCATGTATATTAGTAAACATTAAAATGTTTTTCTTAGGTGTAGATAATGCACAGTTTCATTTAATGTTGTTTGTGATATAAGTCATTTATGCAATTTGACAATACATGTTACAATTTACAATGTACAAACCTTCAGAAACTCGATGTTTCCAAATTTATCCTAAAAATACAACTCATAAATATGTACAAAATGACAAGGCTAGTGTCACTTATCTAAAACTCTTAGTGCTGAAAATGCTTCAAAACTTTAAATTGCTTGGATTTTAGAAAGACAAGTTGGTGCATGCAATACAGTACGTTTTATAATACCTCTAGTGGGAGTTAGGATAACAACCTACAATCAAACCAGGTTATACTTCAGCAAAAAAGATACATGAATTCACATTAAGTAGCATAAATAATGACTATAAATAGCCTCACATCAGCTCAGCTATAGTCTAGCTGCCAAATGTGTGTACCAAACTCTTGAAAAGACAGTTTCCTAAGCTGTTTGGGCTTTAGAATTGCAGATAAGGGGTTTTAGAACTGTATAAGAACATTCATTACAGCATTTTTTTCTACAACAGCAAAAGAATATAAAAGAAGTTAAAACATCTTTATCCAGATAAAGAATAATGTCATATCCATAAAATATATTAAAAATAATACAAGTATTCAGAGTAAAATTTTTAAAAAGTGAATTATATGAGGATTGTGTGTTATGTGAATAAAAACCAGATACTGTGAAACGTGCATTTTTCCCCCATTTACACACACACACACACACACACACACACACACACACTACAGTGTGCTCAGAATGTGGAAGAAACTGTTAGAACCCTGGGTTTTGTGACAGTGACTATTTGATCTAAGAACATGAACTAACCAAGCCAAGAGACTTTCCAAAAACAAATGGGCTTTCTGTTGCTTTCGTATTGTATTTCAATTGTCACACCTGTATCACTCAAAAAAATGAGAGCACACAAGGAAGGGGTGAGGATAGGTAAGACACCTAAAAAACTAGCTAGCATTTGTTGCCCTTAACGCAGAGAAACTAAAGCAGATACCTTAAAGCAACTGAGGCCAATAGGAAAAGGGGAACAGGTACTAGAGAAAAGGTTAGATAAAAAAAAATTAACCTAGAAGGTAACACCTACACACAGGAAATCAATGTGAGTCAATGCCCTGTATAGCTATCCTTATCTCAACCAGCAAAACCCCTTGTTCCTTCCTATTATTGCTTATACTCTCTCTACAACAAAATTAGAAATAAGGGCAAAATAGCTTCTGCTGGGTATTGGGGGGGGAGAGGGAGGGGGTGGAGTGGGTGGTAAGGGAGGGGGTGGGGGCAGGTGGAAGAAATGAACCAAGCCTTGTATGCACATATGAATAATAAAAGAAAAATGAAAAGAAAAAAATAAAGGAACTAAAAGACCTAATATAAAACAGTTAGAAAAAATATCAGTGAAACTTACTAACATTGCTATCTAAAATAAAGACCTGACTTGGAAAAAAAAAATGTTTAGAATTTTAAATAGTCGTTGAGGTTTAGTCCTTCAGCCCACTGAGGTTGGAATCAGCACCTCAGTTTTAAGTGGAGGCTGCTGAAGTGGATGACCTGTTTTACACCATAAAATTGTAGACATCGTACTAATACATATAATTCTTTATCAAAATTCAGATTATTTTCTGCTTAGTCTTGTAAACAAAGACTTTTTTTTTCATAACTGACTGCAAAGCATAATGGCAAAGGAGAGAAAGAAGAGGTGATCTGTGAACTTAAAAAAGATGGTGTCTCTTTTTGTATTCAAAATAAAGAGGAAGGAATGTGAGGGCGACCTGGCTGTCTGTCACCCCATTGATCAGCAGGGTTGATTCCGCTAATTTGGCTGACTAAGTGGATGTCCCCTTCCTCCCTCACCGCTCCATGTGCTTTCCTCCCTGTGTGCTGGGTCAAAGTGGATGACTCTTTCTGATAGAGGAGGACCGTTCGTTGGTCAAGCGTATGTGAGTGGCTGCGCTCCCCGGCCAGAACCTCCACACATGCTCTCAAAATGAAGAGGAAGGGCAGATGGAATAATGATTAAAAATTTTAGTCCCTGGGGAAAAACCCCCTCAGGAACAGCTCCGGCCTGTGGTGGAGGATGTGCATGGAAGTGGTGCTGGTAGTGCAATTTCGTGGATCAAGGAGGAATCCAGGACAACAGGTAGAAAGTTCTGGCCTCTGCAGCACTTCTTGCCAGCGGAGGTCGTTTTTACCCGCGGCCTTTAGGCCAGGTGTGGCAGGATGCGTGTGAGGCTAAGCATGAGCATTGCGGGGCTGCAGAGGGAGGATGGCTGAGCCTGGGAGTGGGGTTTCTTGGTTAATCGCAGGTGGAAACAAACTCATCTGGGAAACGGCAGCTTGTGGTCTCGGATGCTTGGGTGCTGGGTTTTCTTGCCTGTGACTGTATCTCCTTGGGCAGAGACGTGTTCAGCTCATCCCTTTGCCCACCGTGCCCAGCCCTGCGGAATTAAACTGAATTGAATTAAGCCGGTCTTAAGGGACCCGAGTCCCACCATCGCGCAGATCCTAGTAATCATGCAAGTGTTGTGAGTGAGAGCGGTGGCCGGTCCCTGACTGGATTCAGAGCAGGTTGTCCTGACACGTGCTCATGTATGTGAGGGGTGTAAAATCCATTCAAGGGCCCGTTCCTACTCTGCTTGTTAATTAGATCCTAATGCAAGTAGAAGAGATCTGCTTTCACCCATCTTCCTTTCCCGCTTCCATTGCCTGCCTACTTAGCCCTCTCACCTAGATGCCTAGGGTAGGTGGGGTTCCCTGCAGCATCAGTACCACTATTATTCCTTTAGGACTGGGGTTGAGCTAATCCAATCCCAATTCCCTCATGCGACCCCTCTGTAAAGAACCTATTGTATGACTATGACACTTGATTTTCACAGTACTGGCTTCACACTCCAAACATTTAGAAACTACAAACAAATCCTGAATCCCTACAGCAATTTTCAAGACTCACATTGCTATTAGTTACCAAAGACCTTAGCAGAGACTTTGTGGTAGCAGAGAGAGGAGAGTAGGCAGTGAAAAATTGAGAGAAAAGAGCAGATATGACTTTTCAGTTTCACTAGGATGCTTGACTTCCTGTTTCACATATAGAAGCAATCATTTACTATGAAGTTCATTTAGGCACTTTGCCATATTTGGAGGAAAATGTGCAGAAGTGTATTTTCTGTCAGAGAATAGCCTGTGATGTGAGGTATTTCTTCTTGCAAATTTAGCATTTACTTTTTTTTTTTTTGGTGGTGGCATTACTGGAGTTTGAAGTTTGAACTCAGGGCCTTGTAGTTGCTAGGAAGGCACTCTACCACTTGAGCCATTCCTCCAGCTTTTCTTGCAAATTTATAAAATTACAATAGTGGCCAGTCACCCAGCCTTTGCAAAAGGAATTCCCTTCTTTCTATGCTCATTTAGAAGTTTTTCATTTCGTTTTCCTTTTAAGTCCTGTGTCTCTAGCACCTCATTGCTACACTAGGCTCTGTCTAGTGATACACTTGAGACACAAGTGTGTCCCAAGTCCATAGCCTCGCCTTGTCCAAGTCCCAATCTCTTGCTCTTTTGTGAATTTCTTTAATCCAACAAGGATCAAGGCATTTTAAACCTCATGCTACTCAGGCCTTGGTTATTCCTCCTTGTTTGAAAAGTTTTTAAGCTTATCAAAAACTTCTTCATAATGAGATTCTTCCACTTTTCACAAATTTATCTCAGCTAGAGAGTTGTCCTCAACATATGCCTGAAGCGAATGGAACTCCTGTTACTTCTTCCAGAGTCTGGCTTCAGCTGAACCAATGAGATAAATACTTGCATATGCTCTTGTCAAATTTAGCTTTCTCCTCATTTGCATGTTAAAGTTTTGAATACCTCATGCTGGTAGTGTCCAGTCCTGGACCAGTCTGCCGTCTTCCGTGCCTGTCATTTAATTCATCTCATCCTCCTGGCGCTTTCCTAAGCATGCTTCTTTAAGGAATGCTCTGCCCTAACTTCCCCACTTCCACTCACGGCTACCTCAAAGGTGGCTGATCAATGCTTTCATTTTTTATGCTGTTCTTTCTTTCAGATCTGCCTCCACATTCTGCGATCATGTAACACAGCTGTTCCTCAGACTTTGAGGGGTACTTGTAAATGTCCAGTTGTAATGGGCTCTCTGGTTGTGGGGAATCATTTCAGTTTGTCTTGCTTGCCCTTCGAGTCCAGTTGTTCTTATTTGTCCTGTTAAAAACTGAGTTGGAACTGGGTGAGGTCAGAGTGTCCTATTTGTTCTGTGTTCTTGAGGGGATCTGGGATTTTATTTGAACCACAATTGTCGAGGTAAATTTGAAACTCTTGCTATCTGTAAAGGGGAATAAGGACATACTAGGATGTTCCTTTCTGAAGAGTCTGTTGGCTTCTTGATAAGAATGGTTTTGGGAAGAACTCAACTAGAAAAGTTCATTATATGGTTGGTAGTTGTCAACTTTCATGGAAATAGAATAATAGGTTTAAGTAGCTCATATGCCTCTTACAGAAAGTCTCAGGATTGCCTTCCTTTTTCCCTGAGTTAAACTCATGGTGTGATTGGCTCACTAGTCTCTGATCTCCTGTCTAGTTATTGTTCATCTAATGTTGGTTTATGTGTTGGAGACTCTTAGTTTATGATTTCTTCAGTTAGGAACTGAGTGGTTATAAAACTAAGGTAAAAACACAGCTTTCTCAGCTCTTCTGGGCACTCCTTGAGATAAAACTCATTCTTCTTTGAGAGGGGTGTTCTGGATTGATAGTTATAAAGTGCTTGCAAGAATATCTGTATATGGTAGCTATAGGTATATTGCTAATGTTTATTAAGATAAATTAAAAATATATATGTAATGAGTTTCTGAGGGCTGTGATATTGAGTCTAAGGCTATTCGTCTGACCTTCCCCATAGAAGATGATGGGAATTCTTATTTAATAACATAAGGAACTCAACAGGAGATCTGCTTGAAGGGCTATCAGACTTCTGCACTGCCCACCAGGGACTGAAAGGCAATAGGTTCTTTTATTTGGAGCACAGGCCAAACATGGATGATAATTTACATCATTTACATTGCCATTTTCTACTCTTTACTTAAGTGGCTTCCATCTTAGATAAAATAAAATTAAGATTGACATTCAAATAAATTAGTACTAACAAGATAATACATACTTAAATGTAATATATAATTACATATCATAATTATATATTGTGTATATTGTGATTATACTACTAATAACTATTTCAAATAAGTTAAAATTTAGATTGAAAACAAATGTTCTTAAATTATCAGTAGTTAAAACAAATCATTCAAAATTAAACCCTTATAAAATATCAAATTAATTCTACAGTGGTTAAAAATCACTAAAGATTCTCCTTTATATAGAATAAAATATCTTAAAGCCACAAATATAAGCTTTCGTCATGGAGGGAGGGGATGCAGTCAAAGCATCTCATTCTGATCGCTCCAGCTCCAGTCTTGTCTGGTGCCTGACACTTCTACCCAAAGCTCAGGCAACAGATATTGTTCTTGGGGGCCACTTCTTCTTTCCCAGTCACTCCTTAGCTAAAGGCATGGGATAGTTCCAATGTTTTAAATGAGAAGTTTCTAGGGGTAGAGGCTTTCTTTTATTATCGTCAGTTTCTTTTACATAGTGGACACACATGATTGCTGAACTGAAGAGAGCTCCAGTTTCAAGGAAAAATTGAAAGAATGTGCTTAGAATGATATCTTGCGTAATCACGAGTAGGAGAGCAGTAGATTCTTATAACACTCCTCTCTGTGTCTGTATTCCAGTGCAATGTGCCCTGGGGCTCTAGTGGCCATCCTGACACATAGAATTCTGTCTTCTCCAATCTGGAGGGTGCTGATGCCTGTCATTCAGTGTGAATACAAAATATGTCTTAATTGTAACAATGCATTTGCTCCTGGGTCATAGAAGATCAATGTTACATTTGGGGAATGAAGATGTAAACTGCAAGTTTTAGGAGTTTTCAAATTTATTAGGTCCTCACCTAATAATTCCAGAGATACAGCACGGTGGGAATTGATCTGGCAGTTTCATTCAGCTCACACAGTGTTTTCTGAAGACAATATACCTCAGCAGGTGCTGCCAGGTGCAATGCAAGCATCTTGGCACTGATTCACATGAGTGGGACCTCATGTGAATCCCTCATGTTGGCTGCCTGGACCTGAGGAACACAAAATATGGGGCCCTAGCAACTGCAAGTGGGAATTGTCTTTCTTTTAGAAAGCTTACTTGACCAAGCAGGTTCTGCAGGAATCTAGTTCTCCTGAAAGATGTTGGTAGTTGATAATAAAAAAGAGGAAAGGAGGGAAGGAAGGAAGGAAGGAGGAGGGAAGGAAAGAAGGAAGAGAGCAAGGAAGGAAATATTCAATGAGAAACATATTTCTTTACTGTAGAACTTGTCAAGATCGTTGTGAAGCTAGTATCATGTATGAATCCCTAGGATAGGAATATAGGATGCAGTGTATTTCAAATGCATTTAAACCTCTTTTTGGGGAGTATCTGTGGCAAGAGTGGGCTATGAATTCATGTGGCAACTGTGGTCCATCCCTTAACAGAAACCGAAAGGTAAAGACTTCTCTGTTTTTAGTGTTGTTCTTGGAATGTTCCTCCTTTTTGCTAATGCTTAGAAAAAGACTAGAAAAAAATACACGTACATGTTAACAGTGTTACTTCATAAGCACTAGTTTATTAAAATTAAGTAAGGGACTCAGTTAAAGGAGAGTTTGTGGTTAGAGTGAAAAACTCTTAAAATGACTTTCCTGTGACATTTTTCTCTCCTTTTGAAAATCTCCAGGAACAATGCTAAGCAACCTTCTGAGGGCACTCACTGTGTATTTACAGTGTTGGAAGAGAGGTCAGAACTAGGTATTTATGGATGCTCATGCTGAGAAATCCAGGGGATGCATGGAAAACATGACACACATACTGCAGGAAACCTAAATTTTGATGTGGATACAAAATTTAAATATAGAAAGGATGAGAGTCAAAACAAGACTTTCTAAACTCAAGCTTTGAGTTATGAGTACAGAGGCAGGTGCTCTAGCAGTGGCGGCAAGGACATCAGGTGGAGGGCTTCGTGTGATAACACAGAGAGTGCTGAATTACACTCCATGGAACATGAGGGAAGGAGACAGCCATATTGGATTTCTCTCCCTCTAAATGGTTTGCAAACACATTGTTGATCAATTTGTCCTACTTCTTCCCTCTGACTTACCTTTCAGGTATATACAATCGCTAGAAAAATCAGACACGAGGAATCAGGGAGTTGTAAGTTTCTATCAGCATAAGGATCCAGGTGGTAGTACCAGAGCCTCCCTTGACCTGGGGATGTATGAACCACTGACCTCCCCATTTCTTTCTGGGTATGGTTCTTCTAACAAAAGTCAGAGTCTCTGAATCTACTCACCCACTATCATAGCACTACCACAGGCTTTGCAAACATTATATAAATCCCCCTGCAAGGTCAGTTATTTTAACATTTTTTTAACTGACACCTTTTAGCTGAGAAGTCCCTGATTTCTCTGAAAACCTTTCCAACCCATTTCTTGCCACTCTTTCCCTCTCTTTGCTTCAGTCACGCTACGTCTTTTTCAGGACTCCCATCACCCCATGCTGCTTCTCTCCCAATGCCTTTGTTCAAATCCTCTTCCTTCTAGAAACTCTCTGCCTCATCCCCTTCTCTCTCAACTTACCACTTTCTCCTGGCTCCTCAGATATCAGCTGAAATACCTGGTCTTAGCTGAAGGCTTTCTTGACTTTTCAAAGTAGTTGATGCCCCTCCTCATCTGTTTTAGGTTTTCTTAGCACCTATAATTCTCCATCCTAGCACTCATCATAATTGTGATTTAAAAATTAATCAAGGGGCCGAGAATATAGCAAGGGGTAGAGAGTGCTTGTCAATCATGTACAAGGCTCTTTGTTTAACCCTAGTAGAGCAAGAAAAAAAAATTGAATATCGACATTCTTTTTTTTTATTGTTTTATTATTCATATGTGCATACAAGGCTTGGGTCAATTTCTCCCCCCTGCCCCCACTCCCTCCCTTACCACCCACTCTGCCCCCTCCCTCTCCCCCCCACCCTCTCAATACCCAGCAGACACTATTTTGCCCTTATTTCTAATTTTGTTGTAGAGAGAGTATAAGCCATAATAGGAAGGAACAAAGGTTTTTGCTGGTTGAGATAAGGATAGCTATACAGGGAGTTGACTCACATTAATTTCCTGTGCGTGTGTGTTACCTTCTAGGTTAATTCTTCTTGATCTAACCTTTTCTCTAGTTCCTGGTCCCCTTCTCCTATTGGCCTCAGTTGCTTTTAAGGTATCTGTTTTAGTTTCTCTGCGTTGAGGGCAACAAATGCTATCCAGTTTTTTAGGTGTCTTACCTATCCTCATATCTCCCTTGTGTGTTCTCACTTTTATCATGTGTTCAAAGTCCAATCCCCTTGTTGTGTTTGCCCTTGATCTAATGTCCGCATATGAGGGAGAACATACGATTTTTGGTCTTTTGGGCCAGGCTAACCGCACTCAGAATGATGTTCTCCAATTCCATCCATTTACCAGCGAATGATAACATTTCATTCTTCTTCATGGCTGCATAAAATTCCATTGTGTATAGATACCACATTTTCTTGATCCATTCGTCAGTGGTGGGGCATCTTGGCTGTTTCCAAAACTTGGCTATTGTGAATAGTGCCGCAATAAACATGGGTATGCAGGTGCCTCTGGAGTAACCTGTGTCACAGTCTTTTGGGTATATCCCCAAGAGTGGTATTGCTGGATCATATGGTAGATCGATGTTTAGCTTTTTAAGTAGCCTCCAAATTTTTTTCCAGAGTGGTTGTACTAGTCTACATTCCCACCAACAGTGTAAGAGGGTTCCTTTTTCCCCGCATCCTCAAAACACCTGTTGTTGGTGGTGTGGCTAATGATGGCTATTCTAACAGGGGTGAGGTGGAATCTTAGCGTGGTTTTAATTTGCATTTCCTTTATTGCTAGAGATAGTGAGCATTTTTTTCATGTGTTTTTGGCCATTTGAATTTCTTCTTTTGAGAAAGTTCTGTTCAGTTCACTTGCTCATTTCTTTATTGGTTCATTAGTTTTGGGAGAATTTAGTTTTTTAAGTTCCCTATATATTCTAGTTATCAGTCCTTTGTCTGATGTGTAGCTGGCAAATATTTTCTCCCACTCTGTGGGTGTTCTCTTCAGTTTAGAGACCATTTCTTTTGATGAACAGAAGCTTTTTAGCTTTATGAGGTCCCATTTATCTATGCTATCTCTTAGTTGCTGTGCTGCTGGGGTTTCGTTGAGAAAGTTCTTGCCTATACCTACTAACTCCAGGGTATTTCCTACTCTTTCCTGTATCAACTTTAGAGTTTGTGGTCTGATATTAAGATCCTTGATCCATTTTGAGTTAATCTTGGTATAGGGTGATATACATGGATCTAGTTTCAGTTTTTTTCAGACTGCTAACCAGTTTTCCCAGCAGTTTTTGTTGAAGAGGCTGCTATTTCTCCATCGTATATTTTTAGCACCTTTGTCAAAGACAAGTTGGTTATAGTTGTGTGGCTTCATGTCTGGGTCCTCTATTCTGTTCCACTGGTCTTCATGTCTGTTTTTGTGCCAGTACCATGCGGTTTTCATTGCTATTGCTTTGTAATATAGTTTGAAGTCAGGTATTGTGATACCTCCAGCATTGTTCTTTTGACTGAGTATTGCCTTGGTTATTCATGGCCTCTTGTGTTTCCATATAAATTTAATGGTAAATTTTTCAATCTCTTTAATGAATGTCATTGGAATTTTGATGGGAATTGTATTAAACATGTAGATTACTTTTGGGAGTATAGACATTTTTACAATGTTGATTCTACCAATCCATGAGCATGAGAGATCTCTCCACTTTCTGTAGTCTTCCTCAATCTCTTTCTTCAGAAGTTTATAGTTTTCCTTGTAGAGGTCATTCACATCTTTTGTTAGGTTTATACCTAACAAAAGTTATTTGATTTTTTTTGAGGCTATTGTAAATGGAATTGTTTTCATACATTCTTTTTCAGTTTGTTCATTATTAGTGTATAGAAATGCTAATGATTTTTCTATGTTGATTTTATATTCTGCTACTTTGCTGTAGCTATTGATGACGTTTAGAAGCTTCTGAGTAGAGTTTTTTGGGTCTCTAAGGTATAGGATCATGTCGTCTGCAAATAGGGATATTTTGACACTTTCTTTACCTATTTGTATTCCTTTTATTCCTTCTTCTTGCCTAATTGCTCTGGCTAGGAATTCCAGTACTATGTTGAATAGGAGTGGAGATAGTGGGCATCCTTGTCTGGTTCCTGATTTTAGAGGGAATGGTTTCAGTTTTTCTCCATTAAGTGTAATGCTGGCTGTAGGTTTGTCATATATAGCTTTTATAATGTTGAGGTACTTTCTTTCTATTCGTAGTTTTCTTAGAGCTTTTATCATGAAATGGTGTTGGATCTTATTGAAGGCTTTTTCTGCATCTATTGAGATGATCAAGTGGTTTTTGTTTTTGCTTCTGTTAATGTGGTTTATTACGTTTATTGATTTTCGTATGTTGAACCACCCCTGCATTCCTGGGATGAAGCCTACTTGGTCGTGGTGAATAATCTTTTTGATGTGTTGTTGAATTCGGTTTGCCATTATTTTGTTGAGGATTTTTGTGTCAATGTTCATTAAGGAGATTGGCCTATAGTTCTCCTTTTTGGAGGTGTCTTTGCCTGGTTTTGGGATAAGTGTAATACTGGCTTCATAAAATGTGTTAGGCAGTTTTCCTTCCCTTTCTATTTCGTGGAACAGTTTAAGGAGGGTTGGTATCAGTTCTTCTTTAAAGGTCTGATAGAATTCAGCAGAGAATCCATCAGGTCCTGGACTTTTCTTTTTGGGGAGACTCTTGATTGCTGCTTCAATTTCATTTTGTGTTATAGTTCTATTCAGGTGATTAATTTCCTCTTGGTTCAGTTTTGGATGATCATATGTATCTAGAAATCTTTAAGATTTTCAAATTTATTTGCATATAGGTTCTTGAAGTAGTCTCTGATGATTTTCTGGACTTCCATGGTGTTTGTTATTATCTCTCTTTTTGCATTCCTGATTCTAATAATTTGAGTTTTTTCTCTCCTCATTTTAGTCAGGTTTGCCAGGGGTCTATCGATCTTGTTTATTTTTTCAAAGAACTAACTTTTTGTTTCATTAATTCTTTGTATGGTTTTTTTTTGTTTCTATTTTGTTGATTTCAGCTCTTATTTTTATTATTTCTCTCCTTCTATTTGTTTTTGGATTTGCTTGTTCTTGTTTTTCTAGGAGTCTGAGATGTATCATTATGTCATTGATTTGGGATCTTTCAGTCTTTTTAATATATGCACTCATGGCTATAAACTTTCCTCTCAGGACTGCCTTTGCTGTGTCCCATAGGTTCCGGTAGGTTGTGTTTTCATTTTCATTGACTTCCAGGAACTTTTTAATTTCCTCTTTTATTTCATCAATGATCCATTCTTCATTAAGTAATGAGTTATTTAGTTTCCAGCTGTTTACATGTTTTTTGTCTTTACTTTTGTTGTTGAGTTCTAGTTTTATTGCATTGTGATCAGATAGTATGCATGGTATAATTTCTATTTTCTTATGTTTGCTGAGGCTTGCTTTGTGCCCTAGGATGTGATCTATTTTGGAGAAGGTTCCATAGGCTGCTGAGAAGAATGTATATTGTGTAGAAGTTGAATGAAATGTTCTGTAGACATCAAGTAGGTCCATTTGATCTATTGTATATTTTAGATCTTTGATTTCTTTATTGATTTTTTATTTGGATGACCTATGTATTGATGATAAAGGGGTGTTAAAATCTCCCACAACCACTGTGTTGGAGTTAATATACGCTTTTAGGTCTTTCAGGGTATATTTGATGAAATTGGGTGTGTTGACATTGGGTGCATACAGGTTGATGATTATTATTTCCTTTTAGTCTATTTCCCCTTTTATTAGTATGAAATGTCTCTGGCCTGCGTGTTTGTTTACAGTTCACGTGGGAAGTGGGCCTTCCCCCCTCTCCTGTGGAGTTTTCCTCCCTCCACCACTCTCACAAGCTTTCCCGCTCCTGGTTGCTGGGCCTGCGCCCCTGCTCCCACAGGAGCCTTTCCAGCCAGGCCCAGCTTGTTTATTTACAGTTCCGGGAAGGATTCCCCTTGCCCCCTCTTCGGCACTCAGTGCGCCCTATCCTCTTTGCAATGTGTCTTTATTGTTCTTATTGCTTATTATTCAATTTCTCTTTTTTCCCGGGGTGGAGGTCGGTCTGTCCAGGGGGCTATGCTGCTCTGGCCCAGGCTTGTCTGTGGGAGTACCGTGTACCACTTAGCTCACCTTGTCCACATCTTCTCAAGCCGTCTGGGCGTGGGCAACTGGAGGCCCGGGGGCCCTTCTGGTTTCTCTGTTTAACGTGAAGTGGAGTTTCTCTATGCTGGCTGGAAGTGTGGAGGGATCAAAGTTTTGCCTCTTCTGGGTTTTTTTTGCCTGCAAGGTGTGTCTGCAGCGTCTCTCTAAGATTTCACTAGAGGAGGCATGCTTTCTGCTTCCTTCCTCTAGCCGCCATCTTGGAATTCTCCTAATAGCGACATTCTTATTGTTTGGTTCCCCTGTCAGAATAAATACTCCAAGATAGATGTCACATATGCTTGCTTTCTGTGTTCCCAACTCCTGGAACAGAGTCTTTACACAGAGAAGATAGTATATATGCATTGAACGAGCTATCAAATAAAGGAGAGTGTATCATTAGGGGAACTTTTTAGCACTCTCAAAGAGATTACTTTTTAGCACTCTCACTTTGACCATTTTTAGTTGTAGTAGTTTCCAATAATCAATGTTGTTTTGAAGGTGCTGAGAGTGAAGTAGAGAAATGGAGGGTAAAAAAAGTCTGCTTAGATTCAGAATAGTCTCCTGTAAGAAAGATCTATAGTAAGAAAAGGGAAAATCCTTTGTTAGCCTATAAAAACAACTTTATCTTGCTCACATTCAAAGCTTACTGTAGCTGAGTGTCCCCATTTTTTGTACTTTTGGCTCTTGTGTATAATGTGGTCATTGATTTGAAGAGGAAGTCAGGGAATAGACAGAACCTATTGAATTAGAGTCACAGGCATGAGCCAACAGTCTGGAAGCTGTCCCTCAGTGCATTGGTCATGCCTTATTTTCTGTTCATGTGATGAAAAGACAGGTCCTGTCATAGTGGTGCTCTGAATGAATGAATGAATTCTCAAGCAATAGGGCAGTGGGTGTTTTACCCCTTGGCTGACAACTGCCACATCACATGCAACATCTTAGCTATGTATTGGAGTCTTAATAAAATTCATGCCCCAATTATATTAAAACTGATAAAATAATGACAGAAAATGAGGGAGGAGGGAGTTTGATTCCTGAAAGAAAGATAAGGATTAGATTATAGCCCCAACATGGATTTGATTTAAAATCCCACCATAAAGTAACTCCTGACAAGGCAAAATGTGGTCTCCTTAATGTGTCCTGTGCCATGGACACTTTGCAATGTGTTGTCCTCAATTTCTTCTTGTCAACAGTTTCTGTTGGACTCATAGTCACTCATTTCCTTCACTCAAATTCTTCTCTCAATAATCTCTGCTGGAGAGATTGAGAGAACTAACAAAATTGTCCCCATGCCCAATTTGCTTTCCATATTAAGGTGGCGTCTTATATCCAAACCCATTATTGAACTGTTCTGTGAGTTTAGCCTCCCAGGCTCTTCATGGTTTTGGCAGCACAGGTCTTCCCAGAAGAGGTGCTACTCATGTGTTCCTAGAAATGGCATTGTCTTTCTTGCCAGGAACCTGTGTGCTGTCTTAGAATTCCATATTCCTTGTCCCTCTAGACCTAATCAACCATCAGATCCTTTAATTATTTCCCTCTTAAACACTGTTCTAATTTTCCCTTCCTGCTCATCTGCACTACCCTGTCCTCATTAAGTTCCTTGACCTTTCTCATATTGATCGTGTCTCCAGTTTTAACCCTATTCTAGTCTGTTCCCAGCTAGAGAGATGTATCCTAAGCTTCAGATGGGGCTATAACTTCTTCTGTAAAAGCTGAGAAGCATAATGTAGAAGTACATCTGTCCATTTTTCTGCCTGCTCTCCCAGCTTATTGTTTGGTTACATCCCCTTTCACTCTCAGAACTGTTCAGTTTGGATGACAATCATATTGTCAGCTGTCAGATTTTGCACCTGTCAAATGAAGTGAAGAGTACTTCCTGATAACATTTATAAAAACAGCTGAAATAGTCAGAAATATTTCCTTATTATTTCTGTCATTTTTATCCTAAGTAATTTTTTGAGTGAGATCATTGCTGTGCTTGTGTGTTGTGTGCATACTTATGTGTGTGTACATGGAGATACCTTTAAGGATAATGAGGAAAACCCTTTAAGAAAAAAATCATCATTTTTACTATCACCTTCTGAGATTTATGAGGTCTTTGTTGACTACTTGATCTATAATATGAGATAAAAATATTATTTTAATCTAGTTTTTACTCCAGGACAGTGTTTCCAAGTGTGCTTAGTGGTTTATCAGAGTCCCTGGAGATGATTTATGGACAAAGTTTTCATAGTCATATCATTTGGGATAATACAGCATGATGTAATTTCCTCTCTAGACATTCATACTGAGATTAAGTATGTTAGTCTTGGATAAGTCCCATGTAGAGAAATTTCATTACATTTTTTAACTCAGGTTTTCCCAAGCTTATTCCAACTCTGAGTCATTTTCCAATAGCATTTAGTAAGAGCCCTGGGAAAACCCTGGAGAAATTATATTAGTCTAATAACTAAATGCTGACCCTCAAGGTTATTTGCTTGGACCTCTCCTCTTCACCACTAGAGGGCAACATTGGAATATATAGGGTGAGCAAACTTTCTATTCTAAACCAAAATTCGATGATCCTGGGGATATACTCAAAGGAATGTGATTCAGGTTACTCCAGAGGCACCTGCATACCCATGTTTATTGCAGCACTATTCACAATAGCCAAGTTATGGAAACAGCCAAGATGTCCCACTACTGATGAATGGATTAAGAAAATGTGGTATTTATACACAATGGAATTTTACTCAGCCATGAAGAAGAATGAATCTTATCATTTGCAATGGTAAGAATTGATGGAACTGGAGAACATCATCTTGAGTGAGGTTAGCCAGGCTCAGAAGACCACAAAATGTTTGTTTTCCCTCATATGCGGACTTTACCTCTAGGGCAAATGCAGTAATATTGCTGGACTTGGGTCACATGCTAAGTGGAGAGCACATACTGGAGGAATGGGGATAGGTAGGAAACCCAAAACTTGAAATTGCTTGATGTGCCCACTGCAGAGGAGCTAATACAGTAACCTTGAAATGACAGAGGTCAATATGGGAAGGTGACTGGGAAGTAGTGAAGAGGTCAGGTAAAGATGAACCAATTTGGGTTGTAATACACTTGTGGATGGAAGCAATGCTAAGAATCTGTCTGTATAGCTATCCTTATCTCAACTAGCAAAACCGCTTTGTCTTTCTTATTATTGCTTATGTCTTCTCTTCAACAAAATTGGAGAAAAGGGCAGAACAGGTTCTGCCTGGAAGTGAGAGGGGTCAGGGGAAGAGGAAGGGGTTGGGGGCAGGGGGAAGAAATGGTCCCAACAATGTATGCACATATGAATAAATGAAAAAAGGAAAAAAAAAAAAGAAATTTGCTGAAAGCAAGATAGCTTCCCAGGCTGCTTTCTTTGAAGAATTCATTTCATACCTTTGGTCTGGGATTGAACTGGTTAACTCTAAAGCCTCTACTAACTCCAGTATCCTAGGGGAATATCCCAGGATGACTAGTACAAACAAGATCAGTATCTCTGATGCTAGACATAATTTTGTCTACATATTTATTGTGCTATTTAGGATTAAGTGTAGAGTAAGGATGAGCTGTGGAACTCTTCAGCTTAGGGATTCTGATCTCTCTGAGTTAGAGTACATCCTCCTGCCTGTGAATTATTTTCAATCTCTGGAGAGTTGGCTATAAGGTAAAAGGAAGTAGGTATTGATTTTCTATAACAAAAGGATATCTACTGGAAATCAACTGTTATGAGAAAAAGCTCATCTTATTGCTCCTGGGATAATTAGGGAAGCATCTTGATTTTAGAACTGAAGTTCCTGTTGTGTTTTTAAACGGGGGCTTTTTCACTTTTTGAACATGACACCAGTAGTTAGTGTCATGTGGACACTAGGAGGGTAGCAAAACTCAGACCTGCCAGCTTTTCGGTTCATGAGAAGTCCCACTTGGCTTGGTAAGAGATGGGGTTAACCAGAGCTAACACATCCTTAAGTTCCCAGTGATTTCTACAGAAGTCCTATCTGGCTGATCTCTTTCTGTGCAGTTCTCTTCCTAGATATGGCCAATACTTTTCTTTTTGGTCCAAATTTTATTAATCTCATTTTCCTTAATTTTTAGGACTCAAATTTTGTTATTATTTCTGGATGGACTTTGGTGAAGACACTGTTAAACATTTGCACAAAATCAAGGTAGCGAGTGCCTATAATCCAATCACTTGAGAGTCTAAGGCAGGATCACGGGGTGCTTTTCTTTGAGTCCTTTTTAAGAAGAATGTTGTGTGTGTGTGTGTGTGTGTGTGTGTGTGTTCTCCCTAAGGAAAATGAGGGGAAAATCCTCTCTGGAAAATATTGCTCAAATACAAATTCTTTTATTTTTATTTATTATTGCTGTACTGGAGGTATATTGTTCCATTTACAAAAGTTTTTACAATATATCATAGTTGAATTCACCCCCTCCATAATTCTCCTTTATCTCCTCTCCTCCCATTCCTGGAATAGTTTCATCAGGTCTCATTTTTCCATTATATACATGACTACATAATATTTCACCATATTCACTCTCCTATACTTTTTCCTTCTATTCTCCTCCCTCCCCACCGCCGCCGCCTGTTCCAATGGTGCCAATCCCCCAGACAGGACCTGTTTGCCTTCCTGTTCTCCATTTTTGAAAAAAAATGACATTTTTGTTTAAGATAGCTGTACAGGGTGTTTCATTGTGGCATTTCCATATATATATATTATAGGTATACATATTATAACTAAATTAACTCATCCCATCTATTTTTGTCTTTAAAATGTGAATTCTTATACATATCCTGTAAAACTAAATCCATTCTTTTATTTAACAGTACCAAAATAATTAGTGGAGTCACTATTCTGCTTCTAGGCCTCTAACTGCTAGAGTTCAAGGTGAAGCTAACAGGGAACTAGGCTGCAGACTCAGTGATGCCAGCACTTACCTGCCCACTTTCTGTTGCTGTATGGTGTATCAGTTACTGGTTTGGCAGCTGTAGCTCATTTACCCTGTCTCATTTCTTTCACCTCAACATAGACAAACAGTCCTCACCAAGAGTGCTGAAGATTTTCTGGTCATGAATTGCATGATGAAATATCTTTATTTCATCATGTAGCTCAGATACATTTTCTCTTTATCATACCTTATTTGGATAGACATTTTATTAATCATAAATTTTGCATTGAGAGGGTCCATGCTAGTGGGGAGTTAGATTCCAACCAACATGTGTTGTGTTTGGAGTCCTTTTGTGTATATTTATATGTGTTTCTACTTTGCTCAGTTTCATAGAACAACTTTAATAGAATTAAACTTGGACATTTCAAACTAATTTAACTAATTACATTAAATTCATTTATAATCTAATTGGTGCCTCTTATTAGGACACATAGCAATAACACACTCACCTAGTGGTCAGAAAATGGGAAAGTTAGATTATAGTTCATATTATGTCTAATATAAAACATATTTTCCTGTTAATCTCAAGTGATACATACTCCAAGCCACAAGTGAGGAGAGGACCATATAATAAATACTGTATTCCTGATGTAAATGTGATTTAGCTTAGCACAGCGCCTCTCTATAGACATTAGAATGAAGCCATCTCAACGTGGTAAAGTATAAACATGGAATGGTCTATTTTTCTTCCTCAGGAACTGCTGTCAGTTTTGCTTACTATTATCTTGGTCTGATCCAATAACTTCTAGGTACTTCTGTTTTAACAGTTTTATTCTGAATACTCAGTCGACCTCATTTAGATGTCCTCGTCAAACTTAAAATCTTTCTTCCACAATAGAGGCTTGGCCAACCCTTAGTCCTTTGTTCTGTCCTCATTATCCAAATGCTTATCTCAGTGAGAGCTGATGGAGGTAAGGGAATGGGTTGGCTCATGGCACAGTCTACTTTTCTGGCTTCCCTCCCCCTTCTTTTGCCAGTGGCTCTGTTGTCCAGACTGATGACAACAACTGCTTAGACTGACACAGGCTTCTGCCACCCAGGTGGATACTGGTCCCTCCAGTGTTACTAGTAAAAACTACAAATAAAAGAAAAATCACAACAAAAGCAACCTCGAGAGAGCTTTTAGAAATGGAGTCAGCAGGCTATTAAGGGAACAGAACTACGCACTTCTCAAGCTGTTGCCTGGGAATGTGAAATTTTGGTCACTTTCACCCTTTGATTACAGGCTTCTGGAATGGCCAGACAATAGTACTGTGTCCAGAGACTCACAATGTGCGTCAAGAAGTTGCTGGACTCTTGTTTTGTAGAACGTTTTACTGATTTTACACCTTCTTTATCATCTATCAGTCATGTAGCTCCTATTCTTTCTCAACATTCAAGAGAAGTTTCCTGTGAAAGAACTGCCACTGCTTTGTAACAAGCCAGCACTGCTTGCCCATATGTACTACCACTTTCCTGCCTCCTTCAGCACACTCTTCCAGTGCTTTTTGAATTTGTATATCCCAAACTGTAATTCCTAAGACCCCAAATAAAGACCTGTTGCTTTTACTACCTCAGTAATTGTGTGGAATTTATCAACACAATTTACCAATCTTGTGTCCCACACTGAGGAGTATGAGGACAAAGGGGGCTAAATCAGGTGAAGGACAACAGCTGCATCGTGAAAAACCCACTTAGAAGTGGGATAAATCACTTGAGAACTCACCTGTGGAGGAAGATTGTGCTTGAGATAGGAAAGGCTTGAGTAGAAGACAAGGATAAGGAACATACAGGAAAGGGCTTGGGTAGTTTGTGAAGGGAGTTCCCTAAACTGTGTGTCCCTCCCTGTTTTCATGGTGAGTGTAAATAAAGTACTTATTTGTGAACTATTTTTGTTTTTTTTTTTGTTCTAATTTGCCTTCCCCTGCTGCTTTGCTTCTTGAAGAAAATGTTGGAAAAAGAAGATTTCTTGTGTTATTTCCATTATTGTGTCCACATTAAAGCTCAAAAGCTGTGCTAATAACACCATTTCTTACAAGGCCAATTCAAGTCTTGGTCTTCAAGTAGCTGGTAGTGTGGTGAATGGAAAGAGTATGGCAGAGGAAATTGAATAGACCAGGGATCATATTTGGGTCTGCCATTTATTAGCAAGTTGCCACCACTCTACTCTCAATTTCCTTGTCTTTAAAATAGGGATTAAAAATCTATTTTGCAGAGTTATGAGGATCAGTTGGCATGTTGTATGAAAAGCATCACAATGGTAGATGATACTGAAAACATGGGAGCTATTATGAATGATTATTTTTAAATGTAAGGCATCTTTTTTTTTCTTTTATTATTCATATGTGCATACAAGGCTTGGTTCATTTCTCCCCCCCGCCCCCACCCCCTCCCTTACCACCCACTCTGCCCCCTCCCTCTCCCCCCCAATACCCAGCAGAAACTATTTTGCCCTTATCTCTAATTTTGTTGTAGAGAGAGTATAAGCAATAATAGGAAGGAACAAGGGTTTTTGCTGGTTGAGATAAGGATAGCTATAGAATGTAAGATATCTTAAATGAGAATTAAGTCTGTGTTATTAAATTCAAATTAATTAAATCAATTCATAATTAAATGCAATTAAATGTGAATTAATCTTTATTTTTGACCATTTGTAATAATAGCAATTTGGGGTTCTTTATTATTTTTGATCTAAATAATTTTGTTCTCCTCTTACACTGTTGGTGGGAATGTAAACTAGTATAACCACTCTGGAAAAAAATTTGAAGGCTACTTAAAAAGCTAAACATTGATCTACCATTTGATCCAGCAATTCCACTCTTGGATATACCCAAAAGACTGTGACACAGGTTACTCCAGAGGCAACTGCACACCCATGTTTATTGCAGCACTGTTCACAATAGACAAGTTATGGAAACAGCTAAGATGCCCCACCACTGACGAATGGATCAAGAAAATGTGGTATCTATACACAATGGAATTTTATGCAGCCATGAAGAAGAATGAAATGTTATCATTCGCTGGTAAATGGATGGAATTGGAGAACATCATTCTGAGTGCGGTTAGCCTGGCCCAAAAGACCAAAAATCGTATGTTCTCCCTCATATGCAGACATTAGATCAAGGGCAAACACAACAAGGGGATTGGACTTGGATCACATGATAAAGTGAGAACACACAAGGGAGGGGTGAGGATAGGTAAGACACCTAAAAAACTAGATAGCATTTGTTGCCCTCAACGCAGAAACTAAAGCAGATACCTTAAAAGCAACTGAGGCCAATAGGAGAAGGGGACCAGGAACTAGAGAAAAGGGTAGATCAAGAAGAATTAACTAGAAGGTAACACACATGCACAGGAAATCAATGTGAGTCAATGCCCTGTATAGCTATCCTTATCTTAACTAGCAAAAACCCTTGTTCCTTCCTATTATTGCTTATACTCTCTCTTCAAGAAAATTAGAGATAAGGGCAAAATATTTTCTGCTGGGTATCGAGGGGATGGGAGGGAGAGGGAAGGGGTGGAGTGGGTGGTAAGGGAGGGGGTGGGGGCAGGGGGGAGAAGTGACCCAAGCCTTGTATGCACATATGAATAATAAAAAAAAATAAAAAAAAAGATAAGTAATTTTGTTCCTTCAAAATAGCTCCAGGCTAGATTAGAACACATGTTGGTGTTTAATGTTATAAAAGTCCTGGTGACACCTGTAGTCCCAGCTACTTAGGAGGCTGAGTATGGAGGATCACCTGAGTCCAGGAGTTCCAGGATAGTATCGGCAACATAGGGAGACTGTTTCTAAAAAAATCAATTCAAAGTAAATAAATGAATAAATAGGTCCCAAATGCATTCTTCTAGTATTAAAGAAGATTTGAGTTTACTCACCAGTAGATGGCTGACCTTGTATAAGTTGGTTTTCCTAATGGAGTCAGTATAAGAAACAATTAAATGATAAAAAGTAATGATGATTTTATTCTACACTTAATTAGCTGAACAGTAGGATTAAAATGCATGGAAAATGAACTGTTGTCTTCGGGTGACTTATGACATCACTTATTCTTAGTGTGACATTTGGACTGGATGAGTAGGAAACAAAGTTTACTAAATTCATGTGACCTGGAGACTCACCTAAAACATTTTTTTGACACAGGGTCTTACTATGAAGCCCAGGCTAGCCTTGAACTTGCAAACCTCATGCTTTTGCCTTCTGCAGTGCTGGTATTACAGGAGTAAGCCACCATGCCCAGTTTGAAACAATGTATTTTTAAAGAATTTAGTAACTCTTATTTTATAGTAAGATGGTTCTTGATAGATGCTGATTTGATTGTTATTTTCTTTTATTAGGGTCCCCAAAGTTTGATATAAGCAGGTTGAAAGTGGGAAAGAGAAAACGAAAATGGAGCTACCTGGAAAGGAAGGAAGAAGAGGAGGGAGAGAGGGAAGGAGGGATGGAAAAAGGAAGTACCTTCAAAAAAGAGCACAGAGCTGTGGCAAGAAGCAGGTTTTATTTGTAGGCCATACCATAGTACGTATTTCAGCTGAGTTCCCGTGCTTACCACATGTGTAACTAAAATAAGGAGAAGAGTTATGCCATTGTGCCAGCAGGTGGCACCATAACCATCCCCTATAGGAAATGGGAGGCAATGAAAGTAGGACTCTATTTAACTTTCAAGAAAAGTTCAGTCATTAATGCATATTCTTATTTTTGAAGACATTAGAAACACATATCCTCAATTTAAAATATTTTCAGAAAATTCATCCCTCTATTCATTTTTCACATACTAGCTTTGTTCATTCAAGGAAAGACTGTATTTCTCTTAAATAGGTGTGACTTGTGTAGATTTGAAATATAATTGTTGTGCAATTTCTGTTTGCCTGTTTATTTCTCAGTATTGCTTACTGTGGTTATTTGAGGAGCACACTTCCTTGGTGATTATGGTATATGCTCCCTGGTGATTAGGGTACATTAAATAACTAGAGAGAAAGGAACTTATATGGTACCCTGTTTTCACAATCCTTTCCTGCTCTGGACTGTGATGATTCTCTGTGCCCGAATATCTCCCCAATGCTAAGCAACCTCTCAGACTCAGGAGGGACCCTATGACGGATATAGTGGGCATTTTTTGCTTTTGCAAATAACTCTAAGAAAGTTGGTTTTATAGACTCGCCTTGGAAGCTTCCTGCACATTCCATAGAATGTGGAAGAGTTTCTTTCTCTCCATTCCCACTAGGCTTTGGATTGACATCTTTTGATCCAGTTTCATCAGCCTGTGCCATTCTGCTATCACCAGCTGGGCTGGAGCCAGGGCCTTGTTCTATGGTGTTGGTGGAAACCTCTTGATCTTGACATGGAACAGAGGTGTCCTTGGGTGAATTTACAGAATCTTCCTCCTGCGCTTGTGGTTTTTCTTCCAGGAAGCAGGAAGTTCTGCAACTCTGAGATCGCTCCTGCTCTTTGCTCCTTGTGGGGTCTTTGAGGCCAGACTCATATAAAGGCTGCATCTGGGACTTGTTTTTGTGTATTTCTGGAGTCATATTGGTTGCCAGTGCTCTAGGAAAAGAAATAAAAAAGGAGATATCTCTGGAAACTGAGGAAGGGGCCCATATTTAGATCTTTCAGGATTTTAGATCATGACCCCCTTCAGTGTGACATCAACTGAGGTGATATAGTGAGTGAAAGTGGGATGGAGGGTGAGGAAAATGTCTCTGCTTAAGAAGAGAAAGGCAGCGTCTTCTTAGGAGAAGAATGTATTAAAGAAGTTATTTGGGCAGTAGGATTTGATGTCATACCCATGAGTTTAATAAGCATTTTCTTACCTAATTTTAGGTACAGGGACTCTGTGCTTCTGCCTTCCCTGTGGCAAGAGTGGGAGAATACCTGGCCTCGTCTGAATTCCACTTCCAAAATAAGAGGTGAACCTTTTCTTGATGATATCTGCTTGGAGTTAATTAAGAAGTGAGTTAATATGGACTGAATTGTGTCCTCCTTGAATTTTGTATATTGAGATTCTAACCCTCAGTGCCTCAGATTGCTACCTTATTTTAAGACAGGCTTTTTATAAAAATGATCAAGTAAAATGAGGTCTTTGGGGTGGGTCCTAATCCATGATGATAGGCATCCTTATAAAACTTGAACAGAGACACACAGGGAGGGCACCATGGGAAGGAACATGGGGAGGAGATGCCATACACATGCTCCTTCCAAGTGCTCCTTCCTCACAGCCTACAGAAGAGCCAACCCTGCCACTTTGACGTGGACTTCCAGCCTTCAGAACTGTGAGACAATGAAGTTCTGTCCATAAAGCCACCCAGTTTGTGGGACTTTGTCACAGAGCCCTAGAAAATGGACAATAAGAAAAAAGAGCCAGAGAGTTGGAAACTGGGCTTCTAGAGAACTTAAATGTGGACATCTTTGGGTCCCCGTTACACACCAGGATGCTCTAGTATAGTGAATGAAAACAAAAAATCTTAAAGTTGTTCCAATGTTTACCTAGAACATGTCAAAGACTATTTAGAAACACTGAGATCAGAGGTTTAAACTTCCTTGGCCCATGGAGGTTTTGCTTGACTGTTTCAGTTGGCATGCACAGTGTTTTCAAAAACAAAATTACAAGATGTGAGCATTTTGTCCCATTCACCACAATTATATGACTTCCTATATACCTGTGGTAAGAGTTTGCAACTGTCAGCCATGAGTAAGTGGACTTCCCACTCATCAAGGTGTTTTGACATCTGATAGTATGTGCTATAAAGGACTCAATAGTTTTCAAGATATCTTCTAAGCTGGTCATTTGAGGTTGAAATTTTTGTATTTATTTGCTTTAACAGGAGTGAGTTCCTTAAAACTATAGTTGATAGGGCTGGGGATGTACCTCAGTAGTAGAGCACTTGCCAACATGTACAAAATTCTGGGTTTAATCCAAAGCACCATGAGAAAAGAAAAAAAAATCTACAGAGGTTCATAGGCACGAGGCAGAGGGAGAATGACCATGTAAGGGACCTAGAATTCACATGATACTTTCATCTGATCACTTCTTTGTGATACAGTTAAGATAAAAGATAGTCCTTTGTAGTACTCTCTTCCTTTGCACTATCCTTGGGGATATTTGGGGGTTCTTTTTCATGTAAGAACTTCATCAATTCCTTGTAAACTAAAGGATTTTGAACACTTTTCCTAGTTAGGCTGCTTTTTTGCACTTGAGACCTGGAGGGCTGAGGGGTTCAGAAGTAAACATATTTTTCCTGTGGTATTACTTTATACAGTATTCATGTGGTACTGTATCAACCTAGGTATCCAATTTAACCAGCACATTTGAGTGTCTGCTTTGTGCCAGGCAATTACATTTCTTATACCCTTGGACAAATAATTAGTCATAAAGCTTTGCTAATTCCACTTTCTAAATATCTCAACAATCCTCATTTTCCCCACCTGACCAATGCCATAGTTTAAGCGTTTAGATCATGGCATACATTGGGAATGCTATTAGATCTCTACACTGTCTACACTCTGAGACCTTTTTTATTTTTTAACTTAAATGCTGTAGCCATTGTGATCTCTCTAGCATTTGAACATTTATTCTTCCCATTCCCAAACTCTGCAGGGTGAAATCTAAACTCTTTTATAAAAAGACCTGTGGAGTTATTCATGATTAAAGAGACTGCCTTTCCTGCTTGGCTTCTCAAATCTACACATATACCTCCCCACCTCACATGCTACACTTCAGCAGTACCGAAAAATTTGTGAGAAGCCATGCTTATTTATGTGGCTTTGTACAAACTATTCTTTTCCTTCAGGAGTGGCTCCATTCCAGATGTCTTTCTGACAAGCTCTCATTCTCTTCTTCCTCCTAGAGTCTGCTCAAACACCATGTCTTTTGGTGCATCTTACTTAAGGTCCTGTGATAGATAATAGGAAGATTCCAGTGCACCATCCTACTTTGTCGATGACTCTAATTTAGCAATTAGAATTTTTGATGATAATGTTTTTGTAAGTCAAGCTACCCTCTAATTGAAATATGAGCATCTGTAAGGCAGAGACCATGTTTTCTCATAATTCTGTTTCAGCCTCTATCTGAGTAGTTGAAATTATTCTTTGTCTGGTTTGAGAAAAACCCAACACAGAATAATATGCCTTTAGTATCAGCGAAAAATGTGGATTTTGAACCTACTGATCCACAGCAGTACACATCTTAAAAATCCATTAATGAGCATGCAGTTGACCTTCAATGATAATTTTGTTAAATGAATCATGGAAAGACATTGCTGAACATAGTGTCTAATAAAAGCTGAGATAATATGTAACATTTCTTCCTCTTCCCCCTAATTTGATTGTTAAGAAGTCTGAGATGTAGAGAGGATCTGCCTTTCCAGAGAACATGGAGACAGTTGTCCCCGCACCAAAACTTGCAGGCTTTTGGTCTAGATTCACTCCACATCCCTATGACCAATGAAAATTCTCCAGTTGGTATGGACAGCCAGCTACGTAGATCCTGGCCTTTTATACACCCCCTGAGAGTAGGCAGCTGGTCTCTGGTGTCCTTTCCTGAGAATCAAGGTGGGAGTCATCCCAGTGGCTTCTCAGATTCTTTTCCAGCATGTGAACTCTCACTCTAGGCTGGTTTAATCATTTCTTACAGGCAGGGAAATTGAAAGCAGATGAGTTTGGTTCAATCAGGAGTCATCTCTCAAACCTAAGGAAGCTACAAATAATAAGCATAATTAGAAATAACTGAAGGTTAGAAATAATTCCCAGGTCAAATGTTTGGACATGACTCTTGGCTTTTTGTGTCTATTAAACTGTGTAAACCTTTAAGATTTTATATTCAATCATGTCACCTGGCTTTCATCTTGAACATGTCACGTCATTTTCAGAGCTCATGAATTCTGGCACCTGCATTTAGTAAGAAAGAATGGAGCTGCTTGGGAGGCTGAGATCTGGAGGATGGCAGTTCCAGGTCAGTATGGGCAAATAGTTCATGAGACCCGCTCTGAACCAATAGCTGGGTGCAGTGACATGTGCCTGTCATAGCAAGCTACATGGGAGGCTGAGATTGAAAGGATCCCAGTTCCAGACCAACCTGGATGAAAACATTTGCAAGACCCCATCTCAACAGAAAAAAGCTGGACATGGTGGCAGGTATCTGTCATCTCACCTATGGTAGGAAGTATAAAATAGGAGGATCTTGGACCAGGACCCTCCTTGGTCCAGGCCTGGGCAAGAAATGAGATCCTATATTTCCAAAACAACCAGAGCAAAAAGGCTGGAGGTATGGCTCAAATGGAAGTGTTTGTCTAGCAAGCGCAAAGCCCTGAGTTCAAACTCTACTACTGCTGGAAAGAAAGAAGAAGAGATGTAGTTTTGAAGAGCTGAGTTTATCTAGGTATGGTTTTTCTTTTGAAAAAGGAAAACTAGTTTCTACAAACTGTACAACTGAGACAATTCAATATAACTATAGAAGAGTTCAATTTGTAACAAGTTTATATTGTGGATCCGAGAACTGCTTCTACAGTACTTCCCTTGTGTTTAGATGCTGTTCCGAGTGCTCACTGAATTCTCAAAAAAATTTCTCACATAGGCAGCATCACTTCCATTTCACACGTGAAGAAACTGTGCTCATAATCCCAGAGAAAATGTTTGTCTTTTTTATAAAACTTTCATAAAATGGTGTAGGCTAGTGACTTGTGTCTTAGTAGCTATTAAATAAATGATTGTTAGAGCCAAAAGAGAGAGATAGGGCATAAAAAAGGTGAAAATAAAAAGAAAGAAGAATGAAAAATAAAATAATAAATGGAAGCTGGGCATGGTGATACATGCTTATAATCCCAGAACATGAGAAGCTGGGCAGGAGGACGGTGAGTTTGATGCCAGCCTCAGTTACTTAGCAAGATAGTCTCTCAAAAAAAAAAAAACAAAAAAAAAAAGAAAAAGAAAACAAATGAAAAAAAAAGAAAAGAAAGTGGAGAACTAAGGATTTAAGCAAGGAAAGCAAACTTGAAAGATGAAGTGACTGGAAACCTGAGAAGTGTTAGCTCAGGGTTTGTGAGTGGGAGGCTCCTCAGAGCTGTGGGATTCAGGGAGGACACGGGAGGAAGAGACAAGGAAGGCTGGGTGAGAGAAAATCCAGATGGAGATGGGAAGTTCTTGCTTTCTTGGTATCTGGGGCTCTGAAAGGGCCTCTGTCATGTGGTAAGCAAGGTGATAGGCTAACCCCTCCTCCCACCATCCTGCTACCATTTTCCCTCCTACCCCCAGCTTCTGGGGTAGGCTGCTTCCTGGAACCAACCAAAAGCCTTACCTTGCTGCAGCCTCTGTAGTTCTTTCTGGAGCTGCCTCTGCTCCCTGGCCAGCAACTTCATGTGATAGAGGCAGATGCCCTCTAATCTCTGTACTCTGAGGCTGAGCCTGGCTTCGGCCTGCTTGGCATTCTTCCTCTCCAAATCAAAGTGTTTATACAGTGGTCCCCTGACCATGTTCCTCTCCATCCTCTTCATGGACTGCAGACAATGCAAAAAGACTCTCGCCACCACTAACGTGAAAAATAAGGCCTAGATCCTGGCCCCTGGCATTTACTCAGCGGTCAGGGTTTGAAACATGGGTCTTTCTGAAGTCACAGCTGCCTAATCAGGTGAAGGCACTATTAGTAAATGCTGCCTGTAGTAAAAGGAGCTTTCAGAATGACAGAAAGATGGACAGTAAAGTCATTTCTCTGAACCTCAGCCTCCTTGCCAGTAGAAAAGTGATGGACAGTAGGCCTCCTACACAACCCCCAACAAAATTGCTATAAAGATGAAATGAGAACCACTTGGAGACAAAAATAAAAGTTCCCTAGGTATAAGAAGCATTATTTGCCCAGTAAGGGAAGTCCTTCACTGTGCCTCAAAGCCTCCCAATATTCTGCTCAGAGGTCTAGGGAGGATTTAGGGACTTAGGGCCCAGACATCCTGGGGCTCCCTCAGTTCATCTATTCACACATGCACAGGCTTAGTCAGGCTGTATTCCAGCCATGTGCCATGTGTTGTACTAAGAGCTGGAGGTAGTGGTAAATGAGACACAGTTCCTACTCATAAGGGGAATTCCTACTCACACTCACCACTCTGGAGTCCAGTCATTTATGAAAAATCTGAACAGTAAATATCTCAAAGAGTGGGCAGAGTGGGGTTTACTGACTATAAATAGAACAACATGCAAACTCAGTAGCATGAGTGGCACTCCTCTTCCTGCCCTCACCCATCTTTCAGTGGTGCCCAAACCCATACTAACTTCTATCTCCTTCAAAGTCCAGGACACTAACAGGCAGGAGAACATCTTTCCTCTCCTTTGGGTCCCTCCCAATACTCACCTCAGAGCTATTAGCACAATATGTGTGCAGAGTATAAGTAATTGCTATCACTAAAGCTTTGATAAAAGATCAGCTTTAAAAAAGAGGATAAAGTCAGTACACAAGGCTGCTTGATTTAAGAGTCTGTTTTAAGGTAGCTAGATTTAGAGTCTACAGTACAGACTAAACTTTTGTTGAAGAACTAGGTGAGTAGCACTTACCTGTAAAACCAGTGTTGTCAGCAGGAGAATGTTGCTTGTTTCTTTTGCTTTGTTAGGTTGAGTCTGGATTAATGAGTTTGTTTTCTTCCAGTAAATTTATAAGCCTAGTGTAAGGAGGTTGGGGGTTGGGGGGAGACCGTTGGAGAGGGCTGAATGAAGAATGTTGACTACACTTGAACGCTCTCTGTTTCCCTCTCTGTGCCCCCTGGACAGGAATGCTAGCTCTTTGAGCCATGGGCACCAGGGACTGGTGAAAATCCAGAGCTCTAAAGTGCTCTAAAGCACTCTAAGAGTGAAGGACGCCTGCCAGCTTCTAGCCCCAAAAGGGCCCTCAGTGATCCTTCTGGGTGGTGTCCATGGGAGCCAGGAATGAAAGCAAAGAGTGCCTCACTCTGCTCACAATCTCTTTTCTTTTCCACCTTCTCCCTCCTCTTTTGCCATACATCCCTTTTCCCCTCCTTCATTCCTGCTTCTTAGAAACCATGTCATGCCCTAAAAGAAGAGGAGGAGGAGGAGGAGGAGGAGGAGCATACTTGATTTGTTTATTCTGCATTATTGCACACAACCCTGACTATTCTTAGGCTGCGACCCATTTAGTGAAGTTCAGAAATTATTTAGATTTTCAATGTGGTGTAAGCAGCATTAGGCAAAGTGAGACTTTGCCTATCAACTTTTGTGCTCATATTTGGATAGTTGCAATAGAAGGCAGAGTTGAACTATTTGTTATATAACAGATACTGGGTGGTACTTTTATTGTTGCCTTGGGGCACCATCACAAAATAAAAGGCAATAATAAGCCACAGTCTAAAGACAGCTGCCAACACTGGGGCCTGATAATCCTCCCAGAGCTTAAGGGAGGCAGCTAACCAGGCCCTATTACCCACAATCTTCACTCAGCAAACAAACTATTATAAGGAGATTACTGGGGAGAAGGAGAAGGAGAGGAGGGTCATTGTTCTCTCAGTGGGAAGTGGTTCCTTTCCATTGCTTTCCCATGAGGTAATTCCCTCATTTTCGGAATTTAAATGAATGGGAGTGGGTCCAAGAAAATCATTACAGAAAGTGGGGTGCTGCATAAGAGGAGACTGGTACCCCACTCCCCACCTAGAGACTTAATAAACTATGGAGTAACAGAACAGCCTCCACTCCATACCTTTGTTGCCACCAGAGCTGATAGCAATGAGGGACTTCTCAGAAAAGCTTGGTTTCTGTGTGTCATCGTCAGAAAGAACTGAAGCAGAGAAGAATTCCAGGAAAGCCAAGGAAGCTAACATTAACAGGGCAAAGAACCATGCAAGGAGCTCAATGAATATCAAGCAAGAGAAACATGACTAAAACTATACCAATAATTTTCAGGGCCAAGAATATTGCCAGAGATAAAAAAGTCATTTTTTAATGATAAAGGAGTTAATTCATAAAAAAGACTTAAAAATCCACTGTATTTTTTTGCATTAAGCTGTAAATAGAGGAAATGAAAACTGATAGAATCAGTTGTAGGAACCAATACACCCACATTTCTAGTCAACGAGTCTAATACTGTTTTTTCAATTTAAATTATAGAGTATGTAGAGAGACAAATTTGAGGAACACTTATCAACTAACTTGACCTGGTTGACATTTATGAAATATTCCAATCCCAAACAACAGAGCATTTATTTTTTTCCATTCACAAGGAACATGTATCAAGGTATATCATATCTGGGTCAAAAAAATAAGTTTTAATACATGTGAAAGTATTAAAATAATAAGGTATATTCTCTGACTACGATGGAACAAAATTAGAAATCAAAAGAGAAAGATGTCTGGAAAATTACCCTAATACTTGTAAAACCAAATAATATGCTTTTGAAAGATAAGTTTATGGAACAAAATAGAAATTTCATATATGGTCCATGTATTTTTGATAAAATGTCAAAAGAACAATCTTTTCAATAAATGGTAGTGGAAACTCATCACATCATAGTCACCTTATTGAAAAGCAAAAATACAGAAACACTCAAAAGTATCCAGGAAAAAATTACATGCAAGCAAATGAAGAGAAGAGAGACCAGTAACTTCTTATCAGAAATAGGAGACAAAGACACTAATATGATGCTTCTAAAGTGCTGGAAAAAAACCCCTTCAAAATGGAATTGTATATCCAGAGAAAATATAATTTTATTTTATTTTTCGTATTTCTTTTTAGAATTTAATTTAATTTTTAATTTTTTTTATTGTTGTGCTGGGTGGGGGCATATTGTGGCATTTACAAAAGTTCTTACAATATATCAAACATATCATACTTGAATTCACCCCTCTGCCATTCTCCTTCATCCCCTCCTCCCCCCACTCCTGGAATAGTTTCAACAAGTCTCATTTTTACCTCTACATACACATGTACACAGTAAGAAAATACTATTTTAATTTGGAAAAGAACTAGAGTAGATAAAGAGAAACTGATAGGATCATTTCCAGTAGATAAATTGGAAAAAATAAAAATATTCTTTTCTGGCCAAAGAAAAACACTAGCTAGAAATTAAGAGGTGCTGAAAGAAATGAAGATTGACAGAAATGGTAAATATAAAAGATTGTATCTGTCTCTCATAATTCCATGGCAAATTCCTTGGAAGACATAACTTATAAAAACTGACTCCAGAATAAATATGAAATAAGATTTGTTCAAATATTCACTAAAGTTCTTGCATTCTTGATAAAAGTTTTCCCTTTTCCAGTCCCAAATGGTTTCATTGATGAGTTATATCAATTTTTCAAGAAATAATGAATACAAATTTTTCCCAGTTTTTTTTTCAGACAACAGAGGAATGGAGGATAACTTTCCAGCTTATTTTATAAGGTCAGCATTATCCTGACACCAAAATCAGACAGGGCATTACCAAAAAAAGGGAAACAACAGACCAATTTCACTCATAAACAAATATACAAAAACCAAGGACAAAATATTAGGAAATAAAATCAAGCAATATATAAAGTAAATTTTGCATATGACCACCAAGTGAGAGTTAATACGTGTAACACAGGGTTGGTTTATTGTCTAAAACACTTGCAAATTAAAAAGATCATAGAACTCCAATATTAATAATGAAAACCAGTACTATAAAATAGGCACAGTGTGCATGTTGGGGGGGGGGACCGGATGAGGTGGGGAGAGTGAAGGAAGGAGATTAAGGTGATGGTATATGGTTGATGGACTTCATATACCTACATGAAACAGAACTAAGAAACCTCTTGCAATTGCTTTAAGTGGGGTGGGGAGTGGGTTGATGGGGAGAGACAATGGGGGCAATGTAAATAATGTGCAATGTAAGTCTAATCGGAATTGTCTCTACAAATCCCCCCCATATAATGAATGTATTCTAATAAAAATTTATAATAAAAGATGATAGACTATGATCAAGTTGGTTTCATTCCATGGACGACGGTTCAACATATACAAATTAATAAATGTGGCATATAAATAGAATCAAGGATAAAAACCATAATATCATCTCCATATGTATAGAAAAATTCTTTAATAAAATTCAACATTCATTTATTGATAATAACCCTGAATAAACTATTCAATAAGAATCATACCACAGAGGCACCTGCACATCCATGTTTATTGCGGCACTATTCACAATAGCCAAGTTATGGAAACAGCCAAGATGCCCCACCACCGACGAATGGATTAAGAAAATGTGGTATCTATACACAATGGAATTTTATGCAGCCATGAAGAAGAACGAAATGTTATCATTCGCTGGTAAATGGATGGAATTGGAGAACATCATTCTGAGTGAGGTTAGCCTGGCCCAAAAGACCAAAAATCGTATGTTCTCCCTCATATGTGGACATTAGATCAAGGGCAAACACAACAAGGGGATTGGACTATGAGCACATGATAAAAGTGAGAGCACACAAGGGAGGGGTGAGGATAGGTAAGACACCTAAAAAACTAGCTAGCATTTGTTGCCCTTAATGCAGAGAAACTAAAGCAGATACCTTAAAGCAACTGAGGCCAATAGGAAAAGGGGAACAGGTACTAGAGAAAAGGTTAGATCAAAAAGAATTAACCTAGAAGGTAACACCCATGCACAGGAAATCAATGTGAGTCAATGCCCTGTATAGCTATCCTTATCTCAACCAACAAAACCCCTTGTTCCTTCCTATTATTGCTTATACTCTCTCTACAACAAAATTAGAGATAAGGGCAAAATAGTTTCTGCTGGGTATTGAGGGGGGGGAGCGGGAGGGGGTGGAGTGGGTGGTAAGGGAGGGGGTGGGGGCAGGGGGGAGAAATGAACCAAGCCTTGTATGCACATATGAATAATAAAAGAAAAATGAAAAAAAAAACAACAAAAAAACAAAAAAAAGAATCATACCACAGCATAATAAAGGCTATATATGATAAACTCTTAGCCAATATGAATGGGGAAAAACGAAGGCATTTCCTCTAAAATCAGGAACAAGACAAGAAAGCCCACTCTCACCACTCTTTTTTCAATTTGGTATTTGAATTTTTAGTGTGAACAATCAGGCCAGAGAAAGAAATAAAGGGGATACAAATAGGAAAGGAGGAAGTCAAATTATTCCTGTTTGAGGTTGATATGATTCTATACTTAGAAAACCCTAGGGCTGGAGGAGTGGCTCAAGTGGTAGAGCACCTGCCTAGCAAGTGTAAGGCCCTGAGTTCAAACCTAGAACTGCCAAAAAAAAAAAAAAAAGACAGAAAACCCTAGAATCCATCAAAAGACTTTTTAAAACTGATAAACAATTTCAACAAAGTAATAGGATACAAAAATCAGTAGCTTTCCTAATAATGAATTTGATGGCCAGGTTGCTGTGGAGTACACCTATAATCCCAGCTACTCCAGAGATGGATGCAGGGGACTCTTGAGTTCAAAGTCAGTCTAGAAAAAGTTAGCAAGACCGTATTTCATGGTAGAGAGCTTGCCTCTCATGCTGGAGACCCTGGCTTCAATCTCCAATATGCAAAACAAGCAAACAAAAATGCCCAAACCAAACAAAACCAAAAAACTCAATCTCTCTGAGAAAGAAATCAGGACAACAATCCCATTCATGTAACTTCAAAACAAACAAACAAACCTAGGAATAAACTTAACCATGGAAATCAAAGACTTCTATAATCAAAGCCAACTGATTCTTGACAAAGGTGCCAAAAACATATGCTGTAGAAAAGATAGCTTCTTCTACAAATGGTACCAGGAAAACAATATCCACGTGGGGAAGACTGAAGCTAGACTCCCAGCTCTCACCTTGTACAAAAATTGGCTAAAAAATGGGTCAGTAACACTAATGTAAGAACTGAAACTTGAAACTACTAGAGGAAAACACAGGGGAAACAATTCAAGACATTAGTGCAGGCAAAGATATCCTAAATATGTCTCCAATAGCTCAGGAAATAAAAACAAGAATTGACATAAAAGGACTACATGAAATTAAAAGTTTCTGCACAGTAAAGGAAACAATCAACCAACCAAAGAGTCACTTGCAGAATGAGAGAGAAAATTTGCCAGCCATTCATCTGAAAGAGGTTGATTATACAGAATTTGTAATGCACTCAAGAATCATTCCAGTTAACAAATGGGCAAATGGTCTGAACAGACCGTTCTCAGAAGTACAAGTGCCTAATCTATGAAAAAATGACCAGTATCTGTAGCCATCAGACAAATGCCAATGAAGACTACATTGTAATTCCATCTTACCCCAGTCAGAGTGGCTATTATATGTTAAAAAACCAAACCAAACAACAACAACAAAAAAACAAATAACAAATACTGGTGAGGACGTGGGGAAAAAGCACCCTTAAATATTGTTAGTAGCAATGTAAATTAGTACAGTCACTACAGAAAACAGTATGGAGGCTCCTCAAATAACTAAAAATTGAACTGCCACTTGATCCAGCAATTCCACTCCTGGGTATATACACAGAGGAAATAAATGAGTATACATAAGAGATACTGCACACTCATGTTTATCTTGGCATTATTCTCAATAGCTAAGCTATGGAATCAACCTAGGTGCCCATCAACAGATGAATATATAAAGAATATATGGCATAGAGACACCATGGAGTATCATTTACCCATAAAGAAGAATGAAATCATGTCAACTGCCAGAAAATGGATGGAACCAGAGGTCAGCATATTAAGTTAAATAAGTCATGTGCAAAAAGACAAATGTTCCATGTTTTTGTCTTATATGGGAAAGCTTGAATTAAAAAAAAAAGATGATCTGAAAGTAGTAGAGGGACTACTAAGGAAGAGTAAAGGAGCCAGGGAAAGGGAGAGGGAAGAGGGGGAAGGTAAGAGAAGGTAGTTGTGAAGATGGATCTCATCAAAGCACAATGAGTCATGTATGGAAATGTTGCAGTGAAAACCATTAATATGTAGAAGCAATATGCATTAATAATTATAATTTAAAAATCCAATACAACTCAAACATATTAATAGGCAAAAATCATAGCATCATCTGAACTGATGAAGAAAAAATTCAGTATTAATTCCAACAATATAGGAGTAGAAAGGAACATCCTCAACCTAATAATGGATATTTGTAAACATCTTACAGCTTAATAATAACAGACCTACCAAGAATGAGAATCAGGTATATGTGTCTGCTCTTGCCATTCTATGTAACCATGTACTAAAGGGTTTAGCTAGGGCATCAAGCAGGAAACAAATGGCACATAGGTTGGGAAGCAAAGAACAAGGGTCTTTATTTGCAGATGACATAATTTTCTATGAAGAAAATAATGAGGCATGTACATCTCTTATGATTTTAGCAAGATTGTGAGATAATGTGTCAGTATACAAAAGTGTGTTTGGACATACTGACATAAGACCATAATAAAAGTAAACTTAAAAATACCAATTATGGTACCATAAATTATAATACTACAATAAATTGCAACACATTTAGGAATAAGCTTGATAACATTTAATAAATTTAATTAAATTTATAATTACAAAATGTTTCATAGCGAAACTGTAGAAGGCCTAACTAAAGGCAGAGGTATACCTTGTTAAGTACTGTGGAAGGTAATTCTTTTCAAGATTATCTGTAGATTTAATCACAATCAACATCCAATAGGTATTTTTTTTCTGATAAATATTGAAAAGCTGACTGTAAAATTCAAATGGCAATTCAAAAGACTTAGAGTAGCCAAAAGAAAGAACAAAGAGGACTAACATTATCTCATTTCAAGACCTACTTTAAGCTGCAGCTAACAAGATTATATTGTGTTGGTATAAAGGTGAACATGTAAAACCAACACTACAGAAATGAGATTTTAGAAGTAGATCCCTACATATAGTCGATCTATTGTTTCACAAAAACATCAATATAATTCAACAGGGAAAAAGATACTCTTTCCACAAACAGTATTGGAACAATTTGTTTACATGTGCAAAAAATTTAAATCTTAATCCTTATGTTACATCATAATTTGAAAATGGATTCTATACCTTAATTTAAAAGCTAAAATTACAAAACTTACAGAAGAAAAATATGAAAAAGTGATTGTAAACTTTGGTTAACTGTTAACATTGTTCTAAGAAGGGGGAGGAGGAATGAGAGAGAATGATGGAGGGTGTGAAACTAATTATATACGTGTGAACACATATGTAAATGACATAATGAATGCCCCTGTACAACTAATATATGCTAAAAACAGTCAAGCAAAGATTTGTTAGATAGAGAAGAAAAAGAAAGCTAAACTATAAAAAACTGATAAACTAGACTCAATAAAATTAAGGCTTTTGTTCTTCAAAAGATACCAGCAAGGAACAAAAAAGCAAGAGCCTGTAAGAACATATTGACAAAACATCTATCTTACAAAGAACCTGTGTTCATAATACACAAATAGAACTTACCATATAATGACATAAACAGCTTTATTCAAAAAGGAAAAAAGACATGAATAGATAATCCAAAATAATATATGAATGGTAATAGCAAGTGAATGTATGCTCAATGTAATTAGTCATTGGGAATTGCAAGTCAAAACCATACTGAGCTATTCCTTCATACCCAGTAGTACAATTAAAAAGAGGGGTAACTAAATGCTAGTGAGATATGGATCAAGTGAAGCTTTTATACATTGATTATGTGAGTATAAAATTGCAGTCATTTTGGGAAAGTCTATCTTCATTTCCAATAATTCTACTCCTAAATATTTAACCAAGAGAAATGAAAATGTGTCCATAAAAAGGCTGTAAAGCAATGTGCATAGCAACTTTATTCATAGTATTCCCAAATGATCAATGAACAACTGAATTGATAACCAAATTTTCATTCATCCATACAATGGAATATTATTCAGCAATAAAAACTCAGTTCATTGATACATGCAACAGCATGAACAAACCTTACAGACATTATTTAGGTGAAAGAAGTCAGATATAAAAGAGAAACAGGTTCCACATACTTAAAATATTTTAACAGACACAATTCAGCTATAGTGACAGAGATTAGATCAGTGGTTGCCTGATTTGAGAGGTATAGATGAAGACTGATTACAAAAAGGAAGGAGGGAACTTTCTGGAGAGATAGAGGGGTGATTACAGGTTTTATATATTTGTCAATGCCAACAGCCTTTTGATTTAAACTGTAAATTTAAGTGTATATACATTTTATCTCAGTAAAGTTGATTGAAAAAGCAAACAACCTAATTTCATCTTGTCAAAAAGATTCAGGAGGTTTCTGCTTGCACATAGAGGATTACTTCCTCTGGTAATTGTCTACTGGCCTTAAACAACTAGAAAACCAAACAAAATATATGAAGCAATTGCTTTCAGATATTGGGAAGTTGGCAATGGAAGTTTGTGATCCCTATGAGATAAGAAACAAACAAAATGAACTCTACACTTGCACCAAATTTGTACTTAGAAGCCATTTCAGGCTGTGGTGAAGAAAGAGAGGAACAAAATATAGCCTGGCTGTCTCTTTGAGCTGAGAAGACAGAAGATGGAGTCTGAGCAGTCTGAGGTGACTGGAATTTGCAAAACAGAGTATGAGATAAGAGTTAAATGGACATAGACTCTCTCTCTCTCTCTCTCTCTCTCTCCTCTCCCTGTCCCATCAACACACACACACACTCACTGACACCAAGAGCAAAAAAAGAAGGAGATTCAGAGAACTGCAGAGGGATTTCTTTCAGTCTGAGTTCTGACCTACTGATGCAAGGATGTAATGTCCCAAAACTTGGAGATGAACAGATGAATCATGGTACATTCAGGAAATGAAAAACTATTCAGTAATAAAAAGAACAAAACTACTGAGATATGCAGCAACATAGGTTAACTAAATAGCATTATGCTAAGACAAAGATGCCAATACGCAATACTACATGCTTTGTGATGCCAAATACAGGAAGTACTAGCAAATGTAAACTTACAACAGTAAAAAGCGGATCAGCGACTGCTCATGGAGGAAGCGGGGAGCATGGAATGACTTTAAAGGATGAGAGAAAAGTTTTAGCAGTCCTGGGATTGTTCTATATTTTGCTTATGCTAATGTTTATGTGAATGTATTTATTTGCCAAACTCTTCAAACTACTTACTTAAAATGGGTGAAGTTTATTTTTAGATTAGACCTTAATAAATTTGAGTTTTTTAAAAGACCGAGGAAGGGCTGAGGATGTAGCTCAGTGGTAGAGTGCTTGCCTAGCATGTACAGGTTTCTCAGTTGAATCCCTGATATTGAAAAATAAGATAAAATAAAAACTCAGGAATCATTGATCATTGTGAAAAGGCTCTATGGGCCAACTACTTTTGGTGATTACTTAGGCCATAACTTACTATCCTGAAAAATAAAGGGAAATAATTAAGTATCTGGCTTTTAGGCATGAATTATATTTTCAGGTGCTTATATAGTTAGGGAAAAATGTTTTAGACTTGGAGCTAATAGTTGCAGAAGGAATCCTAGAAGTAGGAAACCTCCCAGTTTTCATCCTCTAATGAGGTACTGGATATAGACCACAGCCCCAGTGGTGCGAAGACCTTAGGTGAAAAAGTTAAGGGGAAGCTTCCTAATGGAGGTACAGATGACACCACTTGACCCTACTGGCCAATTACAGCATCACTATAAGAAGGATTGAGAAAATTTATTTGCATAAAGCATTTTTAATCTGAATCCAGTCCAATCTCTAGTTCTGAGTGCCACCTCACAGACTTATGAAGAAATTAATTGATAATGTGAGAAAGTCTAATCCAGAATTAGGTCATTCTAGAGAATTAACTTGTTTCTTTGACAAATATCTAGCAAGACATAAAAAAGAAGGAGTTTTTTTTTTTTAAATAACAAAATAGTCTTAGGGAGAAATAACAACCAAAGCAGTATGTGGATTTGTTTGGATTCTGATACCTACAAACCAACAGTGGAAAGTATTTTGGGATATGTGAGAAACTTGAGCAGAGAGTGGATGTTAAAAATATTAAGGTGTTCTTGTTAACTGGGCCGGGTGTAATAATAGCATGTGTTCTAGCTTGTTAAAACAAAATACCGTAAGCTGGGTAGTTTGTAAACAATAGAAGTTTATTTCTTATAATTCTGGAGGCTGGGGAGTCTGAGACCAAGATGTTGATACACCTAGTGTCTGCTGAGGGCAGGTTTCCTGGTTCATAGATGGCCCCATGATGTCTTCCCATGGTGGGAAGCACACGGGAACTCTTTGAGACTTTTTTCTAAGGGCACTACTCCCACTTATGGGGCACCTCCCTGATGATGTAATCACATTTAAAGGGCCCCACCTTCTAATAGCAACACATTGGTGATTAGGCTTTGACATATGAATTTTAAAGGGACACAAATATTCAGACCAGAGCAGCCTGGTATTTGTGTTAATAAAATCCTTTCTGCTAGATAACATGTAATGAAGTGGTTACAGATGAAAGGACTTGACATAACATTTTGCTTTTGCTCTAAAATAATTTAAAAATAAAATAAATCAACAAAACAAGCACATAATGCCTGCATGCATGGGTGTGGATGACACAAAAGATGAAAAGCATTGATAATTGTTGAACTCAGGGTATGTGTACAAAAGTATGGGTTAGATGGTTCTAATTTTGAAGTATGTTTTAAATTTCCCATATTGAGAAGTCTAAAAAAATTAAAGCTGTCAGATGGAATAGAGAACTTATATGCAAAAATTAGACTTTTAATTGACTTTTCAATAGCAATAATATAAATAAGGAAACAGTAGTATATCTTTAATATCCTGAGTAAACAAGTACAAATCTAAAATTTTACATATGGTAAAATAAAGGCAGTTTCAGACAAATAAAAACTTCTCCAGGATGTGTTTAAAGCCAAAAGAAATGTTCCTGGGTGTAGGACTGAGATGCAAGAAGGAATGAGGGACAAAGAAAGTGGTAAATAGGTTGGTACCTCTAAGTGAAGATTGGGTGTATAAAATCAGGACTTGGAAAATAAAATGTTCTATGCACAGTAACAAAGCATTTTATAAAAGCAGAGCATTTAAGTGTTCTGAATTTCTTTTTTCACTCGAGAAAGGCAAAGGCAATAATATTTTCTTGGGTTAAGATTCATGTCATTATTTCTGGAGTAACTGCTAAAAAGATTAAATACAAGGATGTCACTTGAAAACTATTAGAGAATAAACATCAAAATGGTAAAAAAACAATGAATCTGAAAATGGGGAAAGGTAGGAAAAATTTGTGAAATAGGATGGAATCAAAGTCCAAGTACATAAGTAGTTATGTATATAAATGATTAAATGCTCCAATTAACAATCAATAATTGCCAACCTGAATTAAAAAAAACAAAGAAGCACTACTTGAAATACCAAATGATTATAAATATAAATGGAAATAGTGAGGTCATGTGGTATTTTTCAGTTAAATGATGGTTACTAGGATAATCTAGAATATTTTGATTTTGTGCCCCCAAATATGGACTTGATATATATAAATTGAGAATTTAAATAACTGTAAGAAAAAAATGGACTTCTACACTCAGAGTGGAAAATGTTAATTCACATTCATCAGTAGCTGAGATAATTTATTGGGAAACAGGGAAGATATGGCGTATTTGAAGGTTGGAAAACTGACATTCATGAACATATGTAGAAAATCACCTTGCTCTTAAGAAAGGATCCTAGAAGCTGTTGTAAGATACTTGTTTATAGTTTATGGACTTGAACTTGTTCACCTGGCCACACCTAACTGCAAGGGAATCTAAGCAATGTATGTTTTTCTGGATAGCCAGGTCTCATCTAAATATTTGGGATTTCATTCCTTTGGAAGAAGGAAGATTTTACACTAGGAGACAATTAAAATTCTGTCACAGATACTGCACAGCTAGACAAGTAAGATCATTTGAATGCTCACCATCCTTAACATGTGATAGGCTATACAATTAAATAAGCACCAAAGCTACAAACATTATTATAAATACAAGTACAAATGCAAAGTCTAAAATGAAGTGGCAGTACCAACTTCTAAGGTGGCTATCCAAATGGTCAGACTATGCTAATTTTTTAAGATATTTGAAATGAAGCAAATGTGCATACATTCTTGTAGAAAAATTCAAAATAGCATCATTCTATTTATGAAAAAACTGGCTTAGAGAATGATGCCCAGGCAAAGATTTTCAGAATATGGTCCTTACCTCATCTTCTTCACACCTCCCCCCTGAACCATCTGCATTTCTCTAAAAACGTCATGAATTCTTAAGGCTTCAAGTCTTTGCCACAAACTGGTCTTTTATTTTGCATATTTTATATTGATATCATCATTATTAAATCCTTCAATGATAACCATTATAACACTGCAATTTTTAAAAAAATCTCTGTACTTCCACTGTACAAATTCCTCGAGAGGAAGAATTTATTTATTTAATTTTTTTCTTGGTATCTTCAGCATATAGTATAGTGCCTGACTCATGATAAGTGTTCAATAAATGCTGGATGAAGTATTAATTAGAAAAATATAGCAAGTTAAATAAGCTCTTCTAGAAACTTATGCAACTCAAGCCTTTAATTTTCCTACTAAACACTAAAGAGCTCTTTAGTGCTTCTGTAATCAAACTGAAAAGATGAATGTGTTTTAAAACCAATCCCAAATATCTTACTAATATTTTGAGCTGGGAAAACCGTAGTTGGTAGGGGACATCATGCCTGCTAAGCCTCACCTCACACTAGTTGTAGGTTGGTTCATTTTCCCACCTTCACAGTCCCTCAACTGATTAATTCTTGGTTTACATCTGATCTTCTTGCTCACTGGCCTCCCATTTTATACTGAAATAAACACTTGGTGAGCTTGCCAGTTTTCTGAAAACCAACAGCCTTCTCAGCAGAGAAAAGGGTACAAGGAAGTGCCAGGACACTTTTACTGAGAATGGTTATGCCAGGAAAGCTGGCTAGACAAATCTCTTCATTTCTGGTAACAAAGCTTCAGCCTCTAGTCCCATAGTGATCAGATAACAGCAGTGGCTACCCTTATCAAGGAAAAAGTACACAGTTATTGAACTAACACACTCCTAATCTCTCTCTTAGCTTAATGGGTAACTTTATATAATACATGATCTCCATAGTGACATAGTCTTGTAATACCTACTCCACCTATAAAACAAAACATTTACCTTTTTCCCCCTGCTCTGAGTGCTAAACAGGGACTGCATTAATTTTCTGTGACTACTATAGCAAGGTGCCACAAATGGGTGGCTTAAAACAGCAGAAATGTATTCTCTGACAGTTTTGGAGTTCAGAAGTCTGAAATGCAAGTGCTGGTGGGGCCATGTTCCCATGGAGGCTCTAGAGGAGGCTCCTTCCTTGCCTCTTTCAGCCTCTGGTGGCTCTAGATATTGTTCGGTTTGTGGTGGCACAATTTCAATCTCTACTTCCCTCTTTTCATGGCCTTCTTCTCTTTGTATTTGTTTCTGTGTCACCTCTCATCTTGTAAAAACTCCAGTCATCTTGGATAAGGCCCCACTCTAACTCAGTAGGAGCTCATCTTAATTTGATCACATCTTCAAAACCCTTATTTCTAAGTAAGGTCTTGTTCATAAGTACAGAGATTAGGACTTCAACAAACCTTCTTGAGGGCCACAATTCAACCAATAATAATGACTCTTTAAAAGTCCCATGGAGCCCCTTCTTTTAGGTTAGTGTTACCCAATTTTTATTTATAGTTTTACAACTGTATCATTTGCACAATTTTTTTTTTACTATAAACTGCTAACTCTTGCTAACTCATTCTTTATCAGATTCAGTATTCAGACTTAAATAATTTTAATTACAAAACATATCTTATTAATCTAGCATTGTAAAATTTTCCAGGAACATGTGTGTCTTAACATATCATCTTCACCACTTTGCCTTTTTTTTTTTTTCAGTACTGGGGTTTGAACCCAGGGCTCCAAGCTTGCAAGGCAGGCACCCTACCACTTGAGACATACCTCTAGCTCCATTTTTACCATTTGATTTACTTATTTCTGTTGCTGGCACACTAATTTTTCCTTATCCTTGGGCTTGCCACCATCACAGATCCCTTTTTCCCTTGATTTGCTTACCCATTACCAGGTCCTTTTGATAGCTGCGTCACAATATCCTTGCTTTATTTCTTCTTTGCACCCATTGCCATCATGCTTATGACTTCTTATCCCTAGATCCTGGGAATGGACTCCTAGTTGATTCCTACAAAATTGATCTTCATGTGACTTCTTTGATCAAAACTTTCTGATAATCTGTCTTTGCTTGAGAAAAAAAAGAATTCTTTGACTTCTTGGAATTAAAAGTTTGGTATGGAAACATAACTCTAGTTGTGGTGTGGGTGATAAAAGAGTTCATATCCAGATCTCTTACAAGTATTGTGTCATGAAAAATTATATTTATAGCAGTGAACACTATGACCTCCAAGATACTATTATCAATGAAAAATTAAATTTTGTAATAGTCTACTTTCAAGGGTAGAAGATAGAATTCATTATAACTGAGAAAGAAAATGAATAAATATTAATATAAAAGAAATTTCTTTTTCATAATGTTTAATACTTGGAGATATGAAGTCAAGATATGCCTATTATAAGAAATTTGGAAAGTACAGAAAATATAAGGAAAGTAGTGGAAAAAACTTACCCGTGATCTCAAGCTATTAATATTTTGAAATGCTTCCCTTTAAGCTTTGAGGAGAAAAACTTGAGAAATATTACTTCTATTCCCTTCCTATTATCTCTCCCCTCTGTCTCAGCTTAATTTTTTGTGTGGCCAACTCATGCCTATTCTATGCCCAATATTTTTCATAAAATTTCTTTGTATGCTAGGATGCTGGGTTTCAGAGGTTTCTTATCCCCAAATGACTCTTAAGAGGAACTTGGATCTTGAAGATTTTCTAAATCATCTTGAATCTTACTAAACCACTAAATGGAGAGAAAGGAAGTGGGTTGGTTACAAATAAGAGCACAATGAACCTTCCAGAAGAGATCTTCCAAGAATGAGATGACAGCATCAGAGAGGAGAGTCATGCTTGTGCCTCATCAAAACCCACAGGTCTCCTCAGACATCCTGATCTTCTTTCTTACTTCAGAGATACCAAAGTCCAACTTTGACCTCATGTGCCCTGAGAAGAAAACCTGATATACTATCCCTCTTTTTATGATCTCCTCTGATGAACTCTGAAAAATCAGCAAATGGAAGATTTTTTTGCTTTATTCAGCCTTTCTTCCATTAATAAAAGAAGGCTGGGAATGGATTTAAATTTGGAAGCTCACGGAGGGTAGAAGCCACTAGAGCAGAGAGCTTACCAGTGTTTCCCATAAACAGCAGATGAATTTAGGTGTGTCCCTGCCAGTCTCTCCCTTTATTGCTGTCCTGTCATCATTTTCTCTATCCATTGCACTAGGGCAGCAGTTCAGAGGTGCCCATCTCCCACAATTCATATATTGAAAGCTATCACCAACTCCATGGATGGCATTAGGAGATAGGCACTTGGAAGATGATTAGCTCATGAGAGTAGAGCTCTCATGAATGGGATTAGTGCCCTATATCAACAGGTCTCAGAGAGTGCCTTTACCACTTCTTCCATATGAAGACATAGCCAAAAGACAGCCATCTATGAACAGGAATGGGCCCTTAGTGAGCTACAGAATCTGCCAGAACTTTTATCTTGGGATTCCCAGTCTCTGATACTATGAGCATGAGTTTTTGTTATAAGGTATCTGGTCTATGAAATTCTGTCCAAATGGTTAGGAGAAGAGGATGAAATTTCCAGGATTATCAAAGAGATTTTTTTTTGGCAAATGTGAGTCCTTCACCAAAATTTTTCACTTCTTCCCTTCACATTTGCTCACTTTTTAAGTTCCAGAGCCAAGAAGAGATTCCTTTCCTGACTTTGGACATCCACTTTGGAATTCACTGCCATGGTCAGGAAGTTTCTTCCACATAAATCATTATTCTTTTTGGGTTAATTCAACCTATATGTATGCTAGCAAGAAAGACACTCAGAAAGTTGAAAATAATTCTTGCCTTAAAAAGGAGAAAAATCAAGCTGGGGAAGTAGTAAGTGGAAAGATGAAGACATTTAAAATTCTCTTTATCTCTTCAAAATATTCTATGAATAATGAACATGCTACAAAACAGATTACTTATTAAGAAATTATGGGCAGGGAGAAATTACTTGAACCTAAGTGTCATTTATCACAGAATCAGCACAGGCATCTCAGTTAATGTGGACACGATTTGTAATGAAAACCAAGAAAAGAAGTCGTTTACTTTATTATAATAAGGTCAGTGTTATTACTTTGCAAGTAGAATTGCAGACATTTTCTGCTTTTATAAGTGAAAACCAGATTAATCTGTACAGTCACTGGAAGAAAACTGACTTCTAAAGGAGCAAAGTGTGTTAGCATTTGGTGAGTTTGGAGGAAATAAGATGACGAGAGTGTATGGAAGCACCTGCTGTTCTCTCTCTACAACGAGCCCCATCTCTCCTCACCCCCATTTCAATACCCACACACCTGAGACATCATCTACTTTCTCTCTCTATCTCTAGAACCAAAACTCATCCTTTCCTGATTCTAAATTCAGCAACTGTTGGGCCAAGAATGCCTAGAAGGTTCCACTGCCACCCAAGAAGGCAGAGTTTTTGAGACTTGGCAAGGGATTGTCTGAGACTTTGCTTCTCCCTGAAACATGGTATGAAGGTGGGGAGGGTTCAAGAGAAAATGACAGAATTGTAAAAGGAAGGATCAAGGACACAGACAGGGAATGAGGGGCTTCCACTTTGAAGGATCTCAATGTTTAGGGAGTGTTGTCAATGGAAATGCTGACAAAAATTGTGAGACCATTTCATGATTCTATGTTGCTTTGAGACAGATTTTTAAATCATTCAATACAGAACTATTAAACATGTGTTGAAATCTGGGCTCATGAGCTACAGAAATAACTATAGACCTGATACTAGATTTTGACTGGAATTTCCATTGGGTACTTAAAGCTGTTTGTGTAGGCCTTCTGAAAACTTAGTGTAATTCCTAAATCTAACACGGAGTGGTGCTCCTAAACCACTCACTCTGCACTAGGGCCTCTGAGTAGAAAATTAGGACATTGGAAATGCCAGAGCCAGAGGCTCAGGGGATCAGAACAAAGCAAAAACTCCATTTTGACCCAACAAATGGGCCCGTGCTCCTTCTATCCCCTTTCTTTTACATCTAAGTTTGTTTCTCTTGAACGTGCGAAATGCTGTTTCATAAACTTGGGTTTCCATGCTTTAGGGTGACTTGTGTTGAAGCTATTTTTATCTTGTTAGAAGTTGGGAAACATTGTAAAATCACTTTTTAAAAAAGGGTAAAACTGTGCTATGAGATTTAATGTTCTTTTCTTGGATGCTAAAATTAAATAAAAATTACTTTTCTGTTAGTAAAAAGAAAATGATTTCTAACTGGGTGAAGTGGCATATGCCTCTAATCTTAATACTGTGGAGGCTGAGACAACAGGATCATGAGTTAGAGGCTAGCCTGAATTACACAGACAGTTTCAGACAAGCCTGGGCCACAAAGACTGTTTCAAAAAAAAATTCTATTTCTAGAGGGTTTTGCCTAAAAATTCCCATCAATTCTTCATTCTGAACTCCAGAAGCTATCTTTAAGTTAAATTGATAAAATAATATAGCAAAAGGACTTTAAAAAAACATAAAATGCCTCCAAATATAACTTGCTAAAAAAATTTTACCTGGGCAAGAGATGGAGATCTTTTAAGTTGCTAAGGACTTATCATTATTAGTGATGATGACCACCATTGGTCATCGCCTCTTGCTTGATGGTGCTTGTTTTCCCTTTGTAACTTGCCAGTGATTATCTTAATGGAGAGAATGGAAGTAAACAAGGGCTGGGCTGTTCCTCCTTCTCCATTATCTGTCAAGATGACATTCCTGCTTCAGCCATGGAACCATTCTTCCTGTTTATCTGAATATTAGGCCATTGATTGTCCTCAGAGAAAAGAACTTCCCTTGCTCTCTTAGTATTGTCATCCTGCCTCACTCCCTGCATCTTTCCAACACCTGACCCCAGAGCCTTGGGCTCTTGGATTTGGACTGAGGCTTTATTGTGTTTTTCTAGTTACACTTGTACCTTACCACATAAATGCCCCTCACATACACTATGGTTATTTCCATTATTTTGAGGAAATTCTCACTCTTTTCAGACTTAAGTCTGCCCTGTTGACCAAAGGACCAACTGAGCACTCAAAATCACCTTCTTTTGTGCTAATGGATTCCATGATGACAATTTTCTCCTACACTTCTGTATCTCTATTGAGGACCAACATTAGTCTTTATTTTACTTCTCCAGTTAGTTCTTTTTCTTTGCTCAAGTTCTCAACTTTTTCTTTTAGCAATATTCTTTCATGACTCTGAGAGCCAAACTTGTGAGCCAGGAGAAGAAATTGTGAGATCAATTCTAAAGAAATCACTTAACAGAGCAAGTAAAGTTCTTAGCAATGTGCCTAGCATATTGTTACCATCCATTAAATAAAAGGTATCATAATTAGTTGAAGTTTTCCACCAGTTTAATCTAATACACTTTCAAATGCCTGCTTCATGTTAAACATTTCATACTGGAGTGGCGAGAATTAATAAGCCATGATCTTGTTCTAGAAGCTCAAAGACAAGGGAAGGAGACAAGCATCTAAATTAATAATTGAAAAACGATGTGATCCTTCTCATTAAGAATTGTTAGGCTGTGTGGTGACAAGACGAGAGAAGAATCCCATCATTTTTGTGGAACAATGGCTAGACTTCACTCTCTGTTTAATATGGACCAGGACTTTTCAAAGTCTTGTACATATACAGCTTGTTCAATCCTCTTAAAGCAACTGTTCAAAGTCACTACTATTTTGTCATCATTTCGTGTGACAAAAAGGAGGCTAAGAGGAAGAGCGGATAGAAGACCCTGGTTGAAGATGGCAGAGCTGAAATTTGAACCCAGTAGTTCTAGATCTCAGAGACTGTATTCTCTACCACCCTCTTGCTCCCAGTAGAGTTCACGAGGAGCAACAGAGAAAGGGGGGCCTTCCAGGTGTGGAAGTGGAGGAGATAGGGGTGGGGAATATGTAGTCACGGAGGCAGGAGACCCCAGATGCCTGTAAAAAAGCCTAGTTAGGTGCATCAGTGTACACAGTCAGTCAGGACAGGGATGGGACAGCATTCAGGGCTTCTCAGGCAATTTGTTGTCTTAATCCTCTGTTTTAACATCAAAATGAGTTCACTGAAGGGGAGACACTGAGTGGTCCTTGGAAAGGGAAGCTTTGGGTGCTGTGCCATCTAGAACAGTGAGGTGGAATTGCTCTGTGACCTCTGAGAGACCATCATCTCTTTCCTGCCACATTCATCCTTTCATAGTTTCATGGAGAAAGGGCCGTGTAAGTGAGAATGGTGTTTTCTCACAAAACATGCCTGCTTTTGGCCCAGCCTAAGACCTCAGGAGCCTCCTAAGGACTGTGCTATCTGCAGACGTGACTATTGCTAGTACAAGTGGCTTTTTAGTTGACAGTTCTGGACGTTGTCAAATCCCTTACCTGCTTCTGTTTTAAATTAAGCTCCATTTCCAACAATATCCCTGCTAGAATGATCCCAGAGGTGTGTATGTGTACATGCTGTTCACTGGTAGGCAACAGAAGATAACAGTGTGGGGCACGGGATGAAAGGAAAGTGCTTCCATGCTTTGTCCAAGACATGTCTTCTGCCAGCAGCTATGTGCCTGTGCCATGTCCCTACTGACTCCTCCTCCCTGATTCCCTATGGGAGAAGTGTCTCCTGTCCCAAACAGATGCTTCCTAAGTGTACGATTTCAAGCCTGAGACAGCTGGACTGAGAAAGGCTGGTGTTTATAACTAGATTTGGCTGCGTGTTACAGCTATAATGGGCTCTTAGAGTCCAGATGGCTGCCCCCTTGGTCAACTCGCATCTGGCTGAGAATGCAGTGCAGCACGTAGCTGGCTTGAGCATGGGAGATGTCCCTTTGGGGGATATGAAGATGGAAGGGACTTAAGGAAGTGTTTATGCCATACTCCCCATGTGTCCAAGCTACATCACTCCTGGTGCACAGCCTCCCTCCATGCTTGTCCCCCCCGCAACCCCTATCCCAGTGCACAGAGACCAATGTTCAAGCCAGACATTCGACTCTTTTGCCTTTTATTTCTGCTTCCCTCACTGCAATGGCAGAATGCAGGGCTTTCCTTAGGGAAAACAGAAAAATCTCTACTTACGCTCGGTTAAGGTGTGTGTTGCAAGTCTGGCAACCAGCGTACTGTCAGGCTTGTCCTTTGGTCCACCACATCAGATTTACTTTCAATTGACTTTGCAGACCTTGAAAATATCTTGGAAACCATCACATATAGCCTTGATATACAGGCATCCTGTATAATCTCATGTGTGGACTTCAATTTTTGATATGTATTTTCAGCCAAGTACCTACTATGGGGAGTCACCAATTTGTAGAGCAGATGGCTATTTTAGAGATCATCTAAGATTAGTGTCCTGTTTGCTTCTTTTCCTTGGAGAGGAACTAGCTTACAGAGGCTACATGGTTAATAAAGAGCAGAGCTAGAGCCCAAATACAAATTTTCACATCATCACTTCACATTTTTTTTTTTTACCCAATCTCAGTAGCTGTGATAGGGTAATTTCCAAAGGGGCAGAGGTAGGCTGTAGCAGACTTTCTATTGTCAATTGCAGAGAATAACATGCTATTAAACCAGGAATAGCTCAGAAGATAAATTCATTCAAAAAACCAGTATTGACTACTTACTCCATGTAGTCCACTGCTACTTGGTCTGCTTGGACTTTGCAGCCTGGTTCTCTGTGGTATCCCTCATCCTGGAGTAAAGCCAAGTTTAACTTTGAACAGAATCAGTATCAGGGACATTCATGTTGTAGACACTGATGTCTGGTAGCCATGCAGTGTTTGGGTTTGGCCCAGTCCTAGGTTCCTGACTCTCGTTAGTCTGTCTTCCAGTGCCTACCTCCTGTCCATCACATAGCTTTGCTATTATCCAACATATAATCCAGACTCCTGCTCCCTATTCCTGAGGTTGCTGCCTCATTTTCTGGAATATTTGATGCTGTTTTTCTTGCTCTGGTGCTGTTCTCTTTCTGTTTTCTCTTCCCAGATGAGGTTTCATGCTGACACTATTGAATCACCTTTGCAGCACAAACATCTTACCCTGTCACATCCCTCTACCCTCACCTCACACCCAGGCCTGGCATCTCTTAGAATCTTCCTTCTTGTTGCTACCCAAGGCAAAGTAATATATCCTTTCTTGGTATCAAGGATTTTTAAACCACAGATAGGATTGTCTCTGACTTAAACAGGGCACAGAGGTATGTTTGGAAATAAGCAACCAAGAGTCATATTGAAGCTGGTATCCTGGAAATTAAAGTTATAGAGAATGTTTTGGATTCTAAAACATTATATAGAATGAGCTAAGAAGAATTAAATGTTAGTGAGAAAGTTACTGAATCTTACCGAAAGCTTTTAAACTTTGTTCTAAAATATCACTCTTTTTTTTTGGCAGTATTGGGGTTTGAAACCAGGACTTCATGCTTGTTAGTCAGGTGCTCTACCACTTGAACTGTGCTTTGGTTATTTTTTGGAAATAGGGTCTCACTTTTGCATATGTCCTGGATCGTGATCTTCCTATTTTAGGTTTCATGCCCTCGCTGGTATGACAGCTGTGTGCCACCATACCCAGCTTTTTCCTATTGAAATGGGCTCTTCCAAACTTTCTTCCTGAGATGACCTGGAACCGTGATTCTCTCAATATCAGTCTTTCCAGTAGCTAGGATTATAGGTGTGAGCCACTGGTGCTCAGCCAAAGTATCACTTTTAAAATAAATGACTAAAAACTAATGATACTGTTGCTATATACTTAGTTTTATAAAGAACATTTATTTTTAAGAAAAGGAGTAGCAAATTCATGGTAAAATATCTGCTGGTCTTGAGCACAGTTATAGTGGTCTTTCTGTTGAAAATTTTCTATTAACTTTTTGAAAGATGAGTAACTTTGCAAAATTTGCTCTTCAAGATTAAAGTGGAAGTGGCTGTGAATACCAGATACAAGGAGTTATCAGAAACGTGTGTGTGGGTTCAATGATTAACTCAGTCTGTGGTACCAAAAATTGGCAGTACATTAAAAATTCCTGGGAGATCTTAGGCAACTCTTAATTCCCAGATTATGTCATACTAATTAAATCAGAATGCCCCTGGAGGGTTAAGGCCAGGAATCCATGTAAAAATATTTGAGCATGCATGATAATCTCCTGGAAGGCTTGGTAAAACACAGATCATTGGGTCTCATCCCCAGAGTCTCTAATTCAGTAGAGAATTAGAGATCTAATTCAGCAGATCATTTGGCTCCTCTATACACCAAAAGTCGCTGCCCTTATAATACCTCATGTTGTAGTTATCAGATGTTTGATGAATAGCTTCTGCCTTGAATTTATATCTTACATTTTTTCATTATTATATATTAGTTTTACAAAAGGGTTTCATTGTGATATTTTTATACACGCATATAATATACTTTGATCATGTTTACCCCTTCGATTACTCTTTCTTGTCTTCTACCTCCTTTTAAAACAATTTTAACGGGTTTCATTATTCTTTTTTATAGATATACGTAAAGTACTTCGATCATATTTGCCTCCGCATAACCCTTTGCTTTTACTTTCTCCACTCTGATGGTCCCTGATACTGACAATGTATCTTATATCCTTTTTATGCTGAATCTTTTTTAACATAAAAATGTTAGGTTATACTTCTACCTGTTTTATATCTGTAGGGCAGTACTGAATATATATGCTCCTTTAAGGAAAACATTACATTTAAAAACTTACAATTTAGCTTTCCTGTCTTGTATGCATTTTCCCCTAGAGGCAAGAGATCAGTGAAACAACAGCATCACAGTCTGGTGTTTCTAATGTCCAGTTTATTGCTCTTTAGATAACAATGATGCATTTGTGCTGAAAAAGAAATGCTTGAATTTCTAAAAATAATGTCTTCTTGTGTGTTCAAGAATCTTGATAGAGCTCTTTATTTGGAGGGCTGATAGCTGAGTAGTCCTTTGCTAGGAGATGTTTTCCTCTCTCAAGAGTGCTGGGTGAAGGGGGAGGGGCATAACACAGACAGGGACATCCATCTGGGTCCAAGGGAAGTTTATTCCCCAGTTATATTTTGGTGCCTGGAGCATGTGTGGGAAGGGTCCTAACTTAAATGGACCTTGTGCTTTCCTGTTTCTATTTCAGTATTACTTGTAAACAGACTGGATCAGATTAATGGTATCTATTCTGCAATCACAGCAGGTAGATGATAAGACTAATCCAGCCCAGAAGTAACGGAGCAGGTCTGTGTACTTTCCCTGATAGATCAGAGCTAAGTTCTCCTTAAGTTGCCCTTTGGGGTTCGATCCAAGAGACTTTCTGAAATCAATCAGCAGTTTGGCTATGAACATTCTGATCATTCTGGTCTCTAATGGCTGAGAATTTGCAGAGATTTGAGGCTGGTCAGTTTGTTACATCCTTTAAACAGCACGTCATTATTTTGCTTAACCTTCTCTAACCTTATCATTTCAGCCCCCAAGGAACATAGTGGGAAAGGAAATGGTTGAGGGAGATGGCTGAGTTCTCTGGTCCTTGCTTGGCACAGGTTGGTCCTGACAGGGTTGCCTGCATTCTTTTTTACACATCTAGGGCCTGCAAGGGTCACCAAAACAAACAACAGCCTGGATCTCCTGACAAATAAACCAAGAAGACTCACTAGATTTACTGCAGATTTTACTGCCATTCTTGAGGGATCTGTGTTATGGTCTTAGCTCTGCATCCAAATTCATGGACAAACAACAAAATCCAGTTATGCTAGGGGGACTGGTGACTTGACCTGACCTAGTACAGTCACAGAGAGTGCAACATTTTCATTTCACAAATAATTGTTGAGCACCTACTATGTGTCTTGCACCACGCTCAGCAAAGTGATGGCAAATGTAAAGTCTGTGCGGTATCTGACCTCCTCAAGCTCACAGCCTTCTATTATTGTCCTGTCCTCTCTGTGCTCAAATTTCAGAAGAATTCTTTCAAACTAGTGGAGGAGATCCTTGTTTTGGAGAAAGAATTGCACACTATATTTACCATGTTGTGGTGACTGGTATACTCATTCTTTCCTGTCACAACCATGTATTCTGCACCTGAAATAGTTCAACACTGATTTGGGTCCTGTGGTGAACACAACACATTTTCTACTGTTGAATGGCACACAGTCTGACCCACAGATGAAACTTAAAACCACAATCTCTTCAGGACTATTAAGAATCTTGCTTTGTAAGTGGAATTTGGGGGCTTCCTTTTTTGGAGTGAAGGCCACTGAAGAAGAACCATGTGGGTCAATTTTAATAAGTGTCTCTTTTGTTCCCACTAGCAATGGCATTGCCTCTCTTTCAGCCAATACCTTTCTTCCTGAGGCCCACAGCTGCTCCATAGACCATAGAAGGGTGCCTGAAACTATAGAAAAATTGAGTAGTTCAAATTTCCACTTTACTACTTTATCTGAAAAACCTCAGTATAATAATGTGGATGGAATAATGTGTAATCATTAAATTAGTGATATGAAAGGTCAGAACATCATGAGGGTTGTTTTGGCCTTTGGATAATTAATAATTAATAATAATTCATGGAATGAGTGGAACAAATGAAATGGAATGATTTGGTTTGAGTCCCAGTATTTTTAGAAAAACACACAATTTCTTAAAAAGTTATCCATTGATCCCATCCTATGAGGGAAACTGACTATTCATGGAAATCTCTTGATAAAGATGTCCTATGTGAACTAAACAAAACAAAGAGGGACCAACACATTTTAGGGAGCACTGGGTAACCAAATTAAATGAAACACTGTGTTGTTATTTCTAGACTGTTGTGGTACTTAGGCTGCCTCCTAGATACTATGGTCAAAGAAATTACCTAAAGATTGGCTTTGATTATGTTTACTTTCTATTTAGAAAACTGTTCCCCTGCTCAAACATTTTCCCAGGTTTTGTGTAGTTTGTTGAGTTAATAAGAATCTTACTGTAGTGTTTTTGGCTCTCCATTTCATCAAAACTGTCGTGAGCAGTGTATTCTCTCACTGTTTTCAGTTGCATAAGAAAACTAGACTGTTTATGATTCTCAGGTTTATTTACCATTGCTATTTTGTCAAAATGGAACCCTGAAACAATGGAAACCTACAGGACCACATTTAGGAACTTAATAATATAAAGCCACATTATATAACCATCATGTCATATTTGGGTGGTTTCTATTAAAAGGTAGCCACAGCTAAGATCTGAAGACTCAAATTTACTGGGATCATAACTGTTGATCATACTTCCTTGGTAGAAATGGGGTTTTCTCCAATAGTAATTGTGTTACTCTTGGCAATCATTCTGAGAAAGTGTCAGGGCTCACTACATAATTTGCAGATCCATTACAAAAAATAAAATACGGGCTCTGGCCAGAGGTGGGGAAATCAATTCTCAATGGCTTACTGCTCTGTACACTGGTGGGTAAGTAGACACCAAATGTTCACAGCCTCTGTGTAGGAACATGGCCAGAGCTATGCTCCCTGCCTCTCATCCGTCAACCCCAGTTACCCACCAAATTTTTTTGCTGCTGCTAACCTGAGTGTGGATGGATAGCTGCTGCTTGCTCTGGAACAGATACACACGACCTGAATCTTTTCCAGCCCAAGTCAGGACCCGTCTGGGGGCAAAGAGTGATGGCACAATGGCCTCTCCCCTTATTCCAAAACAACTCAGCTATTCTAAGCAGACAGCAGTCATGGGTGGGCATGAAGAGAGGGAAGCCAGGAACCTATACCAGGAAAGTAGGGAGAGGACCGGAGGCAAGATCCTATGTGTGCAGGCTTCAAATACTCAACACATGTTCTACTGTTCTTTCAAACTCCATTTACAAAATATATATTCAGAGATAAAATTACTGTGGTCCCTTCTGGGATCTCTGTCTTGGGAGGTTGAGGCAGGAGGATAGGGAGTTTAAGGCCAGCCTGGACTGCACAGTTGTAGGCCAGCCTGGGTTATATAGTGAGACCCTGTCTCAAGCAAAACCAAATCAAACCAAACCAAAGAAAAGATAAATTATTTAGAATTTTGTAGTCTCTTAGAGACTCCAAGGATTAAATCAGCATCTTGGCTCCATACTTGCACTGGCAGACTATATAGGAATGATCTTGTTACAATTGTCACTAAGCATATAGACAGATTTGGGGACCTCTCAGGGAAGGGGCGCTCTGAAGGAAGATTAAACTTCTTGTTAATCTCAGCAGATTAATACTAATAGCTAGCATTTATGAGTACTCATTATGCCAGACCCTGTTCAAAAGCATTTTATGCATTCATTCAGTCCTATGGGATAGGACTCTTGTTCTCCCCCATTTTACAGATGGGCAATGTGAACTGTAGAGAGGTAACTTGCTCAAAGGTCACTGGGTTCACAAATGGTGGGAGGGTCAAGATTTGGCTCAGACATTCTGGCCATAAAGCCTACAACTTAACTACAGCCCTCCTGTACTGTGTGACTGTAGGAGCAGGGCTGGTACTTTACATATACCCTGGTGTTAGGAATTGTATTATGATGTTTAGACTTGGGGTGCCGTTGTTTCATCCCAAGAAGCTAAAACTGGATCTACTCATTATATACTTTATAATCTACAAGGTATTTTCATATACCTGATCTTATTTCATCCTTCAGTTATTCATGAGAGTGGCAAGGCAGTATTACAATAAAGCCTCAGCTCTGCTGTTTTCTGCTGTATGACATTGGGCAAGTTACTTAATATCTGAGGATCTATTTCCTTAGCCTTGCAGGTCACTGGCTATTTCTATTTGGATTTTTGAATTCAGAAACAAACAAGCTTATCTTGGTGAACCCCTTAAGCCCTGGGATTCTAGGATGAGGAAAGTTGATAAGTTGTAAACTACGGCATCAATTTCATAATATCTCCAAAGGTTTTCCTTATTGCTCCTACCTTACCTCTCAGAGGACCCCATGGAGTCACATGCCTTACTGTCAATTGTCCTGAAGTTTCTGGGTTGTGAATGGTGAGATTGGAGAGAGTGGGGGGTAGTTCAGGGGACTTCCTTATGTGGTGTAAGAACTGCATGATGGGAGACGGGAGATAATTAGATATGCCCTTAAGTATGGGCTTATTGACCATATGAAATGTAGTTCTACTTTCTCCCAGTCCAAAATTCAGACTGTTTTTCTTCTTTGTGTTTAATTACAAGTGTTTTTAATTAGATGAATTCCATTAATGGCCAATTAAGTTTCAATTTAGAGGTCATATTCAAACACTGGCAGCCTCATCACAGCTTGGGCTCTCTGCAAAGTGACCCAGGTCTGGGTTTCCATCTGTTTAATGTTGCTTTGCCCATTAAGAAAAGTTAATGCTTCTCTAATTGTTTGCCTTGGGAGAGAAGCCAAGTTCTACCCTTTCCTCAGCAGCTTGCCTTTCACAGCTGTGACTAGAGCTGCTGGGCAGAGGAAGGAGGGGCCAAAGGAGAGGGGAGGTTTGGGGTGCTACTAAGAGGAATGGAGCCTACATGAATAATTTCTCAGAAGGATTTGGGGTAGAAGTGGCTTGAGATCTGGCAAGGACAAGTTATGACCATGTGTCATAACGATGGTGGTTTGGTTGTTCAGGCAGGTATATAGAGGATGCTTATTTCTTCATGAATGGTTTGCCTACTGTTAGCTTGCTTCAAGTCAGCCAAGAATCCCGAGGATTGTTAGTGCCATTCAGCTTTCTGTCTTATTGTTTTCAAAATGTTGCAATTGCAGGAAGGCAATTGGAGACTATAATTACTATTATAGCACTGTTATAAGCACTGTAGCTGAATTTCTCATATAATCATCACATTGTAATATAGTACATGATGCTAGTATTTCTATTTTGCATAAGAAGAAACTAAGGCTTAGAAAGGTTAACTAGGGATATAACACTATTCTGTACCTCCAAGAGGCTTGAGACCATGGTGAGTTCGTGTGGTGCCTGAACAATTGAAAGAACCACTGAGCTGGTACAGTGGCCCAAGTGGTAAAGCACCTGCCTAGCAAGTGTGAGACTCTGAGTTCAAATCCCAGTATCACAAAAAAGAAAAAAGAAAGAACCACTGAGTCTTTTTTTCATGTAAGGGGCTGAGATGTCTATCGTTGCCTAGTAAGACCAAAAAAGCAAATGTGGTTTATTTCAAGCAGTGAAGCTACATGGCCACCACTAGCTTTTCACACTAAGGTAATCCTTTACTCTTAGATAGCAGAAGGAAAAGGAGATAAAAGGACAAAAAAAAAAATGGAACAGGAACGTTCCATTTTTCTGTTACATGTGAAAGATTCCAGACTAAGAAAATGTGTGTCAATATTAAATAACAATGGAGATATTTATTTACAAAAAGGGTAAAAAGTTCCATGAAATGTTTTTTTCCTTTTTTTAATCGCCATCATTTCTTCTTTCCTCCCCTTTTCAATTTGCATGCACATTTGTACACAGAATCCAGTTAAGTTCCCTATGGGGCATCCCTGTGATTCCAATGCTCTGTCTCATGTCAGTGTAAATCACAGACTCAGTGTCATTTGATTTTCCAGTAAAGACAGGAGACCACTTGTGATTGTGGGGGGTGGGTGAAGGAGGTGTGTAGGCCAAAGGAGGTGTATTTCAGTTGTGTTACAAATGACATATACCAATAGGTATGAGTTCGAGTGAAAAATCAATAATGATTTAATCTTAGCATGCAAGGATTTATCCCATGGACCAGGAAAAGGGACGTATACTTTTGATGCTAAGGTTGAAAACATTCTTCTTGCCATAAAAGCCTGCTTATTTATCATTTATAAGCATATATCCATATGTGTGGATCCCAACGGTATTGAAATACTGGAATCATAGAAAATCAAAGTATAATGGTCCTTCCAATCTGTCAAGTCAATAATATCCTAAGCTTGTTCTTGAAGAAATAAAGGCCCCCAAAGGGAAAGCCGGTTGCTTAAAGTTTGAAGCTGGAGAGTGGCATGGTAAGAACAAAATACCAGGTTTCATGATTAGAAAGCTAGGGATTTTTCTGTTACTCCACATTATCTCCATCCCACATTCTTGGACAACATCAGAGAAAAGAAAAGTTTATTTTCTCCACCTCGTCTCTCTCATATTGGGGGTTTGATCTAAGCATACTATCACTGTCAACATGAATGACAAACCCCACCTTCCTATCCTTTTCTCTTCTCCCTTGTCCGTCCTTTCTGCTCTTCTATTCCTGTGCCTCCTGCAGCTAAGATCAGGATAAATTGTTTGAATAGCCAGTGAAACCATACTTAACATTTACTCTAAACTGGGTGCTGATGACTCACACCTGTGATCCTAGTTACTTGGGAGACTGAGATCTGGATGATTCCCAGGCAAATAGTTCAGGAGACTCCATCCCCCAAATAACCAGAGCAAAATGAACTGAAGGCAAGAAGTAGTGTGACTGTTTTGCAAAAACTGAATTTAAATCCCAGTCCTACAAAAAAATTACTCTAAATTGTAAATACTTGATAATAGATCTATGTGATTTCTTCAATGGGAGGAGGAAATAAGACAGAGAACTGCAGTGGACAGACAGAAAAGGTGAAAGGGCATGAGATAAGAGGCTGGGACAACTGTAGGCTTATTTCTCTGTCATGTTTTGCTATATGTTTGACACTAGTTGTTGGATCACATGTGCATTATTTTAACTAGATAGTTGATCATTCATGGAAACATATTAAGTACTTAGTTAAATTTAGAGTTATGAAATTTTGCAATAAGGTTTTAATATCTTCTATTTATAGACCATGCTGGTTTCCTGGGCTATAAATAGGTAATTATAGAACTAAATTAAATGTTGAGCACAAACTCTGTTATGTTATGACTCTGCAAACACAAGAGCATCACTATAATCAAGTTTGCAAATAACCTTGGATGCTTTGAGCACTAGAGGATGGCCTTGACTCTATCTGATTAGTTTTGCTTCTTCCACATTCAAAAGAGAGGTAGTCATGTCTTCAGAAGTTAAATGCTTTGCTAAAGATGAAATTAGAATTTTGTGGACTGAGTATGAGTTTTAGAATAAGACATCTGCATTTCAATCCTGGATCTTCCACTACTTTCTAGTTGTGTAACCATGTCAGTTTTCTTAGCTTTTCTCTGAGCCTCAGAGAAAAATGAGAATCTGTAAAATGAGAATAATACCTTTGATATATGCTGTTTTTATTGTCTTTTGCCTTTCTCTCTTCTTCCCTTTCATTTATAAATGAAAACTCTGAGACTAGATGATACTGAATGACTTCTTTAATCAGCCAGAGAAAGAATCTACCCAGTAGAAAGACCTGAAGACAGTCTTGGTTTAATGACTCTCTTCTTTCCCATCCTGACACTGTTTAAGCTTATGGCTATTCCACTGCTGTGACTGTATGTGGAGAAAACATGCCCTAAAAAGACTCCCATATTATCTGGAGCCTGGCCTAAACTTTAACTATTGCATTTCTTCAGATTCACTGGGAGGAATGATAGTCAGGGGTGAGACTCAACTAACAAACACCTATTTTTTCCTTTTTTCTTCCTGTCCTGTGGCTTCCCTCTCCTTTGCACTTTACTTCCTGATAACTCTGTAGATTTGTCTAGATCTAAAGTTAGGCTTTCTTCTCAGAAGACAGATAGGACTAGACTGTGACATCTTTGAGTCACAATAACTTAAAGACTATTGTTCCTGGATATGACTTTAGCTTCTTAGGAAGGAACAATGATTTCTCTCTTTGGATTATGTGTTCAAAAGTATAGATGGGAATTTGGTATTAAGTGTTCCTCAGGACTAAAGAGTTGAAGACTTAAGGACTTTAAAGGTTTTTCTTTAATCTTCAGACATTCCTTCTGGGCAGAGAGCTTTCCAGGCAATCATGTGGTATACAAAAATTTGTTAACAATAAGCCATTTGTTGTCTTCCAAACTGGAAGAGATTAAAAGAAAAAGAAATACTCAGTTTGAGGTGAGTGCTCTTAAACACAGTTGGTAGAAGTGGAAATCAGTTTTACTTATCAGAAGAGTTATTTGAAAATATTTTTAACATGTACAAATCTTTTATTCATTTACTTTCTCTTTCATCAATCTATTCCCAAATTGTTGGAATGATTACCATTTTACTGAATGCATGTAAAATATTACATACCCCTTTAAGATTACATTTTTGAAGACTGTATGATGATATAGACCTAAAATCTGATGGTTTAATATTAAATTCAAAAAGATCATGAATCAAATCCATATATAATGTCTGACCCCAATTTTATAAAAGGCCACAGATGTGCCTAAAAAAAAAATCAAAATATTAATAGGGATTATTTCTGACTGATGAATTTACTGTTGATTTTAAAATTTATTCTCTTCCTTGTACTTTTCTGTATTTTCCAAGTTTTCTACCACAACAGATATATTTGTAATTTAATTAGAAAACATTACATTAAAAAGGGAGAATTATAAGGAATATCTGTTACTTTTCTTTCAGATTTAATGAAATGCAAAATGTTTTAGGAAGCTTTTTCAAAAATGTTCCTTATTCTTCCTGTGGAAAATAAAATTGGAATTACAGATGGCTTAAAGATTTAAACATAAAAATGACTCATGAAACTTCCGGAAGATGTATGAAAATATCATGATGAATCCCCTTACTATGCACAATTTAATATATGCCAATAAAAAAACATAAAAAGATAACTAATACTCTAAAAAAAGACAGAATTGGATAAGTTCAAAAAAGTGAAAGCATTGGTAGATATGTTGATAATCTTGGAAGAAGAAAAAGAGAAAACCCAAAAATTATACAGACAAAGGTTGATAAATTTAAATGAAACTACTTAGTAAAAAGAAATGCCTCAAATCATGTCGGAAGTAAAAACCACAATCCAAGAAGAAAACATTTGTAGCAAGCATGATAGCCATGTAATAATCTTAATTACAAAGAGATCATCTAAATCGTAAGGAAGAGAAAGCAGTGTCTTACTCATTAGGCAAATTGACTTCTGCTGTTGGTGATAGCTAGTTGGGTACTTCAACTCAACTATTCTGCTTTAGTAGAAAATCTACCTAAAAGTAATCAGCATGCTTATAAAGAATTGTATAATTAGGACAAGATCCAGGAGAATGGAGTGATAGAGAAGTGAATACATATTTAGGGCTCATTTTACCATGGGGGTGCCTGCCAATTTGGAAAGGGTAGTTGAGAGATTGAGTCGCCTATCATTTGACAGGAAAAGTCCTGAGAGAAGCTGACTCCAGGCATTTGCAAGTTCAGGAGGGAATTGTAATTATAAAGATTATGGAATCAGGCGACTGACAGTAATGTCTTTGATGCCTTGAAGTAAGCTAATGAAAAGCTGAGGATAACTGATAACCAATTTAAGGTAAACTGTGAAAGATAGAGGGTCTCTTTTGTGATAAAAACAGACTGAGGATAAGGCCCAAGACTTAATTATAAGGCCAGCAGAAGGCCAGAGAACATTGAAGTCCCAACCCTGGGATATTTTCTATATAATTCCTCATCCCTATAAAGGGTGGGATCCTGTCACTCAGGATGAGGACATCTGGGTTAATTCACTCAGAAATCTTGGGTATTTGACTCTCTTGAACCCTTTGGTCCTATAGAAGTGGCCCATCAGTCCTTGCAAAAACCTAGCACCTTCCTTTGGCTTAAAGATAATTCAGGATCCTCTGCTTTGAAAGACAGCATATCTTCATATTGACCAGATCAATAGTTATAGTAAGCCAAAACATAAACTGACTTGGAAAATATTGAGCCTGCTGGAGGAGGAAGGGAACTGTACACCAAAGGAGCTTCAGGACCTATGTCCAGCAACCACTATGGAGTACATGCAGCACTAGATTCTAAGATGCTGCGGGATCAAGGGGCACAGAACATACACTTGGACAAGATAGAGTTTTTTAAATAAGGAAGCCCTTGGGAGCTGATCTGGGCAAAGACCTGGCCAGGGGATAATTCGTTTATCAAAGTGATAAAGAACACACAGGTAAGAGAGGTACCAACATCACTGAAAAGTTTAGTGACAGTGTCTCCTCTGTTAGACCAGGGCAGACACAGGAGATGTTGCTGTAGAATGAGGCTCCATAATAACAAGTAAGAATGCTATTCCTGAAGGAAATAGTACTGCAGTGTCAGAAGCAAGGTAAGCCTGCGCTGCCACTGGCGACAAGGTCAGGTTAGTATAGTAATAGTCAGTATTCCCATGGCAAGATATTTGGCAAGATCACACGAGCATTGCTTAATTTATATAAACAAACAAATTAGAAATGTGTGCTTAGAGATGACAGACCCTTACTTTAATCCCTTTCTAGTTTTGAACTGAGAGGTCAGGTGTTCCTGAGGAAGCACCTTGCAAAGACAGCAAAGATGTACTGCAGTGATTCCGCCAGATCTTCCCTGTAAGGGACCTCTGACCTTTTCCTTGGGTAGTTGTACACTAAGGATGGAAGTACCACAGCATTTAGAGGAGCATGTGTACAGGGTCTGGACTGACATAGATGCATAGGGACATGGAGTAGCTTCATGCCCCAGCCCAAGTAGAATGAAGGCATATGATTTGGAGTCCTGGTCCAAATATGCCACGCAATGTGTCCCCTGGGTTATGAGACCATTTGATAGTAGTTTCTCTGGTCATCAAATATATAATTGGAATGAACATATTTGTAGTAGAACTTTCATATTTGTTCCTTAATCTGTAGAAAAAGAGCTAACATAAAGAGTGGGGGAAGATCATATAAAAATTTCTGAAATTCCCATTATTCTACCCACTTCTAAACAAGACAGTCCAACAATAAATACTACACTGTATTCTAGGAAAATGGGAGAGATGAATGACACTCTGAGGACATAAAGGATGCTTGGGTGGAGGCCTCCATCTTATTAACATTTAATTCATCATCCTGTTCCCTACAAAAGTCAGATGGGTCCTAAGTGATGTCAGTGGGTTTTTCCCAACTCAGCTATGTTCCATCTGTGATGCTGGAACAGACTAGCACAGTATTTAGTCATTGACTTGACAAGGGTATTCCATTTCATCCCCATTAGAAAGGAAAATAAGAAGCAGTTCATATTTATATGCAACAGACAATAGTATACACTTTCGATCTTGTCTAACTCTACTGCCCTCAGTTATAATTCAGTCCAAAGTGATCTGGACCACCTGAATATTGTGTAGTACATCACAGTAGACTTGAGAATAGTTCTCTGACTCATTTACTAAATGACATAGAAGGCTTTGAATGGAGTCCTGAGAAGGACCAGGCTACAAGAGCAAGTAGAACTTTCACTTGGGCCATATGATCTCGCAGGCTCTGTGATACCAGAGGTGTCTTTGGTAGGGAAATATGCTGTGTGCATGTTCAAATAGGAAAATGACAACATCAATGCCTAGGGTTCTGGCACACAGCCAAGCTATTTTGCATCGAAGAACCATACATCATTTTAAAGATAGCTTCTGGCAGTCTACTTGGGCCTGGTAGAGATGAAACATCTGACCATGAGATGTCAAGTGATCATGCAGCCAGAACTGTTTGGGACTGCAGTTTTATCAAGCTTATTATATTATAAGGTTGGATGAATGCAGCAGCAATCTGTTTTAAGATGTAAATGGTATGTCTGCAATTGAGCATAAATAGGGACAAATATAAATATAGACACAAGTAGGCTGTTTGAGAAAAATAGAAGGCCATGCCACTGCTGCTGTTGCATTGGCACGTTTTAAACTCATACTCATGTCTACTTTGGGAGTGAGGGAAAGTCTTAATTTCCAGCTGACAGAGGAGAATAAAAGATGAACTTGGTTCGTGGATGGTGTAGTGGGTTTTATATGGCAACACGTGTATGTGTGTGTGTTCATGTCTACCTGAAGCATGTTAATGTCAATTAATTTGGAAAAAGAGTCTTTGTAGATATAACTAAGTTAAGAATCTCAAGATGAGATCATTGCAAATTACCTTGGTCTTATATCCAGTGATGTATTCTCATAAGAGACAAAAGAAAAGACAAGGGACACAGAGAAAAAGTCAATATAAGAGAGAGAGAGGCAGAGATTGAAGTGATGCATCCACAAGCCAAGGTATGCCAAGGATGGTCAGCAGCCACCAAAAGCTAGGAGAGAAGAATGAATTGATTCTTTCTCAGAATTTCCCAAGAAGTGAACTCTGCTGACATGTTCATTTAGGACTTTTAGAATTTTAACAGAATAAGTTTCAATAGTTTTAAACCCTCTGGTTTGTGTTAATTTGTTATGGCAGCCACAGATGGAAAAGCAATACAGATGAGTTAACTCAGTACATGGGTATATAAACACCTATGGCACCACAGTGGCCATGAAGGATAGGAGTGAGGGAAATTCTCTGCAATAGACAGTGCCTCAGATGGTACACTGGACAATTCACTTTGTGTACAAAGTAGGAACATGCATGAAGTTTTGAGCAATAGAGAATGGTGTGACTGGTTGACTGTACTTGCTCAAGCAGCTTACTTGTGCCCTCTGGTCTCACTTGGAAGGAATAAAAGAGTAAGAGTGGGAATTAAGAGGACCTGGATAGAGGCATGTGAGTGGGGATATAAAAGGAGGCTGTATTGCTGCTGTAACAAATTATCATAAAGCATAGCAGTATAAACAACACAAATTTTTTATTTTACAGTTTTAGAGGTCAAAATCCAAAATCAGACTTCTTCTGGGGATATAACTGGTGTGTTGTGGGACTGTAGTCTTTCCAGGGACTTAAGAATCCTGAAAGAACCATTTGTCTTTCCTCCTCTGTTTTCTAGAGGCCACCTCCATTCATTGGCTCACAGCTCCCTTTCTCCAAGTCCACAGCCAGAAAGTCCAGTCTTACATTGTATCACTCTGATATTAACACTTTCTCTTCAGAATTTAAAGACGTTTGTGATAACAGTGAGCTCAAATAATCCGTGATACTATCGCTATTTTATGGTCAGCTGATAGGCAACCTTAATTCTATCTACAACCTTATTTTCCCTTTGCAATATAATGTCACATATTCATAGATTCCATGGATTAGTTTTTAAATGTATTTGGGAGAGGGGCGCTATTAGTGTACCTTCCCAAAGGCATAAAGTTTGAAGGCCTTTGTGCTGACACTTACTAGGAAATATCCACCACAGAAGAGGCACTATGAAACCAAGTAAACAGATGACTTGATCTGTTGACATCAGCTAGCCAAAACAGGTTTATGAACCGAGTAGATGGAAATTATGTCATAGATGTGTCATAGATGGAAATTATCTGTGGGCCCCATGGCATCTTTGTAGTGCTGCTAATAGTGTTCAAACTTCGAAGCAAAGACATCAAAGCTAAGATCCTGAAGTCATACCATTCTATGAGAAACCCATCAGTCACTGGGTGCCAAATTGATTATCCTGGACTCCTCTTGCCATCTCAATGTTATACTTTATGGTCTCTACCACTTCTTGTCCTCTCTAATCCTTAACCCAGGTTCCTCAAATCCTGTAATCTTTCCCCGGTTTTGTTATCCAAAAGTTGAGATGAGGTCTAAAAACACATGAGGCTTGTTCAGGTGCTTGACCCTACCAATAATTGTGATTTTGGACAAGTTAATAGTAATGAAAATATTAGCAAAAGACCTAGTATGAGTCAGACACTAGCCACACATTTGTCTCTCTCATGATTAGTTATTTGAAAGGTGGAAGAGTAGATATTTGGAGGGGGCTAGAAAATGTGCCAAAGTCACACAAATAGTGGGTGAGTAACCCAGATCCACCTGTAACCCAATCCTATCCTGATTATCTGGTTAAAACCTGTGGTCCTAAGAATCTCCAGTTGTAAAATGTGAATAGTAATACTATCCATGGAATCTAAAGAAAGATGAAATCTCTGAAAGTGTTTTTGTAATTCATAATGCACTCAGACAATAATAATAACTAATATTTATTGAGTGTATTTTATATGCTAGGCATTAGCTTCTTTCACCCCATAAGGTAGGACTACTCTTATACTCAGTTTACAGTTGAAAGGACTGAAGTGCTAAAGTTTGAGCAATTTTCTTGTAGCTTCCATAGCTTCCAGGTAGGGGAACCAAACTCTCTACTTAAAAATTTTATTCCTAAGCAGAGTCTGAGCTCCTGGTCACAACACCTTACTGCCAGTATAAGCTATTATTCTTTATTCCTTAATTTGTGAGCTTTTCTGAAGATGCTACAATAAAGTACCATAAACTGGGTGGCTTAAACAACAGAAATTTATTGTCTTACATTTCCTAGAGTTTAAAGATCAAGGGGTCGACAGGGTCTGGTCCTTTTTAGGCTAAGAGGAAGAATCTGCTCCTAGTTTCTGGTGTTTTGCTGGCAATATTTGGTGTCCTTGGTTTGTAAAGCCTCACCCCAAATGCTACCTTCATCTTCACCTGGTGGTGTTCTCACTGTGTGCATGTGCATGTCTGTGTCCAAATTTGCCTCTTTTTTTTGTCTGTTCTGGGGTTTGAGTTCAAGGCTTTGTGCTTGCTGGCAGGCACTTTACTGCTTGAGTCAAGCCTCCAGTCCTTTTTGCTCTGGTAATTTTGCAGATAGCTCTCACTTTTTGCCTAGGCCAGCCTGGACTGAGATCCTCCTATTTCAGGCTTCCTGACTTTGCTAGGATGACAGGAGTGAACCATCATGCCCAGCTTTTTCTCATTGACATGAAGTCTTCCACACTTTTTGCCCAGGCTGAGTTTGAACCGCAATCCTCCCAATCTCAGCCTCCCAAGTAGTTAGGATTACAGGCATGAGTCAAAATTCCCTTTTTATAAGGATGCCAGTCATGTTGATATAGGACCCCCTTTTTGTAGTTTGACTTCATCTTAACTATACCAGCAATGAGTCAATTTCCAAGTAAGGCCACATTCTAAGGTACTGGAGATTAAGACTTATGCATATGAATTTTGGGAGGAAAAAATTCAACCCATAACAGGGGGTACCAGAGGAAATTTCAAGAAAGTCTTTTTTTGTTGTTCTTTTGTTACTTGCAAACAAGTAAATTTTTAGCAGCTGGTGGTGGTAGTGTTGACAACAGTGCCTTCCTTATCTGTGCCTTCAGAAATTCAAGGGCTGCTTAGTCTTCTACCTTTTGACTTTTTCAACACCAAGAGGCCAGGTTAGTGGACCTGGTACCTGGAGTAACAGCTGATTGGGAGGTTGTGTACACTGTACGCTCTGAGGCATAAATGTGATTGACGTGTTTTTAATCATTTCTGCTTTATTGCTGTTTGTTCTGGTCAATACCATCACCTAAATGAAGTTTACTCTTTACCTAATGTCTTATTATGTAAAGTCAGAGAAAGCTTTTTAGATGGATCTTTCTGCCTCTTAGCAGGGCCTAGTGGAAAGGGAACTTAACAGAGAGCCTGGAGGTTAGGGCCTTGGGCAAGATGTTTACCTTCTTGTACTTAAGGTTCTTCTTTTTTGTAGCCTTGTTGGGGCATGGGTGTATCCTGTCATCTTTCTGATCCGTTTCTCCTGATGCTCACGTGTTGTGGCTCCTTGTTTCCAGCTCCCCTGTCTCCAAGCCATCCAGCCCAACCATTTTTTAAAAAAAATAAATGGTATGTCCTCCTTTCTCGGGAACTCACAGACAGAAGTTTGGACACACCTTAGTTTATGGTAAACTGTCATCGTTAGTCTGTGTTAGGGCCCTTACTTGCTTTGTTTATTTGCTTCTTTTTAAAATATTTCTCCTTTCTCTCTGCCCTCCCCTAAAACAACATTCTAATAATGTTTGTTAGATTATTAGATTTTTATGTGTCAACATAAATTGAATTTAGAAAGATACTCCCTTTAAAGTCCTTTTCAGAGGTTGTTCTTTAGCTCACTAATCTAAAATGGCTTTTTGTCCTCTACTGAGCCCAGAAATTCTAGATTTTAGTGGCACCAATTCATTTTTCAGAGAATGGAGGGACATGGTTTGTGTCATTGCTCATGAGAGCAGAACAGGTACTGGTTGTTTTCTATCAGGGCTCTTCTACTGCCTCTAAATAATCTTATGTGTAATGCTCTGTTCAAAGAATTTCTCACATTCTGGGTTTCCTCCAATCTGTATAAGGGAAGGAACTGAAACTGGGTTGGGAGATGGGAAAGGTAAGGGAACAGAGGCACAAGCATCACAGAATATTCTGAGAAGTGGCATCAACTCTCATTTCAGCATCATGCAGTTAAACAAATACAAGTAACACAATAGGCCACAGCTATTAAGAGAATAAGACATATTCCAGTCTTCAAGGAGCTCATTGTATGAGAGTTCAATACATAAGTAAAAGGAAAGTCAAATAGTTAATTAAGAGCTACAATGAAGGAAAATCCCAAGATATCACGAGGACCAAAAGGTCAGAGAAGTTGAGCCTCCCTGGAGTTCAGGAATATCTCCCTAGAAGAAATGAGTATAGGATGAGCAAGTGGTCAAATCCAAAGAAAATACTCAATGCAAGTTCACAGGTATGAAGGAGATAGATTGGTATATTTGGAAAACTACAAGTGTTTCTTTCTGGCTGATGATGACAAAGGGATTTGCAGCCCTTGATCTTGGGTTCCTCTTCTCAGCAAGGTCCTGAAACTATATGTTCCAGATTTGGTCTGAGGTTGTAACTTGTGTTGAGCCTCAGCTTAGAGGAGTGAGGGCCTACCCAAAGGAGATTCAGGTTTCTTACATTTGGATGAAATTGTAACCTGCATTGTCAATAAGCTCCATCCACTTAGTGACTGTATAGGATGTGAGCCTTAATAACACCATTGTTGAGCCAGCTTCCTCACCTCATTTAACTTTCCATGAAACTAGGAAAGGCACAGTTTTGGTCTCTGTCTTTCATTGGCACAACTGCCTCACTGACAGCTCACATGGCTCATGGCAAACCAGAAGCCAAGAATCTCTGTGATCCCCAAGCACCAGAGTTGTCAGGTTGCAAAGTTTGGAGATGAGAAATCTTTCAAATCAGGTAACAGCCTGTGCCAGTTACCACTAGTTTGTTGCCCTGTGCCTTTTGAGCAATTTTATTATGCTCTGTCACTTAGGGATAAGAGTGTCTCTGCTCTGGATGGATTTCTAAGGGCCACTGGAGTGGTGTGTTGCTCCCTACTCCAGACACTCATATACTCTCCACTCTCTTAGGCATCATGGCCTCTGCCGCTTTCCTTCCTCTTATTTCAGGAACTTCTCAGGGGGTAATTCTACTTTTAGTTACAGGTTGATTGTCCAATGAGAATCTGACATATTGATTTTCATCTTGGAGCCAGACTCAACATTTTGTCACATCCCTCCAAACAACCCCAGCTCCACAATGTATTGCAAAGGGTCTTTAACTATGGAGTTAGTGGGAGTCATTGGAAAGTCGTAAACCCACGCACAGGAAATCAATGTGAGTCAATGCCCTGTATAGCTATTCTTATCTCAACCAGCAAAAACCCTTGTTCCTTCCTATTATTGCTTATACTCTCTCTACAACAAAATTAGAAATAAGGGCAAAATAGTTTCTGCTGGGTATTGAGGGGGGGGAGAGAGGGAGGGGGGGAGGGGGTGGTAAGGGAGGGGGTGGGGGCAGGGGGGAGAAATGAACCAAGCCTTGTATGCACATATGAATAATAAAAGAAAAATGAAAAAAAAATTTAAGAACTAAAATCATAAAAAAAAAGAATAATTATACCATGCATTACACAACAAGATTTTCTAAAGATTCTTCTTAGACATTAATTTTGACCCCAAATTAATTTCTGGGCAGCAGCTGTCTCATTTCAATTTTTTCTTCCTTTACAGTGTCTAACCTATCATGTTAGAATGTTTGCTTGTAGATACATGGAATTCAACAGAATTCAACCCTACACACTGTTTAGGAAAACTTCTTGGAGGACTCATTCTCAACTCCATCAATTTAGTAAGATACTCATTCCCAAACAGTACCCTGTTTAGGGGGTAGATGGCTAGTCTACGACTCAGAAAATAAAATTTAAAATATCTTGGAGTTAGCCTGGAATTTGACTTACCTGTTTTCTGTCCTTGTTGGACACACATGCTAAGTTTATGGCTTTTAAGGATAATAGTTTATTCAACAAGGAAGGCCTGATGTGCTTCAAGCTCTTGACTAAGTATAGAACAATTAGTGTTGTCAATTAAAGTCCTAATCATTTTGGAACTTACCCTATAGTAAGATATAAACAATAAACAAATAGCAAGTAAATGAATGAAGTTAATAAGGATGTGATAATCTTTACTTAGGAAATAAATACGTGTTGAGTACCAGTTGCTATGTCTTGGGCTGCATTCAAGTGCTTTATTCATTACTATGTTCAGAATGTTTGTGTCCCCCCCAAAGCAAATATATGAAACCTACTCCTCAATGTGATGGTAGGTAGTAAAAGGTGGTGTCTTTAGGGGAAGTGATTAGGTTGTAAGGGTGAAGTCCTTATAATTGGGATTAGTGCCTCTTCAAAGACCTACCTCACCCTTTCTGCCATACAAGAAGGCACTATTTATGAGGAAATGACTTTCTTGCCTCCAGAACTGTGAGCAATAAATTTCTGTTGCTTCTAACCCATTTAATTTATGCCATTTTTGTAGCAACCTGAACAAGTAAAGACACCTGTTCTGGCTCACTTAATCTTTACACCATTCTGTGAGATAGGTACTACTATGTCATTCTACTTTAAAACAATCCTGTGAGGCAGGTGGAACAGATATTTTTATCTATGTTTTAAAATTTCATCAGAGAACTACTCCTCAACCAAAGCCACAGAGCTAGTAATTTGAGGGACCAGGATCCTGGTTTTTTGTGGTTCTAAATCACAATCCTTTAGCCACAATTCTGCTTCATATATTGATGTGTTGATTAAAGACTACTATGAGGGGAGAATACTGACCTGAGAGGTTGGCAGGTCTTACAACGTCATGTCATAGCATCTATATTGTGAGCAGTTTTCACATGCTTCCCAGCACTGCAATTATTGATATATGTGTCCATTTTTCTCATAAGTGTAAGCTCATTGAGGAGCAAGGATTGTGCTCATTCACTTTGTGTGTTCCCTTCACTTGTCATGTATCGGCACTGTCTAATATACACAAAACACAAGACCCACATCCAATTTCAAGTTCTTTGTAGTCACATTACAAAAAAGAAAAAAAAGTAATGAAAATTAATTTTAAGGATATATCATCATTTTAACATGTCATCAATATAAAAGTTTTAAAGATATTTTTCATTCCTGTTTTTATTATTAAATCTTCAAAATCTAGTATGTGCCTTTTACTGAGGGCACATCTCCCTTAGTGTGCATATATTTCAGGTGCTCATGAGCTACACTTGTAAACTGGAGGCTACTGAATTGAACAGCACAAGAAATATTCATGAAACTAATGAGGCATGAGTGAACCTCAAATAAATTCAAAAAGGTGTCAGATCTTCAAGTTCCAAACCATTTTGGATCAAGCTATGTAAATAACCCTTGACATTTCTCATAGGAGCAATGTTTCTGTTGATATCACTGGCCTTCAAAGTAGTTATTTTCTGAAAGGGGAGTCACTGAGGTCTGGTGGACAAAGTATTCATTTCAGATTGACCTATTACTATTTATGTGACCAGGAACAGGCTACTTTTCCAAATCTGTAAAAGTTGGGCTAAATGTATTTACATGCCTTGCAAAAAATACCAATAAATGTTAGTTCTCATTAAATATTTGATTTTGTGATATCAGATACATTATTTGTTGGAACAAAAGATCTGATGAACAAGATTCCTTGAAGATATAAGTTATCCAACAAATATTAACAGAGTACCTTCTGCATGCCCAATACTCTTTTTACTACTAAGGATGTATCAGTGAACAAAACAGATGAGGAAGATGAGCTAGGTCAAAATAATTAGCAGAGAGTGCTGAGGAGTGCCCAGCAACACTATCTTCAGGTAAAAATGTTCAGCATTTTCAACATGACTCCAATGTCAGAGGAAGAACAGGGTGGAAGGGACAGCAAGAGCAGAGATACTTCTGGCCAGGGTATGGGTACCTGTGAAGGAGTGCTACAAGAAGGCCTGGCATTACCCTAGCCCAGGTCTCTCCAATGAGAGTGCAATGATGTGTGAGAGTGCTGCAGCCATATGTTACACATAATAAAACCGTTATTATTTGAAGTTAAGTCATTTAAGATACCATTTTAACATGAATACTGACACAGAAATATTTTGAGGAAAAATGCAAAAGCCACAGAAAATTTTTACCATAAAACAGAGAAATCTAAAGAAATTTCTCAGTTAGGGTGAACATATAAGGCCAAATAGCAGTGTATTACATATCATGCTATATTTTTATAAGGATACCTTAGAGGGAAACTCAGAGAAGGAACACATTAGAGTATTTTTTATTCTTTCTCCAATATATAGAAATTGTTTTGGACTCTGATGTTGTCATGCCTGTTGTTTCTTAACTCCTCAGTGGACGGAGCTTCAAGGATGCCATATTTGGCAAAAGGGCTGTTTGTGACTGATTTATTCCCATCTGATAGCATGGATCCATGATAAGACTTCAAATTCTCCAAACCTCTGACTGCATTTATAAATTAAGGCTGAGGACTAACACTTATTCAATTCTATGTCAGTTATATTCATTTCTATTTTATACATAGTAAAATTACCCAAAAACTTCTAGAAGAATCATGAACTTTGGCAATGTTCAATGAAGACAAGGGCATCCAAAAGACAGAGCATCTAAGTGCTATTTAAACTCCCCACCGATGGCAATGCCCATAGTTATAATCCCGTAGAGACTCTCTGCTCCCAGCATACCAGTGACTGTCGGTCCTGGGTTTCAGGGCAACTTTTTGTAAACAAGAAGATATTCTCTAATCAACTTTGTGAAGAAACACTGTTCTGTGCCTGTATTGAGTTTGAAATATTGGCAAGTAAATGTTGAATTCAACAACATTTTTTTTAGCATTTGTTCAATAGAGGTTGAGTCAGCCTTGGAGATGGCTGGCATACCTGCCAGGCTGACCAGATGAGCAGCAATGGTGACTCACACTTGAGTAATGGTTTGTGGATGGCAAAGATCTTGCTCACAAGACCTTTTTGGTCCCCACAGCAACCATATGTGGCAGAGATTGATACCAATTTTGCTCTCCTGTTTCTATCCCTTCATTTCCCCACAATAACATGAATTGCAATCTTAGCTTTTCTGAGTAGTAATTCCTCTCAGCCTTATAGTTGTGGCTATATGTCTAAGTTCTGACCAATGTAATATACATGAAAATGATGTGTGCAGCTTTTGAAATTTCCTTGGTATTTCTTCTTTGACCTACTGGTGAATAAGGAGTGTGTTGTTTACTTTTCACATACTGCAAATTTCAAAATTTCTTTCTATTGTGGCCAGAGAACACACTTTGTTTTGTTTAAATCCTTTTAAATTTATCAAGACTTGCTTCATGATCTAATTTGGCTGATCCTGGATGACGTTCCATGTGCTTTTGAGAAGAGCACACTTCTGTTCTTACTGGAGCGTGCTCTATAGATGTGTGGTAGGGCTTGCAGTTTTATACAGTTGTTCAAGCTTTCTATTTCTTTGTTGATCTTCTGTCAAGTTCTATCCATTATTGAAAGTGGGATATTCAAATATCTATTTTTGCTGATTCATCTACATTTCCTTTGATTTTGTCAGTTCTTTTTTTTTTTCACAATCTGTGTTTTAGGGCTCAATTGTTAGGTGTGTTAAATGATATACATTATCTCCCCCTCATTTTGAAGTATCCTTAGGATGTAATAGGAAAGATACTTGGTCTTTGTCCCCAACTACTGGCACAGAGCTCCTAAGATCCTTGGAATGTTCTAAGTGATAAGGGTGATAGTGGTGTCATTTGTTCTAAAGAGGTGACTCTTCTTGGCAAGGGACTACATCTCTTCAGGATGGGAGTGGGGCATCAGAAAAACCAAGTTTTGATTAGAAGCTTTGAAACTTTCAGTCCTACATTCCTGGAAATCTCATTAATCACCAGTGGCCAATGACTTGATCAGTAGTGCCTATGAATTAAAACTTCCGTGAAAATCCTAAATAATGGAGTTCTCAGAACCTTCCCATGAGTGAACACACCATGGCTCAAGGAGAGCGGCATGCTCAGATAGGGCATGGAAGCTCAATGCCACCCTCCCCCCACCTTACCTATGCCTGTTTCTACTTAGCTGTTATTGACTTGCTTCTTTTGTGATAAACTTGTAGTAGTAAATAAAATACTTTCACTATTTTGAGTTCTGTGAGTTGTTCTAGCTACTTATTTGAATGCAGAAGAGGGGATCATGGTAAACCCATAATTTTCTGGGGCACCTGATAGTTGTGGTGGCATTTGAAGTGAAGTTGCTCTGTGGGTCTGAGCTCTTTTTTTTTTTTTTCATTTTTCTTTTATTATTCATATGTGCATACAAGGCTTGGTTCATTTCTCCCCCCTGCCCCCACCCCCTCCCTTACCACCCACTCTGCCCCCTCCCTCTCTCCCCACCCCCTCAATACCCAGCAGAAACTATTTTGCCCTTATTTCTAATTTTGTTGTAGAGAGAGTATAAGCAATAATAGGAAGGAACAAGGGTTTTTGCTGGTTGAGATAAGGATAGCTATACAGGGCATTGACTCACATTGATTTCCTGTGCGTGGGTGTTACCTTCTAGGTTAATTCTTTTTGATCTAATCTTTTCTCTAGTACCTGTTCCCCTTTTCCTATTGGCCTCAGTTGCTTTAAGGTATCTGCTTTAGTTTCTCTGTGTTAAGGGCAACAAATGCTAGCTAGTTTTTTAGGTGTCTTACCTATCCTCACCCCTTCCCTGTGTGCTCTCGCTTTTATCATGTGCTCACATTCCAATCCCATTGTTGTGTTTGCCCTTGATCTAATGTCCACATATGAGGGAGAACATACGATTTTTGGTCTTTTATGGATTCTGAGCCTGATTCTGTGTAGTTAGTGCCAGAATTGAATTGACTTGGAGGACGCAAGTTGGTATTGGAAGGGTGAAGAAATCTTAGAAAAAAACTACATATTTGATGTCAAGACAGTCCTTCTTTGTCTCTGGTAATAATTTTTGTTTTATAGTCCATTTTGTTTGATAGTTTAGCCACTCCAATGCCCTTTTGATTACTGTCTACATGGCATATCTTTCTCTTTCAACCTACTTGTGTCTTTGACTCTGAGGTTTTTTTCTTTAGACAATATGTAGTTGAATCATGTTTTAAAAACATTCATTCTGCTGAATATCTTTGAATTGGAGTGTTTAATATATTTACATTTAATAATAATTACTGGTGAAATAAGATTTATGCCTGCTATTCTTTGTTTTCTGTGTGTCTTTTTTTGGTTTTTGCATTCACCCATAATTACTAACTTCTTTCCTGTTAAATACTTTCTAGTGTATCTCCTTACCATCCTTTTATTATATTTTTGACTTATTCTTTTAGTGGTTGTACTGGGAATTACAATGAGCATTTAAATTTATTGTAATGTAGTTTAGATTAATAGCAACAATATATTTAACTTTTATATATCCATTTCCTCATGTTCCTTTGTCCTGTTATTATTATTATACAATTTATATCTTTATATATTATATGTCCACCAGCACAGAATTATACTTATTGCTTTAAGCAGTTGACTTTTAAATCATACAAAAGGGTTACAAATAAAAGATACGTTTATGCCATGTTTTATATTTGCTTCTGTAGCTGCCTTTAATCCTGCTCTTTACTTCTTCATGTGAATTTAAAGACCATCTAGTGTCTTTTCATTTTAGTTAGAAAGATACTCTTTGGTATTTCTTTTAGGCCAGATCTACTAATAATAGATTCTCTCAGTTTTTGTTATTTCTAAATATCTTAATTTCACTTTCATTTTTGAAAGTTTTGCTGTTCCTTGGATTTAGAATTCCTATTTCATAGCTTTCCTTTCTTTTTATTTTACTTCATATCAGCAGTTTAGATGTTATCTTACTATCTTCTGCCCTACATGGTTTCTTGTTAATCTTACTAAGGATTGCTTGTATATGTGAAAATTCACTTATTTCTTGCTGCTTTAAGATTCTTTTTTGGTCTTTTGACATTTGATTATGTGTATAAGTATGGATTTCTTCATGTTTACTTTATTTGGAGTATGTTGAGTTTCTAAGATGTGTAGGTCAATGATGTTCATCAAATTTGAGGAGTTGTCAGCCATTATTTCTTTAAATTTCTTTCTTCACCTTTCTTTACTTTGTTTTTGTGAATGTTATTACACCTGATGCCTAATGGATCTAGAAGTTTCTTAGATGCATTTTTCCTTTCTCTCTTCCTTCTTTCCTTCCTTCCTTCCTTCTTTCTTTCCTGTTCTTTTTGTCTTGTTACATATCTAGTCTGACCTTGAATTTACAATCCTTCTGCCTGTGACTCCCAAGTGTTGGGATTATAGTGCACATCACCACACCTGCTCATTTTTCTTTTTTCTTCTTCTCTTCCTTTCTGTTCTTAGTCTGTATAATCTCATTTGAACTATATTGAAGTTAACTGACTACCCATTCTAATCTGCTGTTGAGCCTATCCAGTGAATTTTTTACTTTAGTCATTACCCTTTTCAACTCCAGAAGTATCAGTGGTTATTTTTATAATTGCTATCTCTATGATAATAACTACTTGAAGAGACACCATTCTCGTATTTTTATTTAGTTCTTTGGACCTAGTTTCCCTTAATTCTATGAAAATATTTAAAATAGCTTACTTATGGTCTTTGTCTAAATTTCAGAATACTAGGCTCTAATAACATAGATAGTAGAGAAAATGCTAGATGGGTTAGGTCTAATTCTCATGCCTCAAACTATTTAAGGTTTATTGGAACAGAGAAGGCAATGGGCTTAGATTAAGGAGGTAAAAAGTATCAGAAGAAGTTACAAATAAGTAGGTATTCTGATTTCAGAGTGGAGGATCCAGTTGCAGAGAGGACCTAGGACTCCATTCTTGGGTGGAGACCAATGAGACAGGATTTCAGAACAAAACTTTGTGGACTACCTAATATGATAGGCATGAGAGACTCTAAAAACCATGTTGCTCATCATGACATGGGAGTGGAAAATTAAGTTTTATAACATTGTGAGTATCCCTGTGTGGTTTCCTCAGCACAGGTAACATGGGAGCAGTCACACATCTACTCTAGAGGGGGACCCTAGAGAGTTCTGAGAAGATGCCAGTCATAAGGAATATTGAATTGAGAATACAGGGTGATTCAGCAGTGACTGTTTTGAACCAATGACCAATTAGGCACAAAACCAGCAGGCATGTGCCTATGCAGAGAGGAACAGCCCAGAACAATAGCTTCTCATCTCCAACCCTTATTCCCACTAATCTGTTCCCAAACACATTGTGTAGTTCCACACATTCACTCTTCAGAAATCAGATGAATTCCAAGGAAGCTGGGGGTAGTGCTGCTCACCTAACTGATCAGGTTTCTGGGGCTGGCAAAGTGGCTTAGGTGGCAGAGCACCTGTTCAACAAGTGCGAGGCCCTGAGTTCAAACACCAGTACCACCACCACCAAAAAAAGAGAAAAGATTAAGTTTCTGCATAAATTTTCATTTGAGCACTCTTCCGTAGGTACTATACCAAACACAGTCAGTATCTTTAACTAGATTTTTTTAGCATCTTCCCAAAAATCTTTTAAGATTTCTTTGATCCCTATTTCATAGATGAGGAAATGAGGCCACTGAATTAACTACCTTGTTTAAAGGCACTTAGCTGGCAAACTGAGGGAGGAAGGCTGATGTATATCTGATTACAAAGTCTGTGTTATTTCTACGGACATTTTTTTTTTTAAGGATGTGCTTGCCTAAGGAACATGGGTGAAATAGAAAATTAGAGCAACCAAGTACAGCCACCAAACAAAAATAGTTATGGGGCCACTTCCCAAATTCTCTTTGAAATAACTATGATTCACTGACAAGAAGGAAGGAAGTGACTTAAAAATAATCAAAGTGTGTGTTACATAAGAGACAGTTAAATTCTGGTCCTTTTGAGTGAAATCACTTTTTGGCTCTTTGGTGCACTCATGACCTTGAACTATCTAAAGAAAAGGTTGCTTATTCTAGGCTGCATATTGATGGGGAAACTCAGGGCACATTCTAACAAATTTGTGAACAGAATTCTCTGAGTTAGCACTGTACAACCCACATCTTTGTGGGATTGTCATGAAAAGAACACAATCTAGAAGAATCAGGTTCAAGAGTCTCTATTCCAGATATAACCAGGGACAGTGAGAAAATGACTAGGAAAGCAAATACTTTCCTTGGTTATTATTGCTGTGCTGGGGGAACACTATGACGTTTACAAAAGTTCCTACAATATGTCAAATATGTCATAATTGATTTCATCCCCTACATCATTCTCCTTTATCTCTTCTCCCCCCTTTCCTGGAATAGTTTAAACAGGTCTCATTTTTCTATTTATATACATGTGTACACAGTATTTGTACCATATTTACCCTTCTATCCACTTACCCGCATCTTCCCCCCTCCTATTGGTACCAACCCTCAGACAAGTTCTGTTTTGTTCTCCTGTTCTCCGATTTTGTAAAAAAAAAAAAAAATGACATTTTTGTTTGATATAGCTATACAAGGGGGTTTCCTTGTGGCATTTCCATGTATTATATGTATTATAGCAAATTGGTTCATTAGCCTCTGTTTTTCTTCTACCTTAGACCCCTTCTTATGGTGATTTCAATAGGTTTAAAAATTCTATATTCATTCTTGTGCAGGAAGTACATCAACCATATTCACCTTCTTAACTTCCTCCTTTAACCCTCCGTTTCTCGTATGTGACCTCCCTTTAGCGTGACCTGTTTCTCATAATATTGCTTTGTATTTATTTTGTGTTGCTGTATTGCAGCAGTTGTCAGGGGTTTAATGAAAGGTGGAGAGGTGGCTGTTAGCTTTAGTTAATGTAAGACAGTGAGTGAATGTAGTCCCCTTTTACTTCAAAACACATTGATAAAGGGCATTTAGGTTGCAGTGGGTAAGCCAATCTGTCTTAGTGAATGAGTAGAATAAAGAAAAGAAACCCTTATAATTCAGAAGCAATTACTTCTGAATAATAATATATAATATATAGTTCTGAAACAATTACCTGTTTCTCTAGGTTGATATTATTACTGTGTATGTATTTACAAAATAATTAAAAACTAAAATGACATATAAAACTTTGCTTTGATTCATGGTTCAAAAAGACACATTTCTACTTAGACCCTCAGGAATTGGTAAGAGAAACTAATGTTTAATGTTTCGCTCTATTTGGTTCCAGTCATTGCTTTTAGTAGCCTCTTCCCTGATCTGAGGTTTTGATCTTCCCTCCAGGTCCAGGACACACAGGACCTCCCTCATTTGTTCAAGCAACACCTTCCACATAGCTGTTCTCTGGTTAATGGATGGAGCTTCTCTATAACACTAAATCAATTTCTGTGAAAAGCTGTTGTCACCTGCAATGTGATGTTGCTTCTAAGTTTATGCACCATCCTAGAAGTACCTCCAGGTGGACCATGTGCCATCTTCCTGTGTCCCCACTGTGACCTTCCTTATACTGCTGCCCTTATGTTTTAATGACATTTCTGATCATTGCCTCTGAAGTTTCAGTGGCAACAATTCCATTTTAGGAGCCCAAACTTGACCTTCTGGAAATAAGTTCTCGACTTTTTTCTTTGAGAATGTCCTTGTGGTGTGTGTGTGTGTGTGTGTGATTCTCACTATTAGTGTACCCTTAAGACAGTCTATAACTATTTTTATTGGACATTAATTATTAATAATTATATTTGTAATGAAACAGTTCAGAGTTTATAAAGCTCTTTTTAAAACTACAAATGAGACTTAAAGTGATTAAATAATAAAGCCAGGCTACCTGTACTGCTTAGTTTGCTAGGTTTAAAAATACTGTTCAGGGGTATTTGCATGGCTGGCACTCAGTCCACAGGTTGCTTTTCCTTCATTGATAACCACAGTCATCTTAATCTTTCACATGTAATAAAAACCAGGATGCAACCAACCAACCAACCCACCAACCAACCAATGCACAAACAAAAAATTGCATCAGGTGATGTTTGAAATTATACTGTACAGGAAGAGTGGTTTCCATACATTCTTGGTTTACATGACTCTGAGCTTCAGACTTAGAGTAGCAGCTAGAGCTGAGAACAAGTAGTTCATAATGACTTGACATAAATTTCCAGAAAGTGCGTATGGAAAGACCAAGAGTTATTTTTTTTCTTATTATAAAATACCTCATTCAAAGAAATGTTTAGTTTCATACAGACTGAGGCACGGATGAGGGGTAAAGAGCCATCAAGCTCACATGACAGACTTGCTTGCTTTAGTTGGCCAATTGTCTTATCACCCATTGCCCCTCAGAAAAGGTTTTGGGGTATCATGGGTTTGGGAGTACCTGCAATCTGTGTGTATGTGCACAACATATACATATGCATATATGTGTGTCTACATTCAAATTATCTAGTTAGCTTTTTGGCAAACTAAAAACCATAAAGATAGCTAACATTTATTGAATTATTAGAAGGTGGCGGGATCTCTGTATAGCATTATATGTATTGTCTAATGTAATTTTCTTTGAAATTCTGGAAATAAAGTTCACTAGCCCCTTCCCCAACTTATTTATCACTAAGGAAAGTGAGTTATCTGCAAAGGTTGTATCTTGTCCAAACAAACAAAGTGGAAGTTGAATCCAGGAATGTAGTGTGTTCCTTCCAATTCTGCCTCAGACCTCTTTCCGTGGCATCCCTGATATCATTATCATTGAACCCTTTGATGCTTTTATTTTTTAAAATGCCAAATTGAAAGCTCTCCTGTGTGATCATTCCTACAATGTATCTGAAGCAAGCAGATCTCAATTCATAATTGCCATCAAGATTTGGGTTTTCAAATGGATGGTTTGGGGTAACTAGGTATTTGTGATATATATGTATGACACACAGCCACTCCTCTTTCAAAACAAAGTTGGAAGCTGTGGTTGGTAGAGTTCTTGCTTAGCATGTGCAAGATCTAGGCAAGAGCTTGGTTTGATCCCCAGCACTGAAAAAACAAAATCAAGGCTGAAATGAACCTCTTCCTATTTGTGGGTGATCCACATTACCTTGGCAAGTGCATTGTCTCATTTGAAGCCTAAACCCTATGCCTTTGGGTCACTCTTCAACAGCAGTATAGCTGCCGGTTTACTTTTCTATCTTAGCTATTCCCTCATGACTCTAGGCCAGTTAAGCATGGTAGTCTCAGATTTGCTCACTTCTGGTCACCAATGCTTTGTTACACTTTTCAATAGATGTCATTTACATTTCACTATGTCTGCTATTCATGTAGAAAATTCATATGAACGATATGCTCTGGATTTATGCAATACAGCAGATTGGCATCTCATTTGCCTTCCTATTTAATCTTGTACAGTCCCATAACAAACCTAGCTTGCCAAATAAGCCTGAGTTCTATACACTTTCAAGTGGCAAATCCCCAACCTCTGAATTTTCTTATGTGGATGAGTCAATTGTTTTCTGAAAACAGGCCTAGTAATTGTTTGTAATTCAGAGTTTTCTGTTGCCTGTGTTTAGGATTGCCATCTACTAAATTATCCCTCTGCTTAATTGAACCCATAGATTGTCTTTGGACAGCAACATTTCCAACTTAAATTTCCATGAAAGGGTATTTTCATGGTTCACTTGCTTTTTGCAAGTTCAGTATCTGAAGCTTTGATTAATGGTCCATTTTAATCAGTATCCTTCTTCATACATGGTGTAGATTTTAAAAAATAAATCAGTAAACAGGGATTGGTAAGTGTTCTATTCAATTATAAAATAGGTTACTCACTTTTTTTCTCTCCTTCCTTGGAAACCCTTCCTTCTCATCTCTAATTTGTATCTGTCTTCTGGTACTTGTGAGTCTGTATACCTTACATTGTTTTTCTCTGTTTTGCCCAGTAAAGACAAAAGCAATATCTTTTAATTTTATATTGTTATATGTCTAGTAAAAGCCCTTGCACAGTAAATATTTTTATGACTTTATATCTTCTGATCATTGTTTTCTTCCCAGAAATCTCAAAAGATGCCTGGCACAGATAATTGTGGAGTGAATAAATCGATGGTTATTTGTAACTGGAACTTTTTTACTATTACTAAAGAAATTCAAATATGAAATTTATGTAAAAGACAGGACAGGAGCTAGGTAGTTATACACTCTGTCTGAATTAGAATCCATGAGTTAACTGAGCATGATGAATTATTCAGAAAATACAACATTAATAATTAATATTTAGTTCAAGATGAGTACAGGTGTCCTGGCCACATATTTTCCATTATGCGATCCAGTTGTCTGAAGGCTCTTAAGTCATGGAAGAAAGGAATTGAGAAGTTTGTGTGATTATCCCCACCCAACTTCAACCCCCACCCCACATCCAGTTGTTTTGTGGGAGAGCAGAAGAAAGATGGAGGTATGGCATTTTTAGAATACATGATCACTTCAACTCCACACAGGACAACCTACCTAATTTGTGGAGTCCAGTGAAAAATGAAACTGCAGGGCCCCTTATTAAAAGAATTATTGAGTCAGGCATGGTAGTAAACACCTGTAATCCCAGCACTTGGGAGGCTGAGGAAGGAGGACTGTGAGTTTGAGTCCAGGAAGGCCTGCATATTAAGACCCTGTCTCAAAAACCCAAAATAATAATAATTAATAATAATAAAAAAATAGTAATAAGGCAACAACAGGGCATTAAACCAGGCTCAGAGTCCTTCTGAGTGTGGACACTGGTCACACAACCATGAAGTCATCTTGGGCTCCTCATCAGGTTTGTCATCATAGATCCTATGGACTCAGCTTAAGTGAGTTTATGGAAGAAGCAATAACCATGGAAGAAAGATGTTGGTTTGGTGTTCCTGAAGATTCTAACACTGGAAATAATTGTGAACCTGTATGGGGACAATGGCTGCTGGAAGAGATACACAGTTTTGGCATTAGTAGAACATTGGCTGAGAGGACCTTGAAACCTCATCAGAACTAGACAATGCCTTAAAGAGAAATGGATTTGTATGACTTGGTCTGTAGTAGGGCTAGACATGAATTCTTTCCTGAGAGAATTGGAGTGGCCATGCTAACAGAAAGTTCTCTTAAGATTAAAGCCTTTAATATATGTGTGTATATACACACACATACATACACATATATGCCTAGATATTGTACAGTTTTTATTTTAACAGGGGTCTCTAGCTTAATGGAAAAAGGTGTAGCCCGGAAAATATGAGCCACACATAAGTAAATCCTAGAGGTAATGAGCTTTGTTACCGTGTCTCATTCGATCACTGGAAGGAGTGCGCTGCAATTCTGGCCTGGACGTGAGTCTCTGAGCCTCACTTTTCCAAAATGAGGGAGTTCAACCAACTAGTTCCTCAAGTTACCTTTCAGCATTAAGAGTCAAAAATGTCATGATTCTTTGTGATGGGTTTGTTTTTCCAGCTCACAAAGCACTTTCACATATAATATCTTATTCTGCAGTTGTTGAAACCAGATCTCCTGCTTCCCAGAAGTGAGTGCAAGCCAGTCTGTTGAGGGAAAATCTCTGAAAACATGCGGACTTTGTTATAATTTACATCAACTCCTTGCAGGAAAGTAAGGGAGTATTTTCTTACTCCTGTCACCAAAGAGGAAAGAAAACAGATCAACTCCATAAAGGAAATACATGACAGGAATAGGTTGCCTATCCTTTAGAATCTGAGATGACATATCCAGTGTAAGTTTGGAAATAGCTAGTATCCCTGACAAAACACCAGACAAGGTAATCAATGCCAAGCTAGCATAGGAGGCTGGAAGTTGTGTGATGTCACTGTGTAGTGTCACATAAGACCCAGAAAGGATCTGTGGTTTCCCACAAGATTTCTTTTGGTAAATGTACTCTCAAGACCAGAGTCCCATTATTAACTGCTACATTTAGCTAGCCCTACATTTGCCATATGTGAATCATTGACACAATCTGTCACAATCTTAATTTGATTAGCACCATGGAGAGAACACGACCTTTGATTCAGACATACAAGTCTGTGTTGACTTATAAAATGGAAACTGATAATAATAATGACACTTCATTCACAGGTGGATTTAAAATTTTCATAATAAAATATATATGAAAGTTCCAGGAACTCAGTAGCTATTAAAAGAATGGGTTAAATTCTTCATTATCATTGAAATATTTAAAAACCTGCAAATTCTTGCTAGGAAAAATTTCTTTTTAATTGAAGAGAGCCTATGTAGAGACTGCTTTGTCAGCACAAAGTCTTAGAATTCTATGACCAGGATTTGGTATTAGATTAATAAAGAACCATGAACGAAGGACAGTGAATCAGACTGATTTGATAACAATCACCAAGTGCACCAAGAAAAGGGCTCTTTTTTTTGTTATTTTGAGACAAGGTCTTGCTATGTAATTCAGGTTGGCCTCAAACTTGCAATCCTCCTATCTCAGCCTCCCTAGTGCTGGGAATCATCCTTCCTAGTGAAAAGACATCTATTAACTTGAGTCAAAGGACTATCCTTTAGCGTTTAGCAAGAAAAACTGGTGAGAAATGAGTAAAAGACAAAGCACTGGTGGTCCTAAGAAGAATGGGAGATGTAAAGACTGAGGAAGAGAATGAACAGATGGCTCACAGTGCCTCTAAATAAACATTTAGTGGACTCTAATAGCTGTGATGAATACGAAATTGCTTTCAGGTTTAGTCTAGCAGGAGATGCATGGCATATCACAGGCACTAGAAAAACAAAGCACCCGAAGAGATGCATCCCAGGCATGTAGATGGTCTAAGGCTGAGAGGATTAGGGAAGCTTGTAGAGAAGGTGACATTTGAGAGAGCTTTTAAACAGGGTCCTTCACACTGGGTTGTAAACTTCTTTAAGAATATGAAAGAGAAAATAAGCTGCACATGTTTTTTAGAATTTTGGTTCCAATGTGTGTACTAGGCCCAAGTATACATTTTTTTTACTGTGATTCATGGTAAAAAAAAAGATTGAAAGTTTTAAAGAATGAGTATGATTTGGACATGTTTCTTTTGGCTCTTGTTTTTTGCGCTGGGATATTTCATTTGTTGAGCCACCCTTCTGTTACTATGTGACTTTCTTGCTTTTCTAACTCTGACTTGAACTGCAAAACTGAATTTAGGTGCTTCATCTTTCCATAAGCTTTACTGGCCTCCCTCTACCTCATCTCCACCCTAGGGCTGAGCCCTCTATTCCCATGCTCCTCCAGCACCTTGTGCTGACACACTTCACAGTACTTAGTGTATTACATACTATTCATTTTTGCTTATCTGTCTCCCCCACTCCAACAACGAGTTTTCTTGGGTCCAGGAAGCTCATAAAGTATCAATCTGTGTATACAACCTGTGCAGTCACATAGAACTCTGTACCTAGAAGGGCCCTGTGTTTCTACGGATTCACCGTTACTGTCTTGAAATTATTAACCACTATTTAAAAAGAGCCTAAATTTTTGTTGTTCTGTACCGTACCTACAAATTATTTGGCTATTCTGCTCTTATTAACCTTAAGTGTAACCAAAGTCAAACTTAGTCAACACAGAGATTCACAGATAATGAATGAAAGATGAGTGAATGAGGGTACTAAGGCCCATCATTTATTGAGTCTATTATGTCACCCAGGACTGGACAAACAATGGTGATGTACATTATGCAATCTATATGTCTGCAGAGTTAGGGACAAGAAGCGCTGGGGGAGGGAGTGATGTGTGAACAAAGATCGGTGCTTGGAAAGTACAGAGTGTGCAAGGGAAGTAGGGACATGGGTTAGTTGGGTTTAATAGAAAGAAAAGTCATTAGTGGAAGATGATCTGGAAAGTAGCTTGAGACCAGATGGCTGAAAGAGAGCTAAGATGGACTTTATCCTGATCTTGATGGGAGGTCAAAGAGCATTTTTGAGTAATGAAGTCTGGGCATGAAGGAAAATTTTGAGCTTCCTAGTATGTATTCATCTATGAAAGAATCTTAGAAAATCTATTTGGGAAAGGACATTTCCTAGAATTATGAGGCCAGTGTCAGACTAAATTTCATGTGTTCCTCCATAATTGTATGAAAATAAAGTGCCACAAATCAAACCTATTTTGGAAATCAAATATTTTAAGTGCTCTAAGAGATAATTATTTCAGTGGATCCTTTTTAAAAGCAATAATCAGTATGATTTTTAACTTTGAAACAATAATGTTCAAAATGTGGCCAGTTCATCCATGGAAATAGTTGAACACAGAATAAATTAAATTATCTGTGAAGTATGAATGTTCAGTTTCATAAAAAAAGTAAAGATTGCCACAAGCATGTTGATATTGGAAACTGTCAACATTTCTAGGTAAATAGAACATGTGTCTCTGATAGAGAGAGAGGACTGATCACCCAGCATGTGATTGAACCAAACAACTTAGTGAAAAACAAACTGTGCAGATATGCTGGGGAAACTCCTGATAGAAATAAGTGGATCTGGATTTTTAAGCTCTTACCTAGCCTGAATTCCTCTTTTTACATGTGGCAAAACTTAGGCACAAAGCAGCATGCACTTTTTCTAGGCTCACACAGCCAGTTAGTGGTGGTGTCAGAACCAGGACTCAACCAATGCTGGTTGCATTGGATTCTGAAAAGTGTCACTAGTTTCTAATTTTCTTGGTATTGGGCACATTTCTTTCAGGAATCAATGCAGTTCATGAACTCAAGCATTGTCTTAGAAATAATAAAAAATTTAAACCTTAAGTCTGGCTGTATGTGGTATGTATGGTTTCTCTCCCCATCCCTTTCTTTTCTCTGTAATCCAAAATAGAGCAAAATAGGATGAACAGGTTTTAGATATTTAAATGGTGCCTAACAAGCAATTTATGGCTATCCATATCTAAACATGTTATATATCAAATATCTAAATAGAGATCAGTGTTGTTTTTCTTTTCTTACTGCCACTAGATAGGTAAATAGAAGGAAAAATAGCTAGAGAAAAAATAAAAGGAGGAAAAATACCATTTGCTTAAATAAACTAGCTTTTAGTATGGCTCTCTGAGATAAGGAAAAAGCATTTTTGAACAGTTGCTCTGGTGATAAATCACGCACAGGAGATTACAGCTGAGTAGAGATAGGATTGGTGCAAGGTGCAGGGATTCTTTTCATGGGGAGTAGATTTCATTTCTAACTTTGGTAGGTTGCATACAGTCCCTTCAGCAAATGTTGTTCAATAAATTCAAACTAAAAATAGTTTTTGAGTACTAAAAGTATGCCAAGATTGGGAATTCAGAAGCAAAAGAGGTACATTTCCTGTCTGTAGGAACTCAGCAGAAATTCACAACATGTAAGTGCTGTGATAAATCTGACCTTTGCATATTAATAGAATGCAAAGCAGGGGTATGTTTCTAGCTCTGAAGGTCTAGGATCTGGGAGAATTGATGACTTCATGATGTTGGGATGAAGTGAGGACAGGAAAAGATTTGAGAGGGAGCCCAGTGGCACATGGGAGGCTGAGATTAGCAGGATTGTGATTCCAGGCAGCCATGACAAAAAGCTTGTGAGACCCCATCTCAACCAATAACTGGGTACAGTGATGTATACCTGTCATCCCAAGTTATATGAGAGGATGAGATTGAGAAGGTCATGGGTCCACACCAGCCAGGGAAAAAGACAAGTTTGTGATACCCTATCTCAACAGAAACAAGCTGGGTGTGGAAGCATGTGCCTGTCATCCTAGCAATGACAGGAAGAATAAAATAGGAGGATTGCCATCCAGGTTGACCTGGACAAAAAGTGAGACCCTATCTCCAAAATGACCAGAGCAAAAAGAATTGAGAATATAGTCTAAGCAGTAGGACACCTGCCTAACAAGTGCAAAGCCCTGAGTTCAAATCCCAATACTGCCAAAAAAAAATTGCGATGAGAAGATGTTCTAGCATGCACAAAGGAATGGAGGGATGGAGACCCCTGTTCCTTCTGTATTTGTATCCAGAAACTTCATGTGTTTCTTGTTCATTTTTCCCTGTGATGTCTTAGTCTATTTTGCATTGCTACAACAATATACTAGACTGAGTAAATTATACAAAAATTTATTTTGGCTCATAGTTCTAGAGGCAGAAAAGCCCAGGAGCATGGAGTCAATATCTGCTCTGCTTCTGGTGAGGGACCATTTCATGCTGCATCCTGTCATGGCAGGGAAGCGGAAAGGAAAATTAAGTGGGCCAACGAGCAAGTGCATGCAAGACAGACAGTGGGCTGATCCATTTTATAACAGCCCATTCTTATAACTAATCCAGTCTGTGAGACCTAACTCACTCCTATGAGACCTAATCCAGTTTGAGAGAACTCACACTGTCTCCCGAGAATAACATTAATCCCTTCATGAGAGTTGCACCTCAGGAAGGGAATTACCTCCCCCCTAATCTGCTTTGTAAAGGCCCCACCACTTCTCAATACTGCTACACTGGGGACCAAACTTCCAGCACGTGAACCTTTGGGAGATAAACCACATTCAAACCATAGTATGTGATAATTCAAAGTGATCCTCCGCCCTTCTCCTGATCTATAAATTTTAAGTGATTCAGTAGAATTTATTAGAAATCTGCAGTGTTGAAAATCCAGCCATTGGCAAATATAATACCAGGCGTAAAGAGACCTAGTCTATAGACCTGACTTCAGTCTTCATCACTTATGTGATCTTAGACAAGTCATTTATCTCTTAAGGCTTCGTTTTCTTATCTGTTAAATGGGATAATTATTCCTGCCTACATCACAGACCCATTTTCTATTCGTTGTTAATGAACTATCAAGTGCCATATAACTTAATGGATTTTACATTTAACCACACATGTGTCCACACACACATAATTGCATATTTCAATTAAACAATAAGCAGAGTGTAATAATTCTTATACCCTAAAGGTTTTTCTCATGATTTAAAAGTAGATGTCTTCCACTTTGTAACCCAAGTGATCAACCAAAAACATCAGTCTGATCTGTCATTTTCCTACATAATTCCTTTCAATGGCTTCCTTTTCCTATCAATGTCCAAACTTCCAAATGTGACATGTGAGACTGAGATTAGCCTCTGTCTTACTTTTTAATTTAACCCCTCACAGCTTACTTACTTTATATCTTAGTCTTACCAGGAAAACAAGACACTCTTCTTCTTTCCCCCTCTCCTCCTCTTGTCCTTATCCCTTTATGATCCCCAGTTTAACTTCTGCTTAGGACACATTTCATCTTCTGCTTGAATTAGAGACCATTCTGAAGCACAGTTTATTTAACCACATTTGAAGTTCCTATTGATTATGAATCAACCCATCTTATGCAGTTCCTTTAGTCTGTGAAAGCCTGGATAATGCCCTGTGGCTAGCTACCAAAAATAATTCTTAATGCAAAGTCTCATATGTTCCTTCTTATTCCGCTCTTTCATTTCACAGATAGTGAATGTTTTAGTTGTGTTAGTTATTAAAGTTTATCTGGAAATTATAAAATATGAAGTTGATTTTTGCATTAAAAACATTCTCTAAATACTTGATGCCAAATATTTGGGTTTGAATGCAGAACTCAAAGAGTTCATTCAAAAACTCAGCCATTTACAACAAACAGTATTTTCCAAATGGTATCCATATCCTTCCCTCACATTTCTAGCAAAACTCATGTGTCTAAGGCACCCTTCTTTCTGAACAAAAGAAGTGTGCCATTAGGAACTGAGTTGAACTCTCCACTGTAAGGCAGCAGAACTGTGTACAGATTTCCCACAAATTCTGTTTTCTCCTTATGGTTAAATTTCACTCACACCCTCCTCCCATCTCTCCTCATGCTCATATTTTCCTTTCTCTGGCAAATGTGGTTCCATGTGCTGCTTTTGATCTGATAGAGCATTCATATAGGTAGAGCATTTGCAAAAGCCTTCTGAACCTGGCAATATCTTTGTGTCTTCCTTTTGTCTCTGTTTTCTCTTTCTCATAAGAGAAAGAAGGTTGATTCACTCATCCCCAAGTCTGTCAGAAGAGAGTCAAAGGCAAGTCCTCAGGCATACCCAGATGCCTTTGGTTCTCAGTTTCATTGCATTGAATCATTTGGGGGCCTCCTTATGAATTCACATTCCCCACCTTGTCCCTAGAGAGTCTGATTCTGGGCCACTATGGACAGAGTGCTTATGTAATAGTGTTGAAACACAAAAATAATCACACAAGATAAGAAAATACCTGTTCTATTTTCCTGAGTGTCTCAAAATATGAAAATCTTGCCATGATGGAAGGTAGGAAAGTGGTGGTTGAGTAGGGATGGGACATGGGGGATTGGTGTCTCAGTTTAAAGCATTGGTGAAGTTTTTTGTTTTGTCTTAAATCTTCAGTAGCAGGGAGTTTCCAAACTTCCATATTACTTGCACATGCTATGTTGACAATCAACATCAGCAATGTGTGTGTGTGTGTGTGTGTGTGTGTGTGTGTGTGTGTGTGTGTGTGTGTATGTGTGTGTGTATGTTCTTGTACTCTTAGATATTTGGAAAACAAAAAAAATCTGATACATACTTCTGAAATGAGCAACCACTGCATGCATGGGTACCACTTAAAACTCTACCACAGGGATGCTGACTAAACAGTACCTTGTGTGTTACTAGAATGTAACCTTCAGTAGGTCCATTCGTCCAACCAATCTTATAGGCATTCTTTGTTTCACTTGCTCCCAGCATAGCATCATCTCCTACTCTGATCACATACAGAGAGAACCTTTCTCTAAGCTTTACCAAACAACATTTGTCTTCCGCCAACAGTTTTAACCTGCCCAATCTTCTGGTTCTTTTCACTGGCTTCTCAATTACTGTCCCTTTAGAGATAGTCCCTGACTTACAAATTATCATATGTCCTTAGCCTACTAGAGTTTGACTAATATTTTTCCTGTTTGCTGCTGCCTTAGAGTGCTGTTTCTGTGTCAATATTGGGGTATGGGATGGACATAAATGTTTATAAGCTCTATATGTTTCTTACTTATCTAAGTCAATTTGGTCATGAATGATAGGCATTAGCAGTTAGAAGGGATGAAGATGAACTGTAGCATAATCAATTTGCTACTAGGTAATAATGAAATAAAAAATACAGAACAAATTATGTCTTAAATGTCCACATTGATTATATTAAATGAGCATCGATGAGCAAGCAAACACAATAGCTCAAAAAACCTATTCTGTCAATCCCCTTAAGGACCAGGCTCTGTCCTTTTAAATGATTTGGCTACACCAACAATATTTTAGAGGTAAATTACAGTTGGCATGAGGTAACCAAAATATTTTAAATGGTGTAATATAGTACCATTCGAAGAGCAAGTCTCAGCCACTATTCATAATGACATAGGTTGCATACATCACTAAGTTCCTATATCACATTTTGTTTGAATGAGGAAAATAACTCTAGGTTCTTATAGACAATCCAGATGTTTTGAGAACCAGCTTTCACTAATGGACTTGCAATAGTATCCATGTTTATTATCTGTTAGGCTAACTAAAAAGTTGGTATTTTCACTAATGAAACTCATATCTAGGATCCATGTCATTGGTAGTATTAATAGACGTTAATGAGAGCTGAAATGGTACCAACTTCCTATGAAATTCAGTCTCTTTAACTGAATATTTGTTGCTCTCTGACAAGAGAACTGTCTGAACAAGACAACTGATTCCTGTAGTATAGCTCAAACTAATCCACTTCTAAAACCCTGTGATGAAGTAGGTTCTAGACAATATAGCACCCTGGATTTGGAAGATAAAGCAAACAATAACCTAGTAGAGCTAATTTTCAGGGTCAGATTTCTACCAAAACTAAGCTGTCTAGATGGTTCACTTCTCTGAAATTTTCTATACATTGTCAAAGAAGTTATCACATTTCTGGAGACTCCATTGGCTGTAAACATCATCATTCATATTAGAAGTATGAATAGATTTGGAAAAGTTACAGGGCCATCAGTGCTTACTAACTCAATCAAATTCAGTAAAAATTAGGTTGTTGTAAATCAATTTAATTGGTTTTCCTCTTTCTCCTTATGTTAGGCTGGGCAAGTGAGGCAAAGGTGGGATAGAATATAGTTAAGTCCCCAGGTACTATGTAGAGTCCTGCCTATAGTATCCTACCTGAATGACCAGAGAAACAAAGCAAAAGGTTAATGTGAAGAAGTTCTTTTTTTTTTTTTACTTATGTATGTTTTTTTTATTATTCATATGTGCATACAAAGCTTGTGTTATTTCTCCCCCCCGCCCCCACCCCCTCCCCTACCACCCACTCTGCTCTCTCCTTCTGCCCCCTACCCCCTCAATACCCAGCAGAAACTATTTTGCCCTTATTTCTAATTTTGTTGTAGAGAGAGTATAAGCAATAATAGGAAGGAACAAGGGTTTTTGCTGGTTGAGATAAGGATAACTATACAGGGAGATGACTCACATTAATTTCCTGTGCGTGGGTGTTACCTTCTAGGTTAATTCTTTTTGATCTCACCTTTTCTCTAGTTCCTGGTCCTCTTTTCCTATTGGCCTCAGTTGCTTTTAAGGTATCTGCTTTAGTTTCTCTGCGTTAAGGGCAACAAATGCTAGCTAGTTTTTTAGGTGTCTTACCTATCCTCACCCCTCCCTTATGTGCTCTCGCTTTTATCATCTGCTCAAAGTCCAATCCCCTTGTTGTGTTTGCCCTTGATCTAATGTCCACATATGAGGGAGAACATACAATTTTTGGTCTTTTGGGCCAGGCTAACCTCACTCAGAATGATGTTCTCCAATTCCATCCATTTACCAGCGAATGATAACATTTCGTTCTTCTTCATGGCTGCATAAAATTCCATTAATCCATTCGTCGGTGGTGGGGCATCTTGGCTGTTTCCAAAACTTGGCTATTGTGAATAGTGCTGCGATAAACATGGGTGTGCAGGTGCCTCTGGAGTAACCTGTGTCACAGTCTTTTGGGTATATCCCCAAGAGTGGTATTGCTGGATCAAATGGTAGATCAATGTCTAGCTTTTTAAGTAGCCTCCAAATTTTTTTCCAGAGTGGTTGTACTAGTTTACATTCCCATCAACAGTGTAAGAGGGTTCCTTTTTCCCCAGATCCTCGCCAACACCTGTTGTTCGGTGTTGCTGATGATGGCTATTCTAAAAGGGGTGAGGTGGAATCTTCGCGTGGTTTTAATTTGCATTTCCTTTATTGCTAGAGATGGTGAGCATTTTTTCAAGTGTTTTTTGGCCATTTGAATTTCTTCTTTTGAGAAAGTTCTGTTTAGTTCATGTGCCCATTTCTTTATTGGTTCATTAATTTTGGGAGGATTTACTTTTTTAAGTTCCCTATATATTCTGGTTATCAGTCCTTTGTCTGATGTGTAGCTGGCAAATATTTTCTCCCACTCTGTGGGTGTTCTCTTCAGTTTAGAGACCATTTCTTTTGATGAACAGAAGCTTTTTAGCTTTATGAGGTCCCATTTATCTATGCTATCTCTTAGTTGCTGTGCTGCTGGGGTTTCGTTGAGAAAGTTCTTACCTATACCTACTAACTCCAGAGTATTTCCTACTCTTTCCTGTATCAACTTTAGAGTTTGTGGTCTGATATTAAGATCCTTGATCCATTTTGAGTTAATCTTGGTATAGGGTGATATACATGGATCTAGTTTCAGTTTTTTGCAGAACTGCTAACCAGTTTTCCCAGAGGTATTTGTTGAAGAGGCTGCTATTTCTCCATCGTATATTTTTAGCACCTTTGTCAAAGACAAGTTGGTTATAGTTGTGTGGCTTCATATCTGGGTCCTCTATTCTGTTCCACTGGTCTTCATGTCTGTTTTTGTGCCAGTACCATGCTGTTTTTATTGTTATTGCTTTGTAATATAGTTTGAAGTCAGGTATTGTGATACCTCCAGCATTGTTCTTTTGACTGAGTATTGCCTTGGCTATTCATGGCCTCTTGTGTTTCCATATAAATTTCACGGTTGATTTTTCAATCTCTTTAATGAATGTCATTGGAATTTTGATGGGAATTGCATTAAACATGTAGATTACTTTTGGGAGTATCGACATTTTTACTATATTGATTCTACCAATACATGAGCATGGGAGATCTCTCCACTTTCTATAGTCTTCCTCAATCTCTTTCTTCAGAAGTGTATAGTTTTCCTTGTAGAGGTCTTTCATATCTTTTGTTAATTTTACACCTAGGTATTTGATTTTTTTGAGGCTATTAAATGGAATTGTTTTCATATATTCTTTCTCAGTTTGTTCATTATTAATATAGAAATGCTAATGATTTTTCTATGTTGATTTTATATCCTGCTACCTTGCTATAGCTATTGATGATGTCTACAAGCTTCTGAGTAGAGTTTTTTGGGTCTTTAGGTATAGGATCATGTCGTCTGCAAATAGGGATATTTTGACAGTTTCTTTACCTATTTGTATTCCTTTTAATCCTTCTTCTTGCCTAATTGCTCTGTCTAGGAATTCCAGTACTAAGTTGAATAGGAGTGGAGATAGTGGGCATCCTTGTCTGGTTCCTGATTTTAGAGGGAATGGTTTTAGTTTTTCTCCATTAAGTATAATGCTGGCTGTAGGTTTGTCATATATAGCTTTTATAATGTTGAGGTACTTTCCTTCTATTCGTAGTTTTCTTAGAGCTTTTATCATGAAATGGTGTTGGATCTTATCAAAGGCTTTTTCTGCATCTATTGAGATGATCAAGTGGTTTTTGTCTTTGCTTCTGTTAATGTGGTTTATTACGTTTATTGATTTTCGTATGTTGAACCACCCCTGCATCCCTGGGATGAAGCCTACTTGGTCGTGGTGAATAATCTTTTTGATGTGTTGTTGAATTCGGTTTGCCATTATTTCGTTGAGGATTTTTGCGTCAATGTTCATTAAGGAGATTGGCCTATAGTTCTCCTTTTTGGAGGTGTCTTTGCCTGGTTTTGGGATAAGTGTAATACTGGCTTCATAAAATGTGTTAGGCAGTTTTCCTTCCCTTTCTATTTCATGGAACAGTTTAAGGAGGGTTGGTATCAGTTCTTCTTTAAAGGTCTGATAGAATTCAGCAGAGAATCCATCAGGTCCTGGACTTTTCTTTTTGGGGAGACTCTTGATTGCTACTTCAATTTCATTTTGTGTTATAGTTCTATTCAGGTGATTAATTTCCTCTTGGTTCAGTTTTGGATGATCATATGTATCTAGAAATCTGTCCATTTCTTTAAGATTTTCAAATTTATTTGCATATAGGTTCTTGAAGTAGTCTCTGATGATTTCCTGGACTTCCATGGTGTTTGCTGTTATCTCTCCTTTTGCATTCCTGATTCTACTAATTTGAGTTTTTTCTCTCCTCATTTTAGTGTGGTTTGCCAGGGGTCTATTGATCTTGTTTATTTTTTCAAAGAAACAACTTTTTGTTTCATTGATTCTTTGTATGGTTTTTCTGGTTTCTATTTCGTTGATTTCAGCTCTTATTTTTATTATTTCTCACCTTCTATTTGTTTTGGGATTTGCTTGTTCTTGTTTTTCTAGGAGTCTGAGATGTATCATTAGGTCATTGATTTGGGATCTTTCAGTCTTTTTAATATATGCACTCATGGCTATAAACTTTCCTGTCTGGACTGCCTCTGCTGTGTCCCATAGGTTCCAGTAGGTTGTGTTTTCATTTTCATTGACTTCCAGGAACTTTTTAATTTCCTCTTTTATTTCATCAATGATCCATTCTTCATTAAGTAATGAGTTATTTAGTTTCCAGCTGTTTGCATGTTTTTTGTCTTTACTTTTGTTGTTGAGTTCTAGTTTTACTGCATTGTGATCAGATAGTATGCACGGTATAATTTCTATTTTCTTATGTTTGCTGAGGCTTGCTTTGTGCCCTAGGACATGATCTATTTTGGAGAAGGTTCCATGGGCTGCTGAGAAGAATGTATATTCTGTAGAAGTTGAATGAAATGTTCTGTAGACATCAAGTAGGTCCATTTGATCTATTGTATGTTTTAGATCTTTGATTTCTTTATTGATTTTTTGTTTGGATAACCTACGTATTGATGATAAAGGGGTGTTAAAGTCTCCCACAACCACTGTGTTGGAGTTAATATATGCTTTTAGGTCTTTCAGGGTATATTTGATGAAATTGGGTGCGTTGACATTGGGTGCATACAGGTTGATGATTATTATTTCCTTTTGGTCTATTTCCCCTTTTATTAGTATGAAATGTCTGTGGCCTGCGTGTTTGTTTACAGTTCACGTGGAAAGTGGGTCTTCCCCTCTCTCCTGTGGAGTTTTCCTCCTTCCACCACTTCTTACAAGCTTTCCGGCTCCTGGTTGCTGGGCGTGTGCCCCTGCTCCCACCCGAGCCTCTCCGGACCGCCCGGCTTGTTTATTTACAGTCCTGGGAAGGATTCCCTTCCCCCAATCTTCAGCGCTCAGTGCGCCCCACCCTCTTTCCCACGTGTCTTTATTGTTCTTATTGCTTATTAGTCAGTTTCTCTTTTTTTTTCCGGGTGGAGGTCGGTCTGTCCAGGGGGCTATGCTGCTCTGGCCCAGGCTTGTCTGTGGGGGACCGCGATTACCGTGAAGCTCACCTGGTCCGCATCTTCCCAAGCCGTCTGGGCGTGGGCGACTGGCGGGCCGGGGACCCTCTTGGTTTCTCCGTTTAAGGTGAAGTGGAGATTCTCTGTGCTGGCTGGAGGTGTGGAGGGGTCAAAGTTATGCCTCTTCTCAGTGATTATGCCTGCAACGTGTGTCTCCAGCGTCTCTCCAAGATTTCACTATAGGAGGCTCGCTTTCTGCTGCCTGCCTCTAGCTGCCATCTTCTCTTCTCCTCGTGAAGAAGTTCTTGAGAAGTCATAGAAAGAATCTAGAGGGCTGCCTTAATAGGGAACCATCAGGACAGTTTGATCTGTGGAGACCTTCATGGGGACTTTCCAGTGAAATGCTTTTTCATGATAACATTTTTGTTCATTAGGTTATGCTCAGTCAGGTTAAGCTCAGCAGACTTATAAAAGTGGATTATAATAGATCGGTTTGAATTTGGAAGATGATTTTATTTAGAATATAACGGTGTGCTTGACTCAAAATTATGTATTTTTAAAGAATAAGTTGATTGCCTGCACTTGAATAGCCTAGGATCTGAAGGCTGGTCACTCTCAATGAGAGTCAGGACTAGACCGTTCTATGAAGTGAGGGTCCAGTGATCATCAACCTGAGCTACAGTGCAACAACAGGAAATGCCAAGAGGACTGATGAAGGGAAAATGGACATTAGTATAAAAATGGGCCAAGGAAAGTAAAGATATTTTTCTAATGGCCAATGAGAGATAATGGTATCTATTGGTAACAGTGAACTTGAAGAGACATAGACAAATTAAGGATATACTTTGAAGGTAGAGTGAACAAAATTTTATTTTAGTGAAGGGTGGTGATGAAGGAAAAGAGCAATTAATTATGAATTTTCAGTTTTTGGTTTAAATAATCAAAGTGGATAATTAAGCATTTATTTAGAAGGGATAGAACTAGGGAAAAAAGAGGGTTTTCCAGAGTAAATAGGCATTAGGGAGGAAATTTAGAGTTTATTTTGGCTTTGTTGTGTTTTTAGGCACCTAGTAGACATACAAGGGAAATCTCCAGTCCATAGAAGTATAATCATAAATCCATGGAAGAGTCTTATGAAATGTCCACATCAAATTTGTTATGAAATGTAATCCTAGAAAATTAAACATGGATATGCCATGTAGAACTTTTAGATATGGAAGTTACATTCTGTTGGGGTTTTGTTTTGTAGTGCTAGAGTTTAAGCTCAGCACCTCATGCACATTAGGTAAATTCTGTACCATTGAATTAGATCCTTGGCCCCTAGAAATTATGTTTTGGAGAATGTATTTTAAAAATTATGCTTTGGGTCTTGAGAAACTTGGCAGTAAGCCACCTTTTCTGACAATACTTTATAATGTAATATATTGTCTGTTGAGACTTTATTGTAGTTCTCCAACCATGGTGGGATATGAGGTACAAATAACTTCTACTGGGTTTCTCTCTTCCCTTGGGAAACTATTCCATCCTCCTGGAGTCTGAACAAAGGAAATTTGTGTTGACATTCATGGTACCTCTGTATTAAATGATCTCTTATGCTGTAACCTGGAAATCTATCTATTCTTTGTAAATTTTTATTTTATTTTTTAATGAAAAAGAGTTATAAATAAAAGAAAACAACCTTGAATAACCTTTGAGAACATAGTCTGCTAGTAAAACAGAGACTTCCTGTACTTCCCTTTTGTTACTTCTTTTCAATCCAATTTTCAGATAAGAGGAAGTTTAGGGAAGGAAAATATGCTGAAAGGACTCAGCTCAGCTGTGCATAAAGACAGAATTTTAATTGAAAGTGAATCATATTTAGACAGCAGAGTAGAATTTGATATAACTCAGGTTCTTAGGAACAGGAATAACACCTGTGCTGGAGGTTTGAGAGGAATACAGGACTTTATTACACATCTTCAAAAGTTTCACTCACAACATCTTCTAGGGGAATTGGCAGCTATTGAAGTTGTATACAATAGAGGCCCTGTAGCTTCCCAAAATGCATTATATAAATTAGACATACTGAAGTGCCATGGAAAGGGCTTGAGATTTAGGGTCAATCAAGCCTGGGTCTTGGTCATGATTTATACTTGTTAGTTGTATAGTCTTACTCTATTTAAGAAAACCACTTAATCCTTTTTGAGTGTCAGAAGATAAAAATGAAGGTGATGAAAGTCTATCTATTTAATTAAAAACAAAGGTGATAAAAGCCCATGTTTTTAATTAAAAAATGGATAGATTTTCAAATTAGACATTACCTACAAAATGAAGATGATAACATCTGTTCTTTCTTCTTTAGACAGAAAAGTTTTAGATAAGAAGACATATCTCATGGACTGGATTATCAGAGAATCCATTTATGAAGCAGATTTTTTTCTTCCTGCCCCAAATTGATGGGGATTTCCCAAGGTTAACCCTAGTACATTTTCTTCTTCTCACCTCAATGAGCCACCTGACTTCCACTTTTAACAGTAATCTCCCTAATGGTGGTTTTGACCCCCCCAACTTGGGGACATGTGACAATGTCTGGAGACATTTTTGTTTGCCATGATGGGAAAGAGGGAGCGGGTCATTGGCAATGAGTGGGTAGAGAGACCAGGGATGCACAAGAAGGCCCTCACAATAAGGAATTCTCCTGCCCCAAATGCCCAAGTGGCCATGACTGATAAACCTGCTCTACGGGCCCTCTCATTCAAGCTCGAATTCTTCAGTATCACCTGGGTCAAAGACATTTCTGTTAGGGCTTCAAAATCTGGCTACTTCAGTACCAAATACAACCTACTTTTCTTGGTTCCATCAATGATAATAATGGGAATTTATATGGTGACTCAGTTGTCTTCTGAGATGGTCTTTCTTGAGAGATTGAGATCATGCTACTTTTATTGACAGATTACAAAATCCATAGCACCTTTCCCCAGATTTCTGTAAATACCCAGAGGCTTAAATGCTATGTTTCTTTCTGCTTTCTGCTGTCCTTTTTTCTGTAGTTATTAATGCTCAGACTCTGAACAGTTTGCTAAAATGCACTCACATCAGGCAATCTTGAGTTGTTCACTATATATTTACAATTTCTGAAAAATCAGAGAATCACATTGCACAACTCAGGCTTTCTCTTCCTTTTTCTCAGCTCTGTTGCTATCTTTTACTTCTTGTGTTACCCTCCAAGAATTCCAGACTCTTCTTTCTTTATTGGAAAAGCAACTTCTTCCTTTTCCAAATCGTTGGTACCCACTGATCTGGAAAACTTGGTGGGAGTGAGGGGGTGAAATTTACCTATTACTACTATGATTTATCGACATTTTTCAAAATAAGATAGTATTAGCCCTAAGATAATTTCTGATGTGTAAAATCTCTTGTTTTAAAATATGCATAGATACTTCCCTACTTATGAAGATTTGCCTTATAATTTTTCTACTTTATAATGGGGCAAAAGCAATAGGCATTCAGCAGAAACTGCATGTAGAATTTTGATATTTTCCAAAACTAATAATATATAACATGATATTGTCTACCCATACTGGACAGTGGCAGGGGACCTCAGCTACCATCAGCCACACAATCACAAGGGTAAGCAATCAATATTCTATAGTGTACTGTGTTGCTAAGCTGTGATGTTTAGTAGTTTGGCGCATTAGATGCATTTTCTATTTATGATATTTTCAATTTACAATGGTTTTATTGAGATATAAGCCTATCCTAAGATGAGGAGATTCTGTGTTTTTAAATTAATTAAAGTTTATTGTTTAAAAATGTTTGCTATCTATGTGATAGAAAGATTTATTAATTAGGGTATAGATTCAGTTGTGCCAAAAGAGGTATAAAAACCGTGAGTTAAACAAACAGCTTAGTTCTTTCACTCTTAAACATCCGAGCTAGTATGGCAGCTCCATTTTGGGAAAAACAGAACTCCAGGATATAGCACTTATCTGGACTGTCTGTGATGACTGTCCACCACATCCTCATTCCACTGAAGAGAGCTGGAGAGAAAGATGAAGGCATGATCCTGACTGTTAAAGTCAGGATCTGGGAGTTGCCTATCACTCCCACTTCCATCCTATTGGCCAGAGTTTAGTAATATGGCTGATGGTCTATTTTCTGAGTAATCATGTGTGTACTGAAAATAAAGAACCTCTTACTTGGAAGAACAGGAAAATTTATATAGTGGGACAAGTAGCAATATCTGTCTCAGAGGGGACTTAGTTTCAGAAAAAAAGTATAAGACTGAGAAAAAATGGAGTTATCTGTATCTTTACTCCTGTTTCTTTCACATCTATCCTCTTGATTCTTTATGACATCTCTCCTGCCACATATCTACTCCTAGTTCCTATCAGTATTCTGTAAATAATTGTACTATATCTCTCCTTGCATCATTCCTGTACCCTTTACTTATCCTGGGTCAAACCTTTATTCTTTCAATAATAGACCTCCAACTTCTGACCTCCACTCTGAAGCCTTGACTTCCTTGCTAGTACATGTTCTTGACTATATTGTCCTCAAGTATTTTCTTCTCTCTGTCCTAGTCATTCCAGACTATGGGAATGTATCTCTTCTCTGAATTGTAATAACCAGAAGTAGCTACACCATCCAATTTCATACTTGATAATTTGTATGCATGTGTATATATGTATGTGAAGTACATATGTTTATTGCATAAGGGGCACTGTTCTGGGAGGATGTTGGGAAGAGTGGCAGGAATATACTGAAGTAGGAAGGATCAAGGAGAGTCTTGTAAAGAATCACTTTAACTAATAGACACAAAGGTGTTACCAAGTACTCCTGGGATGAGGGCATCAAGAATTTATATGGGAAGAGATGCTAATTAGAAAAGAGTAATCAGACAAACTGCTCTTTGATCTCAGTGAACACTTGCTCAGCATTAAGGTAAATCCTAATGAGATTAGAAGCTCGGGACGAATGGAGACCTTGAATTATAAATTAGTAGCAACAACGATGAAATGTTAATTAGTTTGTTGGTTTCCCTATTTAGAAAAACTTAAGTAAATTATGATATTCCAGAATTACAGAGGGAATATTTATTAATATATAGGCTATGGTTCCTTAGGTATTAAGGAGAGGGGAAGGAGTAGAGGAAAAGGAGTAGAATATGATGTCTAAAGAGAGAGAATGAAAAGACTAGTTTCTTTCCTTCTTTTATATTCTTCTTTTTACTAGCTAAGGTTGGTTATGTTTTCTAGTCTTTCCAGTGCGTGGAAAAGTGTTCTCTTCTTTCAGCATTTTAGCTACTGAACTTCTTCTAACCAAGTTCAATTTTTGTTTCCCATGTCCAAGTTTTCTAGCCTTTACCTCATGCAATCATATCGGGGTCTCAATTTGAATCTAAACTGTGGCCACTCTAAGATTTAGATGTGCTATGGTGATGAGGTGGGCCTGAGGAAAAGTCCTGTCTTATAAGGGGGTAAAGGGTGTCCATAAAGTGGAAGTTAAAGACAATTAACCCCCAAAATACTTTCCCAAAATAGAAAGTAGTGTTGTTACCTTCTTGTCCAAGGCCAGAATGCCAGAGTTAGAGAGGAGTGTGATTCTGAGAAGTACAAGCTACAATCCAGCCCAGGCCCCCAAAAGTCGTGCTTGAATCTTAAGAGTGATTGGATATGGTAAAATGAAAGGCAGATAGTTGTTTTCCTAGAGTTTCTGGAGTGTGTTGGTAGCCCAAGGTGACAGCAGTGTCACCTGAAAGCAGCAACAGAGGATGTTGCTAGTGAATTTAGTAGGAGTGGAGACAGTTCAACCAGAGGCATTTCATGACTCATGAAGCCAATCACTGGCCTCCTTAGATGGTGGCATAATAGTGGGTGCTGGCAAAATACCAGTCACATTTGGGATCAGTATTGGCAACTGCAGAAAGCATCGCCTCTGAGTCCAAGCAGAAGAAAATCATGGAATACCAAAGTAGTCAAGATAACTAATCTATAGAGCAAATGGAGACATGCCTTGAAGCCATGAGTTTCACAAGCATTGTTCCCTTGTTCTGTAAGTATACAGTTAATCTCAACTCTATGGTTAGAGAATGTGGCTTGCCAGGTAACACTGGACTCTAGTCTAATCCTCTCCTTTGTTAAACATGCTCAATTTCCAAAGGAGAAATTAGATTCTGAATTTAGGTCTTCTGATTCTTAGCCTGGTACTCTATGAAAAACATTAGAGAGTTATTTTATTAAGTATAAGTCTCTTATGAACAAGAGCTTCATTTTTGGATTTTTACTGATTATGCTACTTTTGCATAAAGAAAAACTGAAAGGGCTGGATGTGTGACTCAAGTGGTGGAGTGCTTGCCATGCAAGCATGAAGCCCTGAGTTCAAACCCCAGTACCACACACACACACACACACACACACACACACACACACTCACACACAAATTTTATGGTTGGGCTGGGGTAGTGGTTCAAGAAATAGAGCACCTGTCTACCAAGTGTGAGGCCCTGAATTCACACCCCGGTACTAAGAAAAGAAAAAAGAGAGAAACTGAAGAAATGCTGGTAAAAAGAGGGAAAAACCCTTCATATTTGTTGGGTGATCAACCAGCTTCACTCATGGTCCTATATAGTTTTCCTCTTCCTTTAATCCAAGCCTTGACTTATGCCTTTTGGTTTTGCCCAGATTGGTTCTTTCCCAGGACTCTGTTTAGTTCAGCTCCTGCCAGCAGTACTCTTGGCATGACCAGGCATGCTTAGGGCTCTGGTGAACATAATTAAGTCAAAACAGAAACTTCTATAATCATCGGTGCTCTAGCTATAGAAGTTGGAAAACTCACGCATTGAAGAAGGATGGCATTGGAGGAGGAATTCTGTCTATTAGCAGGGCACTGACAGGAGGAACCTGAGAGGAGTACCTCTGGGCTAGAAGAACAGGGAGTCTCAGACTATGTCTTCTACAGAGGAGCATGGATGGTGGTAGCTTTCTCCTTTCTTCTCCTGTTTTTTTTTTTTTTTTTCTGAGCATTGTCTAGGCTGTTCTGAATCCTTTCCTGTCTAAATCCTTTGATCCTTTTCTTTTCTTTTTTTTTTATTCATATGTGCATACAATGTTTGGGTCATTTCTCCCCCCTTCCCCTACTTCCTCCCTTATACCCCCGTCCCCTTCCTTCCCCCCCACCCCCTTGCTACCTGGCAGAAACTATTTTGCCCTTATTTCTAATTTTGTTGAAGAGAGAGTATAAGCCATAATAGGAAGGAACAAGGGTTTTTGCTGGTTGAGATAAGGATAGCTATACAGGGAGTTGACTCTCATTGATTTCCTGTGCGTGGGTGTTACCTTCTAGGTTAATTCTTCTTGATCTAACCTTTTCTCTAGTTCCTGGTCCCCTTCTCCTATTGGCCTCAGTTGCTTTAAAGTATTTGCTTTAGTTTCTCTCCGTTGAGGCCAACAAATACTATCTAGTTTTCTAGGTGTCTTACCTATCTTCATACCTCCTTGTGTGCTCTTGCTTTATCATGTGATCAAAGTCCAATCCCCTTGTTGTGTTTGCCCTTGATCTAATGTCCACATATGAGGGAGAACATATGATTTTTGGTCTTTTGGGCCAGGCTAACCTCACTCGGAATGATGTTCTCCAATTCCATCCATTTACCAGCAAATGATAACATTTCATTCTTCTTCATGGCTGCATAAAATTCCATTGTGTGTAGATATCACATTTTCTTAATCCATTCGTCAGTGGTGGGGCATCTTGGCTGTTTCCATAACTTGACTATTGTGAATAGTGCCGCAATAAACATGGGTGTGCAGGTGCCTCTGGAGTAACCTGTGTCACAGTCTTTTGGGTATATCCCCAAGAGTGGTATTGCTGGATCATATGGTAGCTTTGATCCTTTTCTTAATTCTAAATCTGAGACAAGCCATTCTAATGGGATGCATTCTCTTAAGACACTTAAAGTTAATTTAAAATAAGGATTCTTATTGGCAAGAGGCTTAAAATTATAGTAAAATGGTAAAAACAAAAAACCCATATCTATAACTTGACCTTAAAAAGGTTAGGCTGCAGGAATAGAATATATACCCGCAATCAAAAAGTCATGGGGTACAAACTAATATTTGGTAGACATGAGTTTTTGAATACATTTCTTAAATGCTGTGCTGTACTTATATGTGACGTCTCATTATTTTCATTTGCTTGATATTTCTACATTTTTAACAGATGTGGATGTTGAGATTTAGAGAAGCTGAGAAATTTATCCACAGCCAAAATAGCAAGTAAGACCAGGAACTGAAATTAAAGCTTCAATATCCATGGAGATTCTCCATCACCTTGAACTGAGTATGTTGTAGCTGAAGACCAGATATGCTAGACAGATATGGTTAGCAATAATAAGGGCATGTATTCTGGCAGAGAAGAACTTTGTATTTAAGCTTTAATAGTTATGAAGGTGAATATAACCAAGCACCTGTTTTTCTGCCTATTGGCCACTTTAAATATATCATCTTATTTTAGTTATCACAGTTGAATATATCAATGCTCACTTTATCAATTAAGTAACAATTAAGTATCAATTAAGTTATGTACAAAGAAAGAAAACAAAACTGATTAGGATGAAATGCAAAAAGGGAGAAGTAAGAAGAGAAGTGGAAGCATTGGGAAAGGAAAGGAGGTAAGTGACAGGTCTTTAAGCTAAAGTTGTGTGTTAGAGTTTAACACTCCTGGCCTTGGGACTCTTCTATGTGTCCTGAGGCAGGGTTGTGACATGGTATGTGGTGAGCTAAATGATTGTTTCACTCTTTATGTATCAGACAGAAAAGAGGAAAGTGACTAGAAGCTGGGTCGCTGCATAGGAGGTTTTCCCTAATCTTTCCAAATTAATGATGTTGATGACGACTGCATTTTGTTGGCACCAGCTATGAACCCAGCTCTGATCTACGCTCTTTACATATATTTTCCTCTTTAGTATTCCCAATTACTTCGTGAAGTACTATGATCATCATCCCCTTGTACAGATAAGAGACAAAGGTTCAGAGAGTCTAAGTAATTCTCTGAAGGACAAATGACAATTCAAGGGGTAGGACCAGAATTTAACCAGGTCTGTGTGACTTTTCAGCCCTGGCATTTTCTCTTTTACCATGTTGCTTCTTGCCACTCTCCCTGTGATTCATTGTCAAGGACACAGGCCTCCAGAGTGTCCTTGTCAGCACAGCTTCCCACACAAAACCAGGTAAGAGTAACTGGAGGGAAGAACCAGCAGCAATTGCTAGTGTTTCTCTTGTCCCAAGTGTTTGACTGTCCTGTACATGTGAACACTAGTTCAAGTGTTAATTTCTCAGCCTGGGTCTTAACCCACTTATCTTGAGATTTAAACAGGCTGTTCTGGGTACAATGGATCCAGGGCTTAGTAAAAGCGTTGGAAATGGTGCTGTGTGCAATTCACCTGCAGAGGTTTCCCTTTCACAAATATTCTTTTTTCTCTCAAAGAAATTGGCTAGTTACTCAGAGCCAAACGTCACTGTGTAATAGCAGAAACTTTAAAATAGATCAAAGACTGTATCAAACTTTCCTACTCTCCTATCTGTAGGGGAAATGAATGGAAATCCTAAGGGGGTTGGAAAAGAGTAGCTCAAGGGCAAGCCATTTCTTTGAAGTTTCATCTTAAAAATCTGTACAAACTTTCCATCCTCACAACAGACATCTGTGTTTTAAAATTAAGACGTTTTTTAAAACTAAACACTATCGTAATACAGGAGTTTTGTGTACTTCCCAAACACCACCTCTTATCCTAAAGTCAACAAAATCTGTGTGAGACACCAGACATAACAATTTTCCACTAAATCCCTGTGTGGCCTTGGGAGTCACACTCCTATAGCTTTCCTATGCAAACGGAGCCCGAAGGTCACAGCCCATGCAAATGTCATACCCAGGTCAACTGCACAATGCAAAGACTAAGTTTGTAGACCAAATAAACCATCAAGGCTTTTGGTATATCTGAAGGTTAGTGTAGTAGAATGGCAAAAGGTAGGACTTTTTGCTTAAAGAACCAACATTCAAATCCCAAGTATGGTGGTAATAGCTGCAGCATCTTGAGTTAATTGTTCAGTTGCTCCAAATCTGAGATTCAGAAAGGTTAATTATATAAGTATGTACTAAGGTGTTTAGAACAGTGTCTTCCCATTTTGTAAATGCTCAATAAGCCATAGCTTTAATTATGGCTAATTATTTTCAGATCACTAGATTTATTTTTGAATGTAAAATTTAAAAATATATAGTTAAGGTATTGCATAAGATTATTATCCCTTAAAAGAAGAATAATCTTTAAGATTAGGAAATATCTGAATATCATCTATTCTGAAACCCTGAAATAAAATTCTAGTTAAAATTTTCAGAAACTTACCACTATGTGGTCCTGACCTTTTAGGGTATTGGGACAAGTATTGTGGTACAGAAAAATCATTGAAGATATGTACAGAAAAGTTGTGAAAAGGCAATCAATAAACTAGAGCAATTACTAATCTCTTAGAAAAGTATCAAATCATTCCTATAAATTAGTTCAAATGCCCAGTGGTTGAAAGCAGCATGAAATTCAAGGAAAACATGAATATATGAACATCTAGTAAGAATAGAAAATGGTAGAGACAAAAATCTGAAAGCTGAATACTCAAAGGGTGCCAATAAAAAGAATAGTTACTATAATAATTGCATGATGTAAAATACAACGAATTCCTTTAGAGTCAGTTTCTGTTTTATGGTTGGTGTTGGATATGGGAATTTCAAATTCTCATTCCACAAAAGTTCACTGAGCTGGATGTTGTGTTATCTTTTGGAATAGAACGTATTAGCAAGGCTTTTTAAGACACCTGTGATGAAAGACTTTGATGGTATTTCTGTTTCTGCCTTGGTAGGAATTCAGTAGTCAGATCCTTTAAGCTCTTTTCCATTACTACTATTTCTTTCATCAGGTCTTCAACCCTTGCTAATTAGACAATTATGATGCTGAGATGACATTGCTACAGAATATCCTTACCTTTCTGAGAAATTTATTTTAAAGACTTCCAGAAATAGAGAAATTCAGGGACAATTCAGAATAAAAGAACATGTTGATGAGAGACTTCTGGTGCTATAAACACATATTTCTTTTTGATTGGAATAACAGAGCTTGGTGAGAAAAAAGAGAAATTAGCATTTATTAGGTTCTCTGTCACCATAATGTGGTCAGAATAACTGCAAGGGTTGTTTGGTGACCCACTTTTTAGAGACATCATTAACAACTACAACCAGCACAGGCTGGTAAGGGAGATGAATCAGACACGGGGCGGGGGGGGGGGTTATACTAGACTTCCTGACAGAGGCCCACCTCCAGCAGCTTTCCCCGTAGCATGCAAATTTGATCTAATGGGTAGCAACTCAATGAAAATAATTAATTTATATGATTCTTTCATAGTCACACACTAGACACATACTCAGGGAATTGTCATAAATATTAATATTCAGGAAATTTCCATAAATATTCAGTGCATGGCAAAAAGATTTTCAGATGGTGTTCATGGAGTTCTCTGGAAAGCTGTGTTTCTTCTTTTTGCAAGCTCCCTCAGTATAAGGGACCCATGAGAGGGAGGAGTGAAGGTAGATAAAGAGAGATGCAAGAGGCTTTCTATGCAACCTTTGGGTGAATGTGCTACCTCATCTGGATTTGCAGGTGTGTAAGCCAGGCCAGATGGCTGGTTGTCCTTCCTGCTACATCTAATTAGATGTGGATTTATGTTTACTTCATTCATGATACTTGATCTCCAATATTTATAGAGTTTATAGAGACAGCCTTTGAAGCCCTTTAGATTTTCTTATGTAGTCCTTGAAGTCAGGGTATAGGGAAAAACATAACATTATGAATTGTTTTGATGCTGAAATTAAATGTAGGTTTATATCCTTGAAAAAAAGATTTCATTAAAGAGATGCATGCTGGCATTTGAATTCTGGTTCTAATTAGTATGTAAAGTGGATTAAGATATTAACAATTCCTAATTATACTTTACTTTTAAAGGTTAATCATAACATTTATGACATAAAAGAGAACATTATACTATAATCTTCTCCTGAGGGAGTTATCTTACTCTTTGATATCTTTCAATGCATATATAGATACTGTTTGCATAGATGTCATTTAGCACATATACAGTTTTGTATTCTATTTTTAAAGGTACAAACACACACACACACACAATGTTTCTTATCATGTGATGTCATATGCCACCATAGGTCTCTGCCAGCAAGAAAATTATCACTAGATGCAGGCCCTCCTCCTTGCATCTCCAGACTGTGAACTTAAGTCAATCTCTTTTCCTTATAATTTACAATCCACAAAAGACAATAACACAAGATTCCATGCATGCAAGTGAAGGTTCATCTAGTTTATTTGAAGGTTTTCTTTGCCTAGAACCTCATTCTTTGCCTATTGTAAATGTTATGGGTTGAACTGTATCCCCCTCTGATTTATATCTCAAGATCTTAATCCCTAGTACTTCAGAATGTGGCATTATTTGGAAATAGATCCTTACACATATAACTATTGCAGTTAAGATATGGTCTGGTCCATTTTGACTGGTATCTCTATAAAAAGAACATCATGTGAAGAGAAGGAGAAAGCATAGAGGGAAGATGAAATGAAACTACAGGGAAAAGAAGACACTCTGCAAGCCAAAGAGAGGCCTGGAACAGATCCTTAATCCTTGGGAGAAAACAACCTTCATTTCAAACTTTTGGCCTCCCAAACCATGAAACAATTTCTGTGATTTTGGCCATTTCATTTTTGGTGCCTTGTTACTGTAGCCCAAGCAAACTAGTGTAACAAAGCTGCCTTGGTGGCAGTTTGCAGTAATGGTTCATTATTACCTTATTGTTTCATGAAGAGAGAGACTCTTTATTCACTTTGGGAAAGAAATGAATCCCATATCACAGAATGAGGTGAGATTAATACACAGTATTTAGGGAAGGTAAACTAAACTTTAGATATTAACACATTTACAAAAAAGAACTTTGACAACAATATGAGTCATTTTAGCCAGCCTTATTATTGCTTTTTCCCTTTCCAGGTAATGTTTTTGAAATAAAAATTTAATCATTCTTCATTCATGGTTCAGCCTCTAATAGCGTCATACAATTACAAATTTGTCAGAGTTTATGTAGCCCTGCAGGATTTGGATGTGCTTGAGTCCTCCAATTTTATTCTGTCTTTTCTTCCTAGCTCTCTTTTCTCCAGGTCTGATAGACTATTTGTTGTTTCCTCAAACTGCCAAGTGGTTCCAATCTCAGAATCTTCGTCCTTTCTGATCTCTCTGGAGGGACCACTCAGATGAACTGTTTCAGATGGAGTGTCTATCTATTTACCTATCATCTACTTATCTGTCATCTATATCTATGTGCTTTAATCCTTCACTTTATTCAGCCCTCCACTCAAATTTACCTCCTTTATGAAATCCCCACACACTTAAAATAGTGCCTGGAACAGACATACTTCCATGCTACTTGTTGAATGAATGAACAAATGAATGAGTAGTTGATATCAAACTTGACCCACTTTGATTGCTCTGAGAATAATTCCAAGACATGACTCATAACATCATGAAGCTGAACTAGAAGAACTTAGCAAAATCGACAAGAATGTGAAAGATGAAAGAATAAAGCCTTACTTAACAAGTTTATAAAAGTTTCTGGAGGTAGCTAGAGTGTAATGGATGACTATTATAGGTTAAGCCTCCATAAGTGGAAAATTTCTAAATCTGAAATGATCTGAAATTTGAAACTTTTTGAGCATTTGCATGACATCACTAGTAGGAAACTATACACCTGACCTTGTGTGATAGCTTGCAGTCAAAATGTAGGTGTGCTAAAAATATTGTATAAAATTATCTTCAGGTTATGTGTATAAAGATGTATGTGACATATATGTGAGTTCCATTCTTAGCACTGAGTCTGTTCTCATTTTGTAGTTCTTTGTCTACAAGGTAAAAATGACCCAGAAACTTTACCCAAAAATCTCATCACTCATAAGTGGCCGAGTTAGTATTAGAAATGATTCTGATGTCAAATCCACACTTTTTCTGTTGCCATCTCTACCCTTAAATTTATAATGTCAATTAAGATAGTGGCTGGTACTCTTTAGATGCTAAATGAATAGAAACCATTGAATTGCACTAAACTGAACAAAATAACCACCGAAGGTGAGTGGCGTGGGAAGGTCTAGATTTACTTGCTTGGAGACTTTGATATCTTTTACATTTGTCTTACCTGTAGAGTGAGGGTTTGAAGATGACACTAAAATTCATTTCACCTTTGAAAAGCTACTTTCCTGTGAATAGGCTTACCTGAGGTCACATGACTAGAAGATGACATTATAGTGAATTGTTTTCCCTTGACTTTTGTTATAAAAATGTCCTACATATAGCCAGAGATGAAAAGGCAGTAAAATAAATGCAACAAAACAAAATGCCAGGAGGAAAGAATGAGTAAATAAATGTTTTTCAACTGTCATTACTGTTTCCTGACTAAAGGAGAAGCAAAGTAAAATTATAATAAGAACGCAATGAGCTGCATTTTATTTTTCAAGGGATATTGATTTCAAATGTTCCTGTCCCTAGTTCTTTAGGCAATTGCTGTTTTTGAGTGTCCCAATTGACCACCTTTGTCACCTGTCCCCCAAAAGCTTGAAGAACGGGCCTCAGTGAACACTTCATGAAGCACAATGCCGACCTCACGGTGACAGAAGGGCATATTTATCTCTTGTTTTAACCTTTTCATCTGACTGAAGTGGGTGCTCAAAAGCCTGGGAGAACAAAAGTAATTGCTTTAGATTTCAGCACAGACTGTTACCAACAGAGGGGAACATTGACAGTTTATGGGATGCAGAGCAATCTCTAGCCCCTGGAATTGCTTAATTGACTGCTCTTCTCTGAAATCGCCCAGTACTGGGAATCTCTGCCATCCTTGCATCTTAAATATTCCTTAAAGAGGTCATGCTTGCCAGTGGTCCCCTGAATTCAGTTTCTCAGGGAATGTTCCCCTGATATTCTTACCACATTTTTTAAAATTCTAGGTTCCGACTTCCTTTTTTCTAGGAAGGAACTTGTTGGCTAATTCTGAGGCATTCTTACCTTATTGGTGTATAGTGTTTAGCCTCCAGTGTGCATTGGTTTCACTGTAAAACTTGCGTGGTGAGGCAAGGTACACAGTGTACCTCAGAGTGATTTCAGGTAAGGAAGGAAATATGCTATGTATCTGTGACTGCCATGGCCTCGTGTGCCCTTGATGCTCTTTTCCAGCTTTTATTTCATTGGGTGGGTGGTCCTGTGCTAGGCACTTCTCATTTGTCCCTCCCTTTTCACCTCATTTTGTTCCCTAATGTAGACCTTTATGGTGCGGCATTAGTTGGTTCCCTTGCTTCTAATTCCACTGGTGGGAAGCACTGGCCAAGGAGGCAGAAGGATTTTTGCCCTTGGCTCCTCTCCCACAGCCTCTGGTTGGCAGGTGCTGAAAGCCTTCCTTCCTTAAGGCACTGCTGACTCCCTTGCAATGGCTTATGCGTGTCCCTGAGTTGTAGCAACCATGTTTTGCTTTGCTCCTTCAGTCTTTCTCTCTCTCTCTCAATCTCTCCCTCTCCCTCTCTCTCTGTACTGGGGTTTGGACTCAGGGCTCATGCTTGCAAGGCTGGTGCTTTGCTGATGACTCCAGCCCTTCTTGCTTTAGTTATTTTTCAGATAGTGTCTCATGGTTTTTGCCCAGGCTAGCCTCGGACTGTGATCCTCCTACCAACACCTTCAGCATACCTGGGATCACAGCTTGTGTACCATAATTGAGATGGGGTTTCATTAACTTTTTGCCTGGTCTGGCATCACACTACAATACTCTCAATTGCCATGTCTGAGCAGGTGGGATTATAGCTGTGCAGCATCACACCTGGCCTCTTCATCACACCTTTATAGAAAGAGTGAAAGAAATTTCATTAAAATTTCTTAAGCCACCATTTTTTTTTTTCAGGATGTTGTCTGTGGCTACTGAGATTCTGAGAGACAGATACATAGAGACAGAAATAAGTTCAGATTTGTGGGTCAGAGACTTTCTGGATGGTCTTGATGTTTTTTCTCTTCCAGCCATATCCCTATTGACCAAATCCTTGTCTATCAAAGTACAAGATTTTTTTTTTTTTTTGCAGTACTGGGGCTTGAACTCAGGGCTTTATATCTTGAGCCACTCCACCAGCCCCTTTTTGTGATTTTTTTTTTTGAGCTAGGATCTCACAATTATTTGCCCTGGCTGGCTTTGAACCTCGATCTTCCTGATCTCTGCCTCCTGAGTAGCTAGGATTATAAGCGTGAGGTACTGACGCCTGGCACAATTTGTGTTGTCTTGCAGAAATTTGGACTTGTTTAAATGCTCTGCTGTTGCCTTTTTGAAATTCTTGATAATTTTTTCAGCAAAAACCCTGCATTTTCAATTTGCATTGTGCTGTGCAAATTAGACAGCCAGTCCTATGTGGTAACGTAGAATTAAGGGAAAGAATAAGCTCTTAGATATTCTCCTTCTCCAAGGGAACTTCCTAACACTTCCCTTCTTATTCTTCATTCCAAAAGAGAAGGAATACTGATCTGATTGTAACCTTGTTATAGGGGCACATTTACTCCTGGTAAGAGATAGTGAAGTCAGGCCTGCCACACACACACACACACACACACACACACACACACACACTCACACACTTTCTCTCACACACCACCTACTCTTAGCCTGAGGGTCAGTGCTCTTTCTTCCTCTCTTTCTGTATCCTCTTTTATCCTTCCACTGGTCTTTAGAAATTTTAGAGTCAAGACAGGAGAGGGAGGGAGCCTGGCATTGAGAGCTCTCCCTCTTTTATTCTGTCCATGTTTTAGAGCATTCTTACTTTTTTTGTTCTCCTATCTCTGTGGCTAGTTGGAAATTTGGAGTTTGGGTTTAGGAAGAGAAAAGGCCTCCCAAATCCATTTTTAGGCCCTTGGTTTCAGTGAATTAGACCAACACCATTTTTCAGAACTATGATTTGGAGTTTCAAGTTAGTAGACACTGCTAACAAGTTGGTACTTTGGATTTCCTTTGTCATTCCTTCCTGTAAGTTCATATTCATCTAGAATCTCATAAGCAAAGAATTATTAATTAGAAAATAGAAAAAAATAGGAAAATCTCCTTCATCTCTCCTCTAGTTTTCATTATTGCTGGAGCATTTTGGCATATAGCCTTCCAGACTGTGCCTATATTAATATTTAAATACATACATTTATATACACATTTAAAAATATAACTGATACAATATAACTAATTATTCAGAACATATTCCTAGAAGTTAATCAATATTTTATAAACAGTGTCTAAGTATGCCACTTTTTCTTTTTTATATCCCTCCAACTGCCTCGCTTCCAGGCAGAACCTGTTCTGCCCTCTTCTCCAATTTTGTTGAAGAGAAGATATAAGCAATAATAAGAAAGACATAGAATTTTTACTAGTTTGAGATAAGGATAGCTATGCAGAGAGATTCCTAGCATTGCTTCCATTTACATGTGTACTACAACCCAAATTGATTAATCTCTACCAGACCTCTTCACTACTTCCTGGTCACCTTCCCATAGTGGCTGTTGTCAGTTTAAGATTATTATCTTAGCTCTTCTACAGTTGGCACATCAAACACTTTCAATTTTTGGGTTGTCTGTCTTTCCCTATTTCTCCTGTATGTGTTCTCTCCTTAGCATGTGACCCATGTCCAATAATATTACTGCATTTGTTTTAGGTCTAAAGTTTGCATATGAGGGAGAACATACGATTTTTGGCCTTCTGAGCCTGGCTAACTTTGCTTAAGGTGATGTTCTCTCGTTCCATCCATTTACTTTCAAATGACAAGATTTCATTCTTCTTCATGGCCGAGTAAAATTCCATTGTGTATACATACCACGTTTTCTTAATCTGTTTGTCAGTAATGGGGCATCCTGGCTGTTTCCATAACTTGGCTATTGTGAATAGTGCTGCATTAAGCATGGGTGTGCAGGTGCCTCTGGAATAACCTGAGTCACATTCTTTTGGGTATATCCTTAGGAGTGGTATTGCTGGATAATAGGGCAGATCTATGTTTAGTTTTTTAAGAAGCCTCCATATTGGTTTTCAGTTGTTGTATTAGCTTACATTCCCACCAGCAGTGTATGAGGGTTCCTTTTCCCCTGCATCCTCACCAACATTTGGTTTTGGCTGTGTTTTTGATGATGGCTATTCTAACAGGAGTGAGGTGGAATCTTAGTGTGGTTTTGATTTGCATTTCCTTTATGGCTAGAGATGGTGAGCATTTTTTTCATGTGTGTTTGGCCATTTGGACTTCTTCCTTTAAAAATGTTCTGTTTAGTTCAGTTGCCCACTTCTTTATTGGTTCATTGATTTGAGAGGGGGTTTAGTTTTTTGAGCTCCCTGTATATTCTGGCTATCAGTCCTTTGTCCCACTCTGTGAATGGTCTCTTCAGTTTAGAGATCATTTCTCTTGTTGTGCAGAAGCTTTTTAATTTCATGTAATCCCATTTGTCCATCCCTTCTCTTAGCTGCTGGGCTGCTGGAGTTCTATTGAGGAAGTCCTTGCCTATACTTATTGCTTCCAGAGTATTCCCTGCTCTTTCTTGTACTAACTTCAGAATTTCAGGTCTGATATTAAGATCCTTAATCCACTTTGAGTTGATACGAGTACAGGGTGATAGACATGGATCTAGTTTCAGTTTTTTGTGGCAGATAACCACTTTTCCCAGCTACATTTGTTGAAGAGGCTGTCTATTCTCCATCGTTTGTTCTTGGCACCTTTGTCAAAAATAAGATGGGCATAGCTGTGTGGTTTCATATCTGGGTCCTCTGTTCTGTTCCACTGGTCTTCATATCTGTTTTTGTGCCGGTACCATGCTGTTTTTTATTGCTATGGCTCTGTAGTATAGCTTGAAGCCAGGTATTGTGATACCTCCAGCAACTGTTCTTTTTTGCTGAGTATTGCCTTGGCAATTCACGGTCTCTTGTGTTTTCAACATAACTTTAGGGTAGATTTTTCCAATTCTGTGATGAATGTTATTGGGATTTTGATGGGAATTGCATTGAACATGTAGATTGCTTTTGGTATAGCCATTTTTACGCTGCTGATTCTACCAATCCATGAGCACAGAAGATCTTTCCACCTTCTGTAGTGTTCCTAAATCTCTTTCTCCTTGTAGAGGTCATTCATATCCTTCATTAAGTTTACTCCTAAGCATTTGATTTTTTTTTGAGGCTATTGTAAATGGAATTGTTTTCATATAGTTGCCATTTTTTCAAAGTGTCTTTAATTCTGGACGTTTCAATATCATTTAATATCATTTTTAAGTACTTAAAGTATTACTTTAAAGGGGAAAATTATGTCCTTTTTATTTAGTTATGCATTTTCTTATCATTTGTGAAAGTGAGTATCCTATTTTTTTTCATTTATACTACTTTTTCAACAAGTTGCTCAGTTGGTTATCTCATTGTTTTGTTGAATTGTTTGCCTTTTTCTTATGGACTGAATGTTGCTTTTATTGTAAATATTAATCTATTGGCATACATGCTGCAAATAGTTCTACTCGAATAGATGTTATCTCTAAAATTTTTTCATGAAGTCTTTTGTTACTTAAAGGGAGGAGTTAAAATAATAAAAGAAGACACATTTTCAGAATTGTAAGAATTTTTTCTTTTTCACCTTCTGGAATAAGGTGAAATTTTTAGGACTATACTTCACATTTCTTAAAAATACCATACTTTCCATTCTTTGAATGATATTCAGTTTTGGGGAGAATTTCATCATATTATTTTCCAGATTACTGATTCGTTCTTTTTCTATGTCTATTAAGTTTTTCAATTCAACCACAAAGCCCAACTTTATACTTCAATTCTCAAAAGGTCAATTTCCAAGATGTTTATAATTGATTCTTTGAAAAAACTTCTTTGTAAATTACTCTCCTTGGATGTATGGTTAAAGGAATTTTGAAAATGAAAACAGTTGCATAACCATCAACACAGCTATGATGTGGAACATTTCTATCATTCTAAAAAGCTCCATCATGGCTTTTTGGGGTCAGTCCTCTCCCATATCCCTAATCCCTAAAAACCATGGATATGCTTTCTGTCATCAGAGTTTTTCCTTTTCTAGAATTCTATACAAAGGAAATTATATACTATGTAATATTTTAAAGGTAGCTTTTCCACTTAGTATAATGCTTTTGAGATTAATCCTTTCTGTTGTATATTTAAGTGGACTATTCATTTTACTACTGGGCAGTATTCCATTGAATGGATATACCACAGTTGCTTATCCATTCACCGGTTGGTGGGTATTTGAACTGTTCCAATTTTTATTATAGATATTCCTGCCTTGTTAATGGCTATTTTTGCACTACAGTGGTAAGTTTGAGTAACTGTGGTGGAAATCATGTACCTTTAAATCTAATAATACATCACTATCTTCCCCTTTACAGAAAGTCTGCAAGGCCCCCATTGAGTTATATTTAAGATAGATGTTTTAGTGTTCTTGATTGCTAATTCATCTACTTTGTCATTTTTGGATCTCTACCTAATGATTAAATTTTTTTTTTGCTTATAAATCATAGTGTCCTCCTTTTTTACATGCCTGCTAAGTTTTTATGCAACTTTATTTTAGTTTATTTTTTTCTTGCTGTGCTGGGGATCAAACCCAGAGTTTTGCATGTGCTAAGCAAGTGCTCTACCACAGAGCCAGAACCCAGACTTCACCTGTTAAATTTTGAATGAATGCCAGGCATTGTGAGTTTTAGGTCACTATGGGCTGAATTTTGTGTTATTCTTTTAAATACAGTTAGACAGTGTTACAGTGTTTTGTTAGGTTACTTTGAATCAATCCTTTTAAAGTTATTTCTAACCTTTGATAGAGCATGTCCAGACTTGTCTTTGGTCTAGGGATAACTTAGCACCATTCCTAAACCTCATCCTTTTTAAAGACTTAACCTGGAGTGCCTGGTTTTATGAGGTCATTTCACTCATTATAACATTATAGCAGTTACTTAGAAACTGATTTTGCTAAAAGGCACTGAATCCTTACATGGGCCAACAGGTGACTAAAAGCAGGATGAAAGTCTGGCACTACCTTCAGTTTGCATCTGTCTCCTTTGTCTTAAAACTCTTGGATCAGACACCTGCTTAACTCTGCACATAAGTATGTTAATCTCTAATCATAACATCAACTAATTTCAGCTTTCTGAAAACTATGGAAATTATTCAGTGGGCTGTTCTACCTTAAACTTGAGAGGTCTCTCACTTGTTCAGAAATTAGTACTTAAAGTGTCAGGAAGACTTCTCTATTGTGCCTGAGACTCCTTTCTGTTAATCTCCCTGACTTCTGATATTTTATTCCATTATGTCTAGCTAACTTAGCTTCTGAGCTTTCATCTTTGTTTCCTTAACTAAGCAGGAATGCTGGACTTTGAGTGTCTCCTTTCCTTGTGGCAACTCAGAAAATGCTTCTAATTGTTTTCCCCTCTCTCCAATGTTTTAAAACTCTCATTTCCTATGTCTTGTCCCATTTTCTATTGTATAAAGTGTGAGGTAATGCAGTCTACACTGTTCTGATACAGTGAGAAATGGAATTCCATTTTTGTCCTTTTTCTTGCTCAGTTCTCTTTTTATTAGCTTGGCTTCATCTTTTTACCTGGTAGCCTAAATGACAGTGGGCACCTATGGATTTTTATCCTCTCAACTATTCAAACCCATAGGAAATTCTCTCTTTCTTAAAAACTATTAGAAACTTGTCAGTGAGGATTCTAATTTTCCACTTTTATGTCATCTTTTTATTCTGTTGTGTTTTAAGAGATTTTTCTCATTTAATATTCTAGTCCCCTAATTCACTCTTTATAGATATGTTGTACTTTGCTTTTACTTTTTAACTATTAAACTCTAATCTCTCTAATGTTGGTTTGCTATGAATATAAAAATCTCTTCATATTTCTTTAAAGATATTTATATTTATTCTAATCACTGCTTCATTTTATTATTATTTTTCTTAAATTATTTAGTTCTTCAGTTTGGGGAAATTTTTGCCTCTTTAATTGTTTTAGCTTTTCAAGTGTTTGTGACAGTTTGCTCATTTTTGTATTTAATTCCTATTTGGTTTGACAATATTGTCTTTCTCCCTAAACAGCATGAAATGTTTCATTTATTTATTTTTAATATGCAAGGGAATTTATTTCAGTTGGCTAGGGAATGGGGGATGGGAGCTGGAAGGACAATAACAATTAATATTCAACATGCTATCTGATATGATCTTCTAATGACTCTATTACTTACCCTAAAATCATTTGATTTCCCCCCCAAATCAGCCTCTGCTCCTTTCTGCCCATTACATTGTTCATGATGATTCTCTTACTTAAAGGGCCATTTTTTTTCTTCTCTTTACTTGCTGAAATCCTCAACATAAGACCTATTTCTTTCAAAAAATATTCCTAACTATTTTAGATCCTTTAAGGAATGTGGCTCTTGTTTTTAGTGGTGGTTACAAATGTGATTTCAATAAGGGCAAAATAGTTTCTGCTGGGTATTAAGGGGGGGGAGAGGGAGGGGGCGGAGTGGGTGGTAAGGGAGGGGGTGGGGGCAGGGGGGAGAAATGAACCAAGCCTTGTATGCACATATGAATAATAAAAGAAAAATGAAAAAAAAAAAGAAAATGTTTTCAGTTTATGATAATGTGTAAATGTCAAGAGCCAACTGTTGAAGAATGGCACCTTGAAGTAAATGCAGCCATTTTCATGCTGAATAACACTCATTACTCTGTGTAATAAACTTATTTATTTATGAGTATTTATTCCCTTTTCCATCCTAACAAAATATAAATTCCACAACGACAAAAAAAAAAAAAAACAAAAAAACGTGATTTCAAGGTCATTTCAATTACCACCAGGATTGCTACCATCTGGGGAATTCCTCATGCATTCTAATTCTTATAATAGATATATCATTTATACTCTGTTATTCAGTCCTTACGTAATGGGTGTTATTTTTCTATTTTACAGAAGAAGAAACTAAATTTTAGAGCAGGAGATCCCTGGATGGCCTCTCAAAGCTGGTTGCCATGTCATAGTCCTGCAGTTCCCTCCATCCAACTTGTATCCCTGAACCAACACAAATATGGGATCTGCCAAGGCTCCAAATCCAAAAAGGCATGTCATTTTCAGCTTAGTGATCTCATGATTTAAAGAAAATGAAACTAGTATTTTTTTCTTCTTATAAATAAGGTGAAAGGCACCTAGTCCAAGTAGGCAAAGTTATTTGAATTTTTCCTAATGTGTTGGAAAGAGAACTGGTACCAGAATCCTACCTCTAGATCTGAAGATTTTTGACTCTCCTCCTCCTCCTCCTCAGGGTAACTTTCCTTCTTGTCTATCAAGAATATAGTTGAGGGGTTGAGAATGCATTTCAGTGGCTTAGCAGTGCAAGACCATGGGTTCATTCCCCAGCACTGAAAATAAAAGAATATAGTTGAGACAGCTATTAGATTTTCCATATGATCCAGCAATACCATTCCTAGGGATACCTAAAGGAATTCGGCTCAGATTATTACAAAGGCACCTGCACACCCATGTTTATTGCAGCACTATTCACAATAGCCAAGCTATGAAAACAGCCAAGATGCCCCACTACTAACAAATGGATTAAGAAAATGTGGTATTTATACACAATGGAATTTTACTCAGCCACAAAGAAGAATGAAATCTTATCATTCACAAGTAGATAGATGGAACTGGAGAACATCATCTGAAGCAAAGTTAGCCAGGCTTAGAAGGTCAAAACTCACATGTTCTCCCTCATATGTGGATTATAGACCTAAAACAAATGCAGAAATATTATTGGACATTGGTCACACACTAAGGGGAGAATGCACATTGGAGAAATAGGGAAAGGGAAGGAAACCTAACACTTGAATGTGGTTGATGTGCTCACTATAGAGAAGCCAATATAGTAAGCCACTATGGAAAGGGGACTATGAAGTAGTGAAGAGGTCTGGTAGAGATGAACCATTGTAGGTTGCAATACACATGTATATGGAAGCAATGCTAGGAATCTCTCTGTACAACTATCCTTATCTCAAACTAGCAAAAACACTATGTCTTTCTTATTATCTCCTGTGTTTTCTCCTTAACAAAATTGGATACAAGAGGGTGGAACAGGTTCTGCCCAGGAGCAGGGTGTGGTGGGGGGAGGTGGCCCAAACAATGTATACACATGTGAGTAAATATAAAAATGATAAAATAAAAATAAATAAATAAAGATGTTGTTCAGGACACCTGATTTTAAATGAATCTTTTATGTCATCCAAAGATTTCCTTAGATTGAATGTCTGAATTTCCATAAAACCTACAAATAGAGATAGTTTTTAAGGTAAATCCCTAGTGAGCCAAAAATAATATGAAAAATATAAAGGTAAAGATAATTTTGCTACAAATTTTACCTCTAAAGGTAAAAAAGGAGAAAGTACAAGCCAGTATTTTCCTGTGTAGGTCACCTTGCTCTGCAGGTATCTGATGGCCCTCCTTATTGAGAGGGCTTTAAATATTGCTCCTTACAAGTTCAAGTTTATAAACCAAAATATAGATCTAACATCAAACGAGATTCCATTTCTTTCACAGCATGTCATGACTTCTTGTCTAACTAAATTTTCAGGTTAATCAGAAAGTGTTGACAACTAGCAGAATTATAAAGGAAAAAAATCCCAACCCACATAAGATGCTTTTACAGTAGTAGAGTGTTTCTCATTTAACCAGTGTACTTTCATCTATATTATTTGATTTGCTCTTGACAATTCTGAGATGTACAAATTATTGGATGCATCTTACTATGATGGAATTGAGGGATTTGATGTGACTTTGTTTAGGCTACCTAGTTAAAATTTACTGTATTGATAGTTAAACAAAAATCCTAAATTTCATGCTTTTCTTAACAAACACACACACACTCATGTGAATGCTCACATGCACACACACACATACACACCCCCCACTGTTTTTTGCTGATGTTTAATGTAGTATTGTTTTTACACAAAACAATGAAGTGAGAATTCATTTAAAAGTTCAACCAATATTTCTTGACCTCAAACTATGTATTATATATTATGCTAGATGCATAAGATAAGGTATCAAATAAATGAAGCAAAAAAGATCTCTGCTTCCTGAAAGCTACATTCTAGTAGGTAGAGATATACAATAAAAAAGCAACAGAAGAGAAAATCATAAAGTTTGCTAGGAGATAATAAGTACTATGGAACAAAAGAAGAGATGTAACAGGTGCCTAAAGGATGCTTTTGCTGAAGAGCATTGACTCCTTACTTGGGCCCACACATTAACTGAAAGCAGAATAAAAGCTAGGCATCCCAGCCTCCATTTTGTATCCATATCCTTTGTTCTGAACCATTCTCTCCTGCAGTCATCTTGGAACCCAGAAAGAGCAGGAGTGATTGATAACATCTTTACAACAAGATGGAGGAAACTGTCCTCCCCAAGAAAAGAAATAGAAGAGCCTCCGCAAGACAAACCATCTGTCAGGCAGCAATGACTCTTACTGTTTTAAGGCATCTGACCGATCTTAGACAATCAGCCACTTCTGACCACTGGAGCACACCTACCACAAACTTTGACCACTAGAACACACCTGTGACTGGGACTGTTAAATAATTATGTCTACGTACTCCCTACCTCCAATTCTTCCTCCTATTTAAACATAAAGCAAAGGTCTGTTTGGGAAGATGGGTTGAAATGCTACCTTTCCTCTTCCCTTGGCTGCCTGTGCTATGTAATAAACTTGCTTTCTCTGCCCTTCACCATTACTTGTCTTTTGTAATTAGTGTGTTGCGGTGAGTGACTGGATCTGGCTCATAAAACTAGGACTTTGGACATGGAGCTTAAAACATTGTGTGTCAGAGATAGATTAGCCTAAGGGAGATTAAAATTTTGGAGGCAGGTCAAGTTCCTTTGTTAAATAGAATGGTCAAGCTAAAGCAGTTCAAGGAGAGGTTTAAGCAAAACTCCAAAGATGTGAATATCTGGGGGAATTAATCCTCTTAGCAGAGAAAATAGCTAAAGTATGACAATACCTGATCTGTTTGAGGAACAGCAAGGTGGCTGGATTAGGGTACATAAAGGAAGAGAATAGGAAAAAATAATCAGAGGCCACAGGAAACTGAACATGTAGAGCCATGAGGGCCATTAAAGTATGAAGTCTTTGATGTTCTTCTGAGTCAAATGGACAGGTGACGGTAACATTTGTATGATGTACATTTAAAGGATTATTTGGGCTGCTCTGTTGGGAATAAATTTAGGGGGAGGAAAGAATAGAAGCAGCGAAACTATATAAATTATCTTCCTAGAGCCACTGTAACAAAGTACCTCCAATTTTGTGATTTAAAACAACAGAAATTTGTTCTCTTCAATTCTGGAGGTGACAAAATCAGTGTTTAATCAAGGTGTTGAAACTGAAATCAAAGTGTTGCCAGGTTGTGTTCTTTCCACAACCTTTGAGGAAAGGATCCTACATTGCCTCTAGCAGGTCTAGTAGATGCAGTTGTTCTTTGGCTTGTGGAAACATCACTCCAGCCTATGCCTGTTTTCACATGGCTGTCCTCTACTTGTGTCTCTAAATCATCTTTCCTTTGTCTATGTCTCCCTCTGTGTCCAAATTTATTTGTTATGAGGACATCATTCAAATTGAACTAAAGTCCCACACAAATGACTTTACCCTGATTATATCTACAGCGATCCTAATGTGATGGTAAAAGATTGGATTGAGAAACAACTAGGAGATTAGTGAAGCACATTTATGGGTCTGTCTTTGAGGGCATTTCTAGAGATCATAAGGGCTCTGACCTAATAAATGGTTTGATCCATTAGGGATTCATATTTTGAATATACTCTTGAGAGATAATGGAACTGTGGAAGGTAGAGCCTGGTTGGACAAACAGGTCTTGAGGGGAAGGCATGTCTTTGGGGGCTAGATCTTGCCCTGGTCCCTTACTGTTACTGCTCCACTCTGTTTCCTGTTCACTATGATTTGAGCTGCTACACTATACCTTACCTGCCATGATGGAGTGAAATTTCTGAAATCATGAGCTAAAAAAAAACATGTTTCTTCTCTTAAAGTTTTGTCAGGTATTTTGTTACAGTGAAGCAAAGTGTGACAAATATGCCCTGTTTCAAAATACGGTCACATTTTGAGGAGAGGCTTAGGACTTTAGCATAATTTTTAGGAGGAGTGGGAGGCAGTAAGAGACACAATTCAAACCACAAGTAGTAATCTAGGTAAGAAATGGTGGAGGCTAAGAATAAGGTAGAAACAGGAATATTGGTCAACAGTGATAGATTCTGATTGATTTTAAAGGTAGAACTAGCAGAAATTATTGCTAGATTTGACATAAAGCGTGAGAGAAGTTAAAGATATTGCCAAGAAATTTTACTAAACAACCAGAAGACTAGAGATATCTGAGAGTGAAATAATTTTTAAGGGAAAAAATGAAGATTATGAAGTTAGTTATTGATATGTTGGATTTGAGATATTTATTTAGAAATACAGAGATGTTGAGTGGGAAGTTGGAAATGAGTACTAGACTCCACGACAGAGGTCTAGGTTTAAGGTGTAAAAAGTTAACATTTACTAGTCCTTAACATATAGAGAAAACTTACACTAAGGAAACGAGTATCACTAAACAAGATGATCATGGTATGAACCCTGAGTCACTCTCACATGAAAAGATTATGTAGAAGAGGAGGAAACAGCAAGGAAGAATAGAGAAAGAGGAACTGGCAAAATTTGAGAAAAACCAAGCAAGTGAGAGGTCCTGGAAGCCTAATGGAGAAAGTGTAGTAAAAGTGAGATTGTGATAAAATGTGTAGAAGCTGCAGGTTGCTCGGGTGAAATAAAGACTAAGAAAGAATTCTTAGATTTAGAAACAGAGCTGCTTATGTGACCTTGACAAGAGTTGCTATTGAATGGTGGTCTCTCTGCTTTCCTGATGGCTCATATGCCTTCAATCTCATCATCCTTGCTCTTATCTGAACCTCTTAAGCTGGCTGTTCCTGCAGGAATACCCTATGCTCTAGACAACCCCACACTTAGCTTTCATTTTTGTATCGAATTCTTCAGAGCACTTCTTTCTAAAATAGCATAATTAGATAATTTTTCTGCCAACCTCTCCAGGTTTAGGGAATGGCTGAAATCAGATTGTGGAGGTAAAAGTACTTTCAGTCCTATCTAACAGCATTAAGCGTCTACATGAAGACAGGGATCCCCTCTCCACCTCCCATGGCCTTTATCCTGGTCAGGAGTACGGGTCCTCCCCCTTGTCTGTTCAAGTATTTTTCTAAATCTTTGCCCTATTCCTTCCATTCTATTTCCTAGTTTACCACAAGAACCTCCTTTCTAAAATGCAAAGCTGACCCTATTCCTTCTTCTACTTAAAACCCTTTGTGGGCTGAAGCTATTCTAAAGTGCTCATTATTCTCTACGTATATATTCTTGAACTCTTTATCTTTGTTCATTCTTTTTGTTTGTTTGAATTTCCCTTTCTCCGTGTTATTCTGTGCTTAAAACCAGTTTATGTTCATCCTTCACTGCCAAGTTTAGCAGATTCCATAAAGACTTTTCTGGCTTCTCCACCCAACTTCAGCAGAATTGATGGTTCTTGCTTCTTCAGTCTTCAATGACTTTAGAAAACATCATAATTTTTTAAAGTGAGTATCTGCTTTTCATGTTATACTGTGTTATTTGAGAAGGTAGAGACTGTGGCTGATTCCTTTATTCTTTCACACTAGCTAGAACAGTTCCTGCATACCATGGGATTTTAACCACATGTGTGAAATGGATCCTTCGCATGGGTTGCATTGCATTCCCCAGGAGTGTTTAGCTCAGTAGCTGGTGGCAGGTGTTCCTGTGCCCATCCTCTTCACCATATGCTCTTTTAGTAGAGAGTCTCTTTCTCTACAAATAAGCATTAGTGCATAAAGTGTTCTCTTCTGCTAATACACATGTCCCAGCCCTGTCATTCTGGTTTCTGGTTGTAGCAGCACATGAAGATCACTGCTGTCCTTGGGTCCATGGAGGAAATCTGTTCAAAGGTCATGAAGACCAGAGACAGAATGCCAGTGACTAATGTGAAGGTAAGGAGGATGGATATTTTTGTTGTGACTAGCCTGCCTGCCCCTTTACAGTTAAGCAGAGACTCATCCTTTATGTAATTAAAAAACAGATTTTCTCTGACTCAGTGTCAAATAAATGAGAAGCTTTTGTTAGGGCTCAGCCAGCAAGACATATAGAGCTTTTGTCTATTGTTAAAATGCAATTTCTAAATGTAAGTCATAGCTTCAGTTGTTTTTACTGCCCAGCCTTTCTTTCATTCCAGAAGATGAGGCTTCTCTGGGTGACCTTTAAGCCAACTCTATTAATTAATAAGAAGTCACAGACCTAGGAACCAAATCGGAAGCACTTCAGACCCTTGAATATTCAGCATCCTGGTTCAGTCTAAAATTAGGCCTCATCTTTGTGTATTTGAATTATTATAGATCCCTGGTATCCTCACTCATTCATCTACTGTCTGTATAATTCCTGTGACCCAGGGGTTATAAGGGAGAGGGAGATGGACAAAAGCATAAAGGAGATTATAAGAATAATGCTACCTTTCCATAAAGGCCACATTAGGCTGGGGTTCAGGCACAGTTTTTCAAAAAAGTATTTTCAGCTAGAGAATGTGGACATCAACACTTATTTATCTTTAGAAATAGACATTTCTTACACTGTTTTCCTTCAGCCTGGAGACTGCATCATTGATTCTTTCATGCCAGAGGAGGGTGTGAGTCAGGAGATTTGGGCTGGAGCACTAATTCTGCTTCTTCTCCCTGAATGGCTTTGAACACATTACTTCACTGTTAAGTCCACTCATTTTAAATGGTGGATGCCTGCTTACTGCAGAGTTTTGTTACTAGGATCAAATGTGACCCTGTTTGTGAGCTGTGAAGTGCTATTCTCCTGCTTTCTGTCATGAGCAAGCAGCAGTGGGCCCGTTCTGGTGGGATAACCCATGTCACTGTGAAGCTGTGAGGGTTTGAGTGTTACTGTGCCCATTCAATAATGAAGCTTAATCACAGACCAGAAAGGCCACCTGGGGGTTAATCTGTACTTCTAATCACCACATCATTCTGCTCCCCTGTCCACTCTTACGGGGCATGAAAGTAGAGTGAGTCATCCAATGCCATTTTTTACAGTTTGTTCTCTGTCCTTTTGAGGAAATCAACATTAATTGTGCTTTTTGAAAAGACACTTGTCCTTGAGGATCTTTAAGGTTTGAGACACAAATACCTGACGCATACCAAACAGTAAGACCATAAGACTGTAAATTTGCAGCACAAGCTGAGAGCATGAGTCAAAGACAGTTAAGTATTAATTGGGAAAGCCTACTTGTAAGAGGTGGATTTTAGGTAAAGTTCAAGAAAAGATCATTATAACTCATAAACTCAAACCTGGGCCTTGGACAAGTTACTTAATCTTACTGAACCTCAATTTCTTCATATCAAAAATTCAAATATTAAGACATTCTGATTATGGTTATTATAAGATTTAAGTAAGATAGTGTTGGTAAAATATTTGGTAAAAGGGACATAATAAAACCATATAAATATATTCAAACAAAATAAGCAAAAATATAAAATAATAAATATAATAAAATAGATAAAATTTTAGACCATGAAAATTTGTTATTATCAAACAACTTTGAGTGCACTAGGGTTGGTCTGTTGTCTGGGTGGTGCTCTGGATATCAGTCCACAGACAGGAAAGCCCCAGGTATTCCTGAGTTTCAGAAACAAAGATGACAAAGGGGAGACTATTCAATGGGGATCTAAGAGCAAGGACCAAGACAACAGGCCAGTTTTAGGGACAAGGTCAAAGAAGAGGTTGAAAGTGTGAGGTTTGGGCCTCTCTATCAGCCCAGGTTTGAGTCAGCTGCTGGATTTAGTGGCGGGAGGGAGAGGCAGGGCAGGGCTGTTGAAATGTGGCCCACCTCTCTCTGAAGGTGCCTGGGACTGTGAGCTGTATGGCATGTCCTTTCAGGTGTAGAGAAAAGAGTGCACAGCAGAGACAGCAGCTGAGGCAAGGAAGCGGGTCTGATAGGAAGTTGTTGTTCCTGGCAGGAATGAAAAGATAAAAGGGGTATGTGGTAGTGAGCCAAGAAGGAAGGAAGAACAAGTGGATAGGTTTAGCTTGAGAGGAGATATCCTGAGGTGGAGGAATTCAGATTTTATAAATTGGGTATGCTGAGTAGTGACTGAGTAAAGACACAGATGATGAAAAACTGGCCTTGATAAAGATTCCTTGAATGGCTATGAGATGGAAGGATTGCAAGAAATAAACACAGGAATGTAAGTAGGGAGATCAAGGAAATTGCTGAGAAGGAAATTGTTTGCCTAGATGCAAACGTGAAAAGTAAAGCACTGGAAACCCAGGCCAGAGATTGCGCATATGGGCCCCTCGCAGTTAGAGCAGGGCCCTTATTTACCTGCATTGGTATTCATTCCATTCAGTTCATGTTGTGGAGAAGAGAGGTTTCCAGAGAAGTCCCCTTTGGATCTGCCAAGCAAAATGAGGTTCAGATCTAGGTATGACACACCAGTGAGAATGAAGGTTCTGGGGAGCTGTGTGTTCTTCTGAGGGCCTCTTAGCTCCCAGAGAATGTGTGTCATCATGGCTCAGCAGTGGCAACATCTGAATGGAGTGTGATCCCTTCAACTTCTTTTGAACAGAGGACTTTCTTAACTGGCATCTCTATTCGACAAGATGTTTGAAAATGCAACAAGGAAGGAGAGAATATTTGGAAGGGATTTAATGAGGGAAAATGGAATATCCAGGCAGGCCCCCCTTTTTCAGCAGAAGTCAGAGAGTAGATAATAAATAATCACAAAATGTAAATAGACCATGGAGTGGGAGATGCCAAGAATAGTAGCCTCCCTCAGATCATAGACATCTTAGAAACTTCTGGGATGCCATCAACACCCACTCATCACCATCACTAGTTTTCCTGGGACATGGAGCAGTACAAAGTGATGCCATAATATCATCTACCTTCTTACCAGATAGAAAAGTTTTGCTGAAGCATCATGTGATGAAATGCCAGATTCTCAATAAAAGTAGCTTAATGCACTAGAAAAGGCAGAAAACTGACTTGCCACATACTTGAATCCTAATCTCACCTGGATCTTTTATGAATGCTGAGACCATGGTCATATTCCATTGTCCCTCTGGTCTTTTGTTAAATTTGCAATACTGAGTTGGAGGACTTCTTTCAACTTTAATAATTCTGAAATCTATAATACAACATAAGAAAAAATAATGAATTTATTTTTTCAATTGAACATTTACCTTGATTTAATGAAAAAAAAAGAGGGTTGAGACTTATTTCATGTCAGTTTTACCCATGAATGAAAGAAATCCAGCCTATGTCTGTTTCTAGCCTCTGGAGAGTTTATTTCCCTATGACTCACTAGAATAGTAAATGTACCAGAAAGATAAAATGACTTGTTTTTATTTTGATCTTTTTAAAAGTTTTTTATTCTTTATTGTTTTGGAAGATGCACCTCTAGTATATGAGCTGTTGAAGTGAACACATGGAAGATTCATCTTGATTTAAGCTGATTGAAGACTATCCCCAGGGCTTGTGGTTGAGTTTTAAGTAGCTATGGATTTCAATTTTAAAAGCTATGTATTTTAATGATTTCCAAATTGATCTCCATTCTTTTAGCTGTTGTGACCCAAGTTCAAGTTATTGTCCTTGTTACCATGGTGATGATGAATGACATCACTGAATCCAAAAGCAGACAATTCTTCCATATATTGCAAGCCTTGCAGATGAAAATACTCAAAGATGTGGGCTTTGGAACTAAGCCCTGTAAGATAAATCTGTTTCACCTACAGAGTTTTCTACTTTGAACTAAAATATATGAAATTTATTGTCATGACATCTTTCTATAAACAATATGAAGTATTTTATAGAAACTCAGTCTTAATTCTTGCCCTTATCAGAAAGAAGTCCTATGATTTTTTTACATTAAAAAAATAAACTGTATTTGTTTGAGTGCTTATTATATGCCAGAATCTGAACATACTTCTTTGCATAGATTGTCTCCTTTAATCTGTATGACAGCCCCAGAAGATGGACAATTTTTTCTTTAAAAATTCACGTTTTAGATGAAGAAATGATAGATATTCAAAGCAACCTGTCCAAAATCAGATAACTAGGAATTAGCAGTGTTGGCATTTGAAATCAAGCCCTTTGTTACCACTGACCAGAGCCTGTATGCTAAACAACCTGCAAGACTACCTCTGGCTAAGGGAGGCATCCAACCTCTTGTCTTCAACAAAGTACATGTGGCAGAAGCTTCCAGAATCATGAGCTCTTGATGAATCACAGCTTTGTGCTGACAATAGAGAATATTTATTTAGTGGATTAAGAAATTTTCCAAAGAAGACAGAGTTCGGTAATCTTGTTGTATGTGAATTAAGGCCTTCAGTAATAAGGAAACTTAACATAAAATAGTTTTAAGACGTAATAAATGGACTGGAGGTCTTCATAGTGGATGTATGTTATTTGAGGAGATGGGTCATCATGTGCATAGCTAAGGAGAAATCACTGTACCTCTTTGAATCTCAGAAAAATGAAAGATGGAATTAATTGCTGTGTAAGTCTGCCTTTATCACTACCAATTGCATTTCACACTCCTCCTTACAATCAAGGGGATTTGGGTTGTGAAACTTGAGTGGGAATTCGGTTGAAAACTGGGCTTTTTCACCAGTGTCCTTCATGGCCTTTCTCAAAATACCTCTCTACCTGATCAGAAATATTCAGTGTGGGCCTGTGATATTTTCTAAGATTTCTGTGATGCTGGAGATAATAGTTCCAGTAAAGACAGCAGTCAATTAGAAACAGAACTTTGGCTCTAATTTGCATCCTTGAGTAAGCCCTTTCCTTCAGAAAGCCCGCTTTGGCTGGACTGGATAATAAAGAGGTTGACCACAAGTTTTTGTGAGCTCCTTAGAAGATTATCTTGGGATGACCACAGCTGTATTAAAAGTTCATGGAGGTAAAGTGTCTTTGTAAAAGTTCCCTCTAGAAGTGCTGAAGAGATTGTTTCTGACACCTCAGTTAATTGCCCCACAACTGGATGTGTGGTATCAGTAATCAACTACCTAAGGGATAAAATTCCACATAAGAGACATAATTGGTTATACATCTTGTTACCTTAAGTATTTATAGACCACCCTATTTTCTCCTCTGTGACCAATTTCTTAGACTACTCACTTGTCTTCTTGCCTTTAACTGGTCCAACTTGTATCACGCTCTAAGATGACACCAACCCTCTTTCCTTAAATATAAATTTGATCATGTTGCTTCTATAATTAAAGCCTTTCAATGATTCACCATTGTCTACAAGGTAGCATTCTGCAGAACAGACTCTTCACCATCTGACTTTAAGTTGGCTTTATCCCCTGCTACTCCGTTTCACACTGAAATATTTGTCATTCTTAGAAATTGCTCTTATTTCTTGCTTCTCCATATCTGTTACCTGCATTAGTTATTTTTTTGTCTGTAAAATAGAAACAAATGCCCATGCTCCATGGTAATTATAAAATTAATAGGAATATAGTGAGTTATAACCTTAACAGCTGAGCTTAGAAGTCCTTTTAGAGAGTGGTAAGTATTATTAGTTAAGAGGTAGATTATTATGGATGTGGTTAAAGATGAGGTCTCTGAACATACCTTGGATGGGCTAGAGAAAGAAGAAGATAACTAACCTGCCTTACTGAAAAAATGAGGAGGAATTTGAGGAGTTGATGATAAACAATATAGAAAGGAAAAGGAATTAAGAGACAGAAAGGCAGAAAGACCAAGCTTTCTTGTTTGTTCAGGATAGAGGGGTTTCCCAAGACATGGGGATTTCAGTTCCAAAACAGGGAAAGCCCAAAGGAAACTGGGACAAATTAGTCACTTTAGCACCATGGCAGGAGCCAGGAGCCAAAATGGACAAGCCAGCAGAAGGCCTTTAAATAAAGATGCAATTTTCATAGCTATTTGCTGTGATGTATTGCAGTTTACCTCTATTCTCACCAATTTTGCCCCAAACCTTTACTGAAGTCTGATACACTCTTAATCTTGAGTCACCAGACCTTTGGAGAATGAAGGTCCTGGAATGAAATCCATAAAGCAAAGCAATGTAAGAAAGAGGACCCATGGAGCAAGAAATCAGTACAGTCTAAAGCAGCATTTTTTTCCTTACCATTTTGTAACCATAATAAAATAATTAAACCAGGCAATGATCACCATGGCAGCTAAATTTATTAAGTAAAAAGCCAGCGGAAAACTTTATAATGAGTGGATCAAACCGACAACATCCAAATAATAAAATTACCCAGTGACTCATATTAACATGGCAAAAAGGGGTCCCAGATACTACTTTTCAGTAGGATGCAATCTGTAGTAATAGTACCATCTAGGAGTAATTTGGACTTTTCAGAAAGGTGAGACTGTTCAGCCCTCTGGCTCCAACTGTGAGTTTCATGGAAATGTAGGTTAAGGGACCATGTTAAACAATCCCAGTGAGAGACAGTCCTAGGACAAACAACATTGCTACCATCCACTTCTGGGATACATAATGTTAGGCCTGATGACAGCATTTCTGCCCAGAACAACAGTCCTCTACCACCACAGTTGCCAGCAATCCACCAATTGCTGCTTCGTAGAAGGCTCACTTCTCCAGCCAGCCTTTGATCGAGGCCATTAGATAAGAGCAGATCATGTAACTTGCGTATAAGAGAGTCTAGAGAATGTTGTTTTGTTTTTGTAAAACTATCTTGGGAGAGTAAAAAAATACAAAGTACAGAAAGGAAAGGTGTAAAGTGTATTACTGAAAGATTTTAAAACATCTATTTTTAGCTTAGACAACAGAAATTTACTTTGAGTTGTATAGGCTGGAAGTCAAAGATCTGGGTGATGGCACAGCTAAGTTCTGGTGAGGTCTCTCTTTCTCGCTTCAAGACAATCAGCTTTTTGCTGTGTTTTCGTATGGCGGGAAGAGAGAGAATGGGAACAAGAAGGTATGTGCAATAAAAAATTCTTAACCCCCCCACTCCAAAAAAAGAAACAATCCCAGTGAGAAACACTTTGTATGATTCAGAAAGTGGAAAACTCTACAGGAAAAATAACCCAGTTATTCAATAAATAAATGTCAGGAAAAAAAGAGAAAAAGGTAATCTCAAAATTAAAAGACTTAAGAGACATTGCAATTAAATGTAGCATGTGGACTTTTAAAATATTTTTAAAATTCATTTATTCACATGTGCATACACTGTTTGGGCCATTTCTCCCCCTTGCCCCCCACCCCCTCTCTCCCCCCCACTCCACATTGCTTCCAGGCAGAACCTGTTCTGCCCTTTTCTCCAATTTTGTTGAAGAGAAGACATAAGCAATAATAAGAAAGAGAAAGCATTTTTGCTAGTTGAGATAAGCATAGCTATACAGAGAGATTCCTAGCATTGCTTCCATGCACAAGTGTGTTACACTCCAAATTGATTCATCTCTAACTGACCTTTTCACTAGTTCCTGGTCACCTTCCCATATTGACCTCTGTTGCTTTAAGGTTTCTGTATTAGCTCCTCTGTAGTGGAGACATCAAACACTTTCATGTTTTGGATTTGCTACCTATCCCCATACCTCCTGTATGTGCTCTCCCCTTGTCATATGACTCAAGTCCAACAACATTGCTGCATTTGCCCTTGATCTAAAGTCTGCATATGTGGGAGAACATATAATTTTTGGTCGTCTGAGCCTGGCTGACCTTGCTCAGAATGATGTTCTCCAGTTCCATCCATTTATCTGCAAATGATAAGATTTCATTCTTCTTCATGGCTGAGTAAAATTCCATTGTGTAGAAGTACCACATTTTCTTGATCCATCTTGTTTCCATAGAAACAGCATCTTGGCTGTTTCTATAACTTGGCTATTGTGAATAGTGCTGCAATAAACATGGGTGTGCAGGTGCCTCTAGAATAACCTGTGTTACATTCTTTGGGTATATCCCCAGGAGTGGGATTGCTGGATCATATGGCAGGTCTATGTTTAGTTTTTTAAGAAGCCTCCATGTGGTTTTCCAGAGTGGTTGCACTAGTTTGCATTCCCACCAGCAGTGTACAAGGGTCCCTTTTTCCCCACATCCTCACCAACACCTGTTGTTAGTGGCGTTTTTGATGATAGCTATTCTAACAGGGGTGAGGTGGAATCTTTTTTTTTTTTAAATATGGAACACTTCATGAATTTGTGTGTCATCGTTGTGCAGGGGCCATGCTAATCTTCTCTGTATCAGTCCAATTTTAGTATATGTGTTGCCGAAGCGAGCACGAGGTGGAATCTTAACATGGTTTTGATTTGCATTTCCTTTATGGCTGGAGATGGTGAGCATTTTTTCATGTGTTTTTTGGCCTTTTGAATTTCTTCTTTTGATAAAGTTCTGTTTATTTCACTTGCCCATTTCTTTATTGGTTCATTGATTTTGGGAGAGTTCAGTTTTTTAAGTTCCCTGTATATTCTTGTTATCAATCCTTTGTCTGATGTATAGCAGGCAAATATTTTCTCCCACTCTGTGGGTGGTCTCTTCAGTTTAGAGACCGTTTCTTTTGTTGTGCAGAAGCTTTTTAATTTTATAAAGTCCCATTTGTCCATCCTTTCTCTTAGTTGCTGAGCTGCTAGGGTTCTATAGAGGAAGTTCTTGACTATACCTATTACTTCCAGAGTATTCCCTGCTCTTTCCTGTACTAACTTCAGAGTTTTAGGTCTGATATTAAGATCCTTGATCCATTTTGAGTTGATACTAGTATACGGTGATAAACATGGATCTAGTTTCAGCTTTTTGCAAATGATAACCACTTTTCCCAGCAACATTTGTTGAAGAGGCTGTCTTTTCTCCATCATATGTTTTTGGCGCCTTTGTCAAAAATAAGGTGGGCATAGCTGTGTGGATTCATATCCAGTTCCTCTATTCTGTTTCACTAGTCTTCATGTCTGTTTTTGGGCCAGTACCATGCTATTTTTATTGCTATTGCTTTGTAATATAGTTTGAAATCGGGTATTGTGATACCTCCAGCATTGCTCTTTTTGCTGATTATTGCCTTGGCTATTCAGGGTCTCTTGTGTTTCCAAATGAACTTTAAGGTAGATTTTTCAATCTCTGTGATGAATGTCATTGGGATTTTTATGAAAATAGCATTAAGCATGTGGATTGCTTTTGGTAGTATAGCCATTTTTTCTATATTGATTCTATGAATCCATGAGCAGGGCAGATCTTTCCACCTTCTGTAGTCTTCCTTGATCTCTTTCTTCAGGGGTTTGTAGTTCTCCTTGTAGAGGTCATTCACATCCTTTGTTAAGTTTACTCCTAGGTATTTGATTTTTTTTGAGGCTATTGTGAATGGAATTGTTTCCATATATTCCTTCTCAGTTTGTTTGTTATTGGTGTATAGAAAAGCTAATGATTTTTGTAAGTTGATTTTGTATCCTGCCACCTTGCTCTAGCTGTTTATGGTGTCTAGGAGTTTTTGGGTAGAGTTTTTTAGGTCTTTAAGATATAGGATCATGTCTTCTGGAAATAGGGTTATTTTGACAGTTTCTTTACTTATTTATATTCCTTTTATTTCTTCTTGCCTAATTGCTCTGGCTAGGAATTCCAGGACTATGTTGAATAGGAGTGGGGATAGTGGGCAACCTTGTCTTGTTCCTGGTTTTAGGGGAAATGATTTTAGTTTTTCTCCATTAAGGATGATGTTGGCTATAATTTTGTCATATGTAGCCTTTACATGTTGAAGTACATTCCATCTATTCCTAGTTTTCTTAGTGCTTTTATCATGAAATGGTGTTGGATCTTATCAAAGGCTTTTTCTGCATCTACTGAGATGATCAAGTGGTTTTTGTCTTTGCTTCTATTAATGTACTGTATTACATTTATAGATTTGTGTATGTTGAACCACCCCTGCATCACTAGGATGAAGCTAACTTGGTCGTGGTGAATGATCTTTCTGATGTGTTGTTGGATTCGGTTTGCCATTATTTTATTGAGGATTTTTGCTTTGATGTTCATTAAGGAGATTGGTTTATAGTTCTCCTTTTTGGAGCTGTCTTTGCCTGGTTTTGGGATGAGTTTAATACTGGATTCATAAAATGAGTTAGGCAGTGATCCTTCTCTTTCTATTTTGTGGAACAGTTTAAGGAGGGTTGGTATTAGTTCTTTAAGGGTCTGATAGAATTCAGCAGAGAATCCATCAGGTCGTGGACTTTTCTTTTTTGGTAGACATTTTTTTTTAATTTTATTATTCATTTATTCACATCTGCATACATTGTTTGGGTCATTTGTCTCCCTGCCCTCCTCCTCTCCCCTCTCCCTTGGGAGACTCCTTGTTGTTGCTTCAATTTCATTTTGTGTTATAGATCTAGTCAGGTGATTAATATCCTCTTGGTTCAGTTTTGGATGGTCATAAGTGTCTAGAAATCTGTCCATTCTTCAAGATTTTCAAATTTATTAGAATATAGGTTCTCAAAGTAGTCTCTGATGATTTCCTGGATTTCCATATTGTTTGTTGTTATTTCCCTTTTTGCATTTCTGTTTTACTGAGTTGGGTTTTTTTTATCTACTCATTTTAGTCAGGTTTGTCAGGGGTCTGTCAATCTTATTTATTTTTTCAAAGAACCAGCTTTTTGTTTCATTGATTCTTTGTATTTTTTTTGTTTGTTTGTTTCTATTTCATTAATTTTAGCCCTTATTTTTATTATTTCTCTCCTTCTGCTTGTTTTGGGATTTGCTTGTTCTTGTTTTTCTAGGAGTTTGAGATATAGCATTAGGTCATTGATTTGAGATCTTTCTGTCCTTTTAATATATGCACTCATGGCTATAAACTTTCCTGTTAGTACTGCCTTTGCTGTGTCCCATTGGTTCTGCTAGGTTGTGTTTTCATTTTCATTAACTTCCAGGAACCTTTTAATTTCCTCTTTTATTTCATCAATGCCCCATTGATCATTGAGCAATGTGTTGTTCAGCTTCCAATTGTTTGTATGTTTTCTACTGTTGTTTTTGCTGTTGAGTTCTAGTTTTAAAGCATTGTGATCAGATAGAATGCATGGGATTATTTCTATTTTCTTATATTGCTTAGCCTTGCTTTGTGCCCTAATATATGATCAATTTTGGAGAAGATTCCATGGGCTGCTGAGAATAATGTATACTGTGCAGAAGTTGGATGAAATATTTTGTAGACATCAGCTAGGTCTGATCGGTGGTGTGATTTAGTTCTAGAATTTCTTTATTGGTTTTTTGTTTGGATGACCAATCTATTGGTGATGAGGGGTATTAAAGTCTCCCACTACCACTGCGTTGGAGTCTATATAAGTTTTGAGGTCCTTCAGAGTATGTTTGATGAAATGGGGTGCATTGACGTTGGGTGCATATAGGTTGGTAATTGTTATTTCCCTTTGATGTATTTCCTCTTTTATTAGTATGGAGTGTGCTTCTTTAGCTCGTTTGATCAATGCAAGTTTGAAGCCTACTTTGTCCGAGATAAGTATTGCTACCCCTGCCTGTTTTAGGGGGCCATTGGCTTTGTAGATCTTCTTCCAGCCTTTCACCCTCAGCCAGTGCTTGTTTCTGTCAGTGAGATGGGTCTCCTATAAGCAACAGATTGTTGGATCTTCCTTTTTAATCCAGTGTCTTTTGATGGAGGAGTTAAGTCCATTAACATTCAGTGTTAGTATTGATAGGTATGTGGTGATTCTTGTCATTTAGTTGTTTTTGTTGTTTAAGGGTTTGATTGTGTTCAGCTGAATCAATGTTATTCTCTACTTGCTTAAGATCTTTTTAGAGATCTTAATTAGCAAAAACCAACTGTAAAAGAAAACTGTAATCATGGAAGTTTGGAGAGCAACTGGGCATTTGATGAAATTAAGGAATTATATTATTTTTAGATGTGATAGTGGTAACATAAAAAAGTTCTTAGCTTTTATAGACACACTTTATCTTGGTCTGGGTTCTCTGAAGACAAAAGAACCAATAAGACAAGATGAATAATGTATGCCTATAGTAGTAATAATAGTAATAGTATAAGACTGTAAGAACCATTTTTATAATAGACTCCATTGTTGGCTTTGAAGAAGCAAGCTGCCATATTGTGAGCATCACAATGGAAAGGGCAGATAGATAGATAGATAAATAAATAGATAGATGAAGGGGATTTTTTTAAAGAGAATTGGCTCATGTGATTGTGGAGGCTGAAAAGTTCCATAATGGACTATCTATAAACTGGAGACCCAGGGAAGCTGTGGCATGGCTCAGTCCACATCCAAAGGTCTTAAAACCAGGAAAATCAATAGTCTGACTCTCAGTCTGAAATTGAAAGCCAAGAACACCAGTGTACTACTGGTACAAGTCCTGGAGTACAAATGCTGGAGAACCTAGAGTTCTGATATTCAAAGGAAGGAGAAGAAGGGTGTCTCAGCTTTAGGAAAGAGAGTGAATCACTGTTCCTCTACCTTTTTCTTTTGTTGGGGTTCCCAGGTAATTGTATGGTACTGAGCATGGATCTTCTCCACTTTGTCTACTGAATCACACATCTATTTCCTCTGGAAGCACCCTCACTGACACATCCAGGAATAATGCTTTATCTGCTATCTAGGTATCACTTAACCTAGTCAATTTGACACCTAAACCTAACCATCACAATACTATGTTAATTGAATAGTGCTGTATTACAAGTTATCACACACTAAGAATCTTTAAACAACACACATTTATTACCTCACAGTTTCTGTAGTCAAGCCTGAACATGGCTTGACTAGGTTCTTTGTAAGGCTGTGTCCAAGGTGTTCACCAGGGCTTGGGGCTCATTTGAGGTTTTATTGAAGGCAATCCACTTCTAAGTTTATATACTTGTTGGCAAAATTCTGTTCCTTGCAAGTGACAGACTGAGGGTCTTTGTTTCCAGCTGGAACAGCCAGAGACCACCCTCAGGTCCTTGTTGTATAGCCTTGCCATTGGGATGCTTACGACATAACAGTTTGCTTCTTCAAAGTCATCCAGAGAAAGCATTTGCTAGAAAGATGACTATTATAGTCTTAACATTATTTAATAATATGCATTTGTCACATTTTCCTTGTTCTATATGTTACAAGTAAGTTTTATGTCCTTTCCCTTATTCAAAATTTATAGATTAGACAAGGATATGAATACAAGGAAAGGGGAATCTTTGGAGCTATCTTAGAAACTATTCACCATACATACAGAATAAATTTCTGTGAATTAGATACTATTATTTATTGGAAGAACATTATGCTTGGGATTTTTTTTAATGATCCAGTTACAGTAGAAAGAGTGGGACATTGATTTAAAAATTTGATCATAAACTGGTAATTCTTTAAACTGGATACATGATTGCCTATACCCTAGTCTTTTACAACTGTTTGCTAATTTTCACAATAAAATTCAAGACAACATCATTTGGATTATTTGTAAGAAGAAAAGCAGAACTTTGAGAGCCCCAAGAATCCTCAGACACAGAATCCTGAGTTTCCAGATGTACCTAAGTTGGACATTCCAGTCAATTTTTGCTTACAGTTTAAAAAACAAGCTAAATTCAACAAGCTGGAGAAATTAGGGACAGTAGAGAGCTGACATTTAGGTTGTACAAGGCTTTAGATGAATCTATAAAAACTACCTGGTCACTCTTGTTACCAGATACTCTATGAAGTGCTATTGAGCCATAGAGAAATACATTCACACAGATCATCCTCTTCTTTCAGACTTGGTGCCTGCTCTCTCTTTTTCTCTCTGTCAATGTCTTAGTCATATATTGTTCTTATATCACCTTTGGGATCATCATGACATTAAATCTATTGCAAAGACTAGTATTGATTGCATGTAAAGATATCAGGAGTGCTTCCACTATCTCATAAATGGCATTTGATTTTGCCCTATTGACCTCTGACCTTCCTAAGATGCAAAGTACCAGAGATGAAGGTTAAATTCTGCAATCCCCAGCTCCTCGCTCACACCTACACCATTCAGTCTTTTCACTCTTTAGAAGAACAACAGATGGGATCCAGATGGCTTAGCGACTCCACAATGCCTACAATGCTCTAACTAATGGCCAGGTCTTACTGGCAGAGGAGGAAATATTGTAGATATTCCTTAGAAGGCCAGAGTTAGGGAAAGGAAGAAAATCCCTCTTAGACTGGTAAGAACACAAACGTGTAATTGAAGGAAACTCATGCGGGAGTGTTTGCTGTTATTCATGGGGCTGCCTCTTAACTTGCTGCACTTATCTCATTAGCAGATAATGAGAGAAAATAATCTGTCCCAGAGTTTTGCACTTCTTGGAACTGATGTGCTTCTGGAAATGAACTGGGTGCTGAGAAAGTGATCCAAGCAGGAAGGAATCAGATGCATTTTGCATGTGATCAGAATCATTGGTGTTTTCTCATGTTTCAAGGAAAGACCCAGAGATTCAGATTATGGGAAACAAGGAGGCTGGGTCTCCATTTTGAGAGGCAGTATCAAGAACCCACAGAATCTGGAACTGAGTTAAATCCCATAAAACCTTCAATTTCCACTTTCAGATTCATTCATCATATGTGGAAGAACAGAACAATAGCTTGTCTGCAATGGTCTAGAAAGAATTATTCGATGACTTAGTGCCTCTGCAAACTAAGTGTTCAGTTTGGGTCTGTGAGAGAATTTGGTGGAGATTTTACAATATTCCCTCTAATCTTCTTATCCTTCACCACACACACACACACACACACACATGCAACACATTTACACAATTTATTTTTTCCTTTAGGTTCACAAGTGATTTCTCTGATCTGAAAAATTATAGAATTTATTATCAAACAGTACATTAATCCTCACATACTAGTTCATTTCTAAAAACATGGATAGAGTACTTGATATGTGCAAGTTACAAAGTCAGGGATTGCAAAATAAGGATGAATATGATGGCTTGATTTTTAACAAGCTCACAGGGTAGTAAAGATGTGTTTCAAATAAGGATAAAGCAACATGAACTAGCAAAATAACACACTTATTGTGCATCTACTGTAGATTCGGACTTCATATATTATTTGATTTAATCCCCAGATAGTCCTACAAAGTATTGATAAAAGGTTAAATGATTCTCAATTTACATAAGAGAAAACAGGTATTGGCAGATTGGAGCAACTCTACTGAGACCAATTGCTCCAATACTGAAAGCACTTATAAGTATTAGGCAAACGCAGTGCATGAGTAAGTTGAAATCATATTATTAATAAGTTGAAGACTATTCATTTGAATTTGAGTTTACATTCTTGCACTTATTTTGTTACCTGTCAGGATAGGTGATCATTGTATCTGCCAGAAAGGGCCATGTGTCCCTAAAATCCTGAACAATTCCATAGAAACATGTGAGCACTCATAAGCCCAATAAACTCAGCTCATAGCCCATTGGGAATATCTCTAACCAGTGACTTAATGGAATGCTTTTGCTATAGGTTAACTGGATTCAGAGAGATATTCAACTGGGAAGGTATAGTTAATTTGCAGTAAAATAGAACTGAAGACTAATATACTCTTAGTCTATAAATACCCTCTCCACTCCCTTAGTAAAGAACTACCCTCTTGCAGTAAAATAGAACTGAAGACTAATATACTCTTAGTCTATAAATACCTTCTCCACTCCTCTTAGTAAAGAACTAACCCTTGAGTGACAAGGGTTTTCCTTTGATCTCCCTGATAATAATTTAAACAAGGCTGTAGCCTGGGACAGGTAAGAGTACATGAGGGTATCCACTGTGTGCCTTCACAGGGATATTGCGATTTTTTTGTTATTGAGGTAAGTGTAGGCTTTTCAGAGTTGAGGTTCTAGCACAGAGGGATCATACGAAGAAAAAAGAAAACTACTCTACAACAAAATTAGAAATAAGGGCAAAATAGTTTCTGCTGGGTATTGAGGGGGTGGGGGGGAGAGGGAGGGGGCGGAGTGGGTGGTAAGGGAGGGGGTGGGGGAAGGGGGGTGAAATGACCCAAGCCTTGTATGCACATATGAATAATAAAAGAAAAAAAAAAAGAAAACTACAGAATATGAAGGGTCTGTTGTTGCTCCATCTGTCTTTTTTTTGTTTACTTATTTTCTGGCTCTCATTTGGTACCTTTAGTGGTATCAATGTGGTTCCTTCCAATTCTTGCTCCCAACTGACAGTTAACAAGATATGAGGTGAAAATTGATAAGACTTAGGTCTCCTGGAGGTATGGCATAGAGTTAAAAGAGAACAAAAGGCCTGGAGACTCAGAGAGTAGAACTCCAGTGATTAATAAGCATTAAGATAAATATTTGGGGTAAAGAATTTACCTGGTATCTCCAAGTCTCATCATTAAAGTTGCTGGTTAATTATAAAATCATTCTGTTCTCATGATTGAGAATGATTTTCCACATGGTAATTTTTCAAGTCCAGAGAATGAGGTGTGGATTAAGCATGGAACTGAGAGTCAAGTCATTCAGGCCTTGTCCAGACTCCAACTAGTCATTTTAGGTGTTATGAATTGATCGCTATATAAACCTTACTTTCCTACTTTGTCAAATGAGCAGATTTGAGTACATGCCTTAAAATTACACATCATCTAATTCTTGTTTTTAGAGTAAACTGATGGAAGTTATGAGAATCTTGAACTGTAACTATGATACCTTAAAGCCATCTCTTTCTCCCCATGCCTCAGTATCCTCATTTACAGAGAATGGTTCAGACTCCTATGTCCCCACTCTCTATCCCTGGACTTTTAGAGGTGGCCCTGGGAGGAGGGCCCTCAAATCACCCCAAACTGGCTGACAGTTCTGTTAAGAAGCAATCAGAAAAGTCTGGCAGTACTCCCCACGTCTCAGTGCCCTATATAAAAGGGTAAAGAGATCCTGCCTGTATAATAATCTGGAAATAGCTGCCAGCTTTCTAACCACATAGAAAGATTTAACTGGAATCTAAATGTTCTAGTTGATAGAGACCAGTCCACTTCTAGATGCTTTTGACTACATAAGATTTCTCCCTGCAGCATTAACAAGAGCATGTTTTGTCCTAGAAATCCTCCAATATCTACCTGAGACCATCAGTTTTCAAATACAAGCTTACTCCACAGCTCTGACAGAGTTAATTGGAAAGACATGCTTTTGCATAAATAGGAGCTTATATTTGAAAAGAATACATTAACCTTTCCCAATGCAAATGATAAATGCTTTCAAAAATCTAAAGATAGTCTGAGGCTTTAAAGGGACAAGAGACAATAATTGTCACCAAAGTAATGTCTTGTGCACTGCAAGATGACCTTAAGACTGAAAAAGAAATTTCTATAATGTTACAACACTGTGCCCATTTTACTTCTGCCTTTTCATTAATGAAGAGGCAATCAGCCTCAAATAAACTTTTCAGGAAATTTTTTTGAATTCAAAGATAAAGATTGTGCAAGCCCTGGTTCTGGAAGGGTAGCAAAAGAACAACTGAATATGCTTATTAAAAAATGAAGAGGACCCATTTCTTCTGAAAAATTGGTAATGAAATAGTATGCAGGCAAGTATGTTTGGAGGGAGTTTTTAAGAAAATTAGCTCTTAATATACTCTGTTATATTTTATTAAGATCCAAATAACCTGATATGAACATACTTCTCAAATTCTGATGCAGTCAACTTTTGCCTATTAGAGGCAAGGAGCTGACAAATACTCATTTGCCCATTCTAGAAGGTTCATTTTAGGCTTTTGCTTTACTCACCTTTCCTTTCCTATCTCAGGTTTCTAACAGCAGTGGAAAATGAGGGACTGATGTGCCATCTGACAGTCAGATTGACTCATTTAAGAGGAGAGGGGAATATGTAAGGGTGTTGGCTTGGGGTTGGAGAGGTGTTCTTAATTATGTTTTGAGTGTAAAAGCTATAGATACCACATTTTGGTCATCACTGATTAGAATATAATTGCAACCGATAGGCTCAGAGAATTTTCTATTAGCATGTATGACTACAGGTTAGACCAGAGACTGTCAAAATGTGATCTTCAGAGAAGATCACCTACTAATCAGAAACTCATAGTAGGGCCTACAATTTGTGACTTAGCAGGACCTCCAGTAATCCTAATGAAAGCCAAAGCTTGTATTCTTCTGTTTTGTTATTGTAGTGCTGGGGAATCAAACCCTTGCATGCTAGGCAAGAGTTCTGCCATTGAGCTATAAATTAGCCCTAAAATTTGTGTTCTTACTCTTATTTTTGTAGCTTTTCACATTGTGTCACTTGTGTTTATTCCTCATTGCAAAGGCTCTTACTGCACAGCTTGGGCTATTCAAACCAGGAAAAGTTGATTTCAACCTTAGGGCCTTTTCTCACTAGCTCTAAATTCCTCAGAGAGATTATTCAAACTTCAGTTTTTATAGTGTAAAATAATATTATACTAGCATTTGTTTAATTGAACCTGTAGACTCAAATTAGGTAAATATCATATAAGTCAAATGAAAGCTTTTTTACTAAAAAAGATAGTACAGTATGCTATAGGAATGATGCTAGTCATGGCTGTTCTGTTTTCTTACATCAATACCCAGATAAGTCCTTCATAGGAAATCAGCCTCCACATCTTATGGAGAATCTATTATTTAAAAGACTGTGCTAAAAACAAGAGTCTTGAAATAAATAAAAGACAGGGTTTTTGGCTGAGTAGGATTTCAAAAGTATTTAATTAGATGCATTATGAACATGTATCATATAGCTTCCACAGCTCCACATCCACAAATAAATTTTGAGCAGAAGCACATAGAATCTGGTGTGACTAACTCATTTTCATGATTCAGAATTCTCTACATACCCTTGAGAATCTGATGAAATTTGGGAATCCTTTCCCCAGAAAAGTGTACATATGTATCAAGACTTGAAATATGGATTAAAAATATGATTTTTAGATGCTGACATACTTTCTTGAAATCCACTCATAAAATTCCAGGTTAAGAACCCCTAGTTTTGAATTAAGTTAAGAAATATCACATAGCAAGATGGCGGCTAGAGGTAGGAAGCAGAAAGCGACCCTCCTATAGTGAAATCTTGGAGAGATGCTGGAGACACACTTTGCAGGCATAATCACTAAGAAAAAGCATAACTTTGACCCCTCCACATCTCCAGCCGGTGCAGAGAATCTCCACCTCACGTTAAAAGGAGAAACGAGGGGGCCCCCGGGGCCGCCAGTGGCTGGCGCCCATACAGCTTAGGAAGACGTGGACCAGGTGAGCTTCGCGGTACCGCGGTAGCCCCACAGACAAGCCTGGGCCAGAGCAGCATAGCCCCCTGGACAGACTGACCTCTACCCCGGGAAAAAAAGAGAAACTGAACAATAAGCAATAAGAACAGTTAAGACATGCTGGAAAGAGGGTGGGGCGCCCTGAGCACTGAAGACTGGGGGAAGGGAATCCTTCCCGGGACTGTAAATAAACAAGCCGGGCGGGCATGAGAGCCTCTGGTGGGAGCGGGGCGCACACCCAGCAACCAGGAGTGGGGAAGCTTGTGAGAGTGGCTGAGGGAGGAAAACTCCACAGGAGAGGAGGGAAGACCCACTTCCCACGTGAACTGTAAATAAACACGCAGGCCTGACAATACGGGGGCAGTGTCACCTTTCCCAGTGCTTGGAAAGGGGAAAGCCTGTAGCAGAGGCTCCCGCACAGGAGAACTCGGAGCAAACAAAGCCTGTGGGACCAGGTGAGTGCTAGCTCACCCCAGAGATCTGCATAAATAACGCCGCCAGCTACAGGCTGAGAGCAGCAGGCAGGCAAGCCACAGTTGCAGATACCACTCTCAGAACTGTCTCCAGATGCTTTTTTTTCTTTTTCTCCCTACCTTTGATGAGAGAACAACCGAATTACACCTGCAAGCCGAAAAACTTACTGAAACTGTATTGCATTTGAACTTGGGACACTTGGTGGGGCTTTTTTTTGTGTGTGTGTGTGTGTGAGTGTGTAGTTTTGTTCTACTTTATGCATCCCCTTTGATGAGACAACTACAGAACAACATCTGAGGCACCAACTCCAGGACTGGAGATTGAGACGGACACCCAAATTATTAAGACTGAAACTGCATTGCATATAAACCTGGAAGTTTTTTGGTTTTTTTTTAAAATTTTCTATTTTCCATTTTATTTTAATTCATTTTTATATGTAGATATTTCTTTCATTTACTTATTTTTTATTTTTTTTATCTTTGATTTTCAATCCTCTCTCTGTCTCTCTAATGTCTGTTCAGGTTACTGTTGATTAGTACACTAATACTCCCTGTTTATACCTTTGAAACTCTCTTGTCTGACACCTTGTTCTGCTTTCTCCCTCTTGTCTGTATATTTGTTTTCCCCTTTTCTTTAACTTCTTGCTTCCATCTCAGCTCACCCTTCCATTCTAAATATTACCATTGTTATTATTACAAGCTAGAAAATACTTAATTGCACACAGTACAGGGACAGTAACAACACCAAGGACAATGACGGGAAGACAGAAAAAACAGGGAAACCAGTTTCCCCACAGCAAAAAATTAGTACAGGAACCAGAGGGGAATGAAGAGAACAGAAACTCAGATCCAGACTCCAACAAAATGAAGATAAACTATGCCAAAGGACCCAATGAAGCCCACAAGAATAATTTAAAAGAAGACATACTACAAGTACTCAAAGAGAATTTTATAGAGATGATACTGGATAGGGTCAACCAAAATGTACAGGAGACACCCAAGAAATTCCAAGACAACAAAAATAGAGAATTTGAAAAAGCAAAAGAAGAAATAAAGGAAACCATAGAAGCACTGTATAAACACCAAAGTGAAAGAGAGAACACAATGAATAAATGGATAAATGAACTCAGGACAAAAATAGACAACATTAAAGAGGAAAACTGCCAGGATATGGAAAACCTCAGAAAAAAGAATGAAACAGAACTGCAAAACAAAACGGAAGGCCAATCCAGCAGAATAGAACAAACAGAAGACAGAATCTCAGAACTTGAAGATGAAATGGTAATTAAAGGAAAAACTGAAGAACTATTAATTAAACAACTCAAGACCTGTGAAAAGAAAATGCAAGAACTCACCGACTCCATCAAAAGACCAAACTTGAGAATCATGGGCATCGAAGAAGGAAAAGAGGTGCAAGCGAAGGGAATGCGTAATATATTCAACAAAATAATAACGGAAAATTTCCCAAATCTAGAGAAAGATATTCCCATACAAATGCAAGAGGCCTCCAGGACACCAAACAGACCAGATCAAAATAGAACTACTCCACGACATATCATTATTAAAACAACAAGTTCAGAAACTAAGGAAAGAATATTGAAGGCTGTAAGAGAGAAAAAACAAGTAACATACAAAGGTGAACCCATCAAAATCACAGCAGACTTCTCAACAGAAACATTAAAAGCAAGAAGAGCATGGGGTGAGATCTTCCAGGCACTGAATGAAAATAACTTCAACCCCAGGATACTCTACCCAGCAAAGCTATCATTCAAAATAGATGGAGCAATAAAAGTCTTCCATGATAAGCAGAAACTAAAACAATATGTGACCACAAAGCCACCATTACAAAAGATTCTGCAAGGGATCCTGCACACAGAAAGTGACACCCAACTTAACCATGAAAAGGCAGTCAGCACCAAACCACAGGATAAGAAAAAGCAAGACAGTAGAGAGTAACATCAAGTTAGGTACACACAATCAAACCTTCAAACAACTAAGACAACTAAATGGCAGGAATCACCACATACCAATCAGTACTAACGCTTAATGTTAATGGACTTAATTCACCTATCAAAAGACACCGTTTGGCAAAATGGATTAAAAAAGAAGATCCAACAATTTGTTGCTTACAGGAGACTCATCTCACCGACAGAAATAAGCATATGCTTAGAATGAAAGGCTGGAAGAAGATTTACCAAGCCAATGGCCCCCGAAAACAAGCAGGAGTAGCAATACTTATCTCTGACAAAGTAGACTTCAAACCTACATTGATCAAACGAGATAAAGAAGGACATTCCATACTAATAAAAGGGGAAATAGACCAAAAGGAAATAATAATCATCAATCTGTACGCACCCAATGTCAACGCACCCAATTTCATCAAACATACCCTGAAAGACCTAAAAGCATATATAAACACCAACACAGTGGTTGTGGGAGACTTTAACACCCCATTATCATCAATAGATAGGTCATCCAAACAAAAACTCAATAAAGAAATCCAAGATCTAAAATATGCAATAGATCAAGTGGACCTAGTAGATGTCTACAGAACATTTCATCCAACCTCTACACAATATACATTCTTCTCAGCAGCCCATGGAACCTTCTCCAAAATAGATCATATCCTAGGGCACAAAGCAAGCCCCAGCAAATATAAGAAAATAGAAATAATACCGTGCATACTATCTGACCACAATGCAGTAAAACTAGAACTCAACAACAAAAGTAAAGACAAAAAACATGCAAACAGCTGGAAGCGAAATAACTCATTACTTAATGAAGAATGGATCATCGATGCAATAAAAGAGGAAATTAAAAAGTTCCTGGAAGTCAATGAAAATGAAAACACAACCTACCGGAACCTATGGGACACAGCTAAGGCAGTCTTGAGAGGAAAGTTTATAGCCATGAGTGCGTATATTAAAAAGATTGAAAGATCCCAAATCAATGACCTAATGATACATCTCAAACTCCTAGAAAAACAAGAACAAGCAAATCCCAAAACAAATAGAAGGAGAGAAATAATAAAAATAAGAGCTGAAATCAACGAAATAGAAACCAAAAAAACCATACAAAGAATTAATGAAACAAAAAGTTAGTTCTTTGAAAAAATAAACAAGATTGATAGACCCCTGGCAAACCTGACTAAAATGAGGAGAGAAAAAACCCAAATTAGTAGAATTAGGAATGCAAAAGGGGAGATAACAACAAACACCATGGAAGTCCAGGAAATCATCAGACTACTTTGAGAACCTATATTCAAATAAATTTGAAAATAAAAGAAATGGACAGATTTCTAGATACATATGATCATCCAAAACTGAACCAAGAGGAAATTAATCACCTGAATAGACCTATAACACAAAATGAAATTGAAGCAGCAATCAAGAGTCTCCCCAAAAAGAAAAGTCCAGGACCTGATGGATTCTCTGCTGAATTCTACCAGACCTTTAAAGAAGAACTGATACCAACCCTCCTTAAACTGTTCCACGAAATAGAAAGGGAAGGAAAACTGCCTAACACATTTTATGAAGCCAGTATTACACTTATCCCAAAACTAGGCAAAGACACCTCCAAAAAGGAGAACTATAGGCCAATCTTCTTAATGAACACTGATGCAAAAATCCTCCACAAAATAATGGCAAACTGAATTCAACAACACATCAAAAAGATTATTCACCACGACCAAGTAGGCTTCATCCCAGGGATGCAGGGGTGGTTCAACATATGAAAATCAATAAACGTAATAAACCACATTAATAGAAGCAAAGACAAAAACCACTTGATCATCTCAATAGATGCAGAAAAAGCGTTTGATAAGATCCAACATCATTTCATGATAAAAGCTCTAAGAAAACTAGGAATAGAAGGAAAGTACCTCAACATTATAAAAGCTATATATGACAAACCTACAGCCAGCATTATACTTAATGGAGAAAAACTAAAACCATTCCCTCTAAAATCAGGAACCAGACAAGGATGCCCACTATCTCCACTCCTATTCAACTTAGTACTGGAATTCCTAGACAGAGCAATTAGGCAAGAAGAAGGATTAAAAGGAATACAAATAGGTAAAGAAACTGTCAAAATATCCCTATTTGCAGATGACATGATCCTATACCTTAAAGACCAAAAAAACTCTACTCAGAAGCTTCTAAACGTCATCAATAGCTATAGCAAGGTAGCAGGATATAAAATCAACATAGAAAAATCATTAGCATTTCTATACACTAACAATGTGCAAACTGAAAAAGAATGTATGAAAACAATTCCATTTACAATAGCCTCAAACAAAATCAAATACCTAGGTGTAAACCTAACAAAAGATGTGAAAGACTTCTACAAGGAAAACTATACACTTCTGAAGAAAGAGATTGAGGAAGACTATAGAAAGTGGAGAGATCTCCCATGCTCATGGATTGGTAGAATCAATATAGTAAAAATGTCGATACTCCCAAAAGTAATCTACATGTTTAATGCAATTCCCATCAAAATTCCAATGACATTCATTAAAGAGATCGAAAAATCTACAGTTAAATTTATATGGAAACACAAGAGGCCACGAATAGCCAAGGCAATACTCACTCAAAAGAACAATGCAGGAGGTATCACAATACCTGACTTCAAGCTATATTACAAAGCAATAACAATAAAAACAGCATGGTACTGGCACAAAAACAGACATGAAGACCAGTGGAACAGAATAGAGGACCCAGATATGAAGCCACACAACTATAAGCAACTTATCTTTGACAAAGGAGCTAAAAATATACGATGGAGAAATAGCAGCCTCTTCAACAAAAACTGCTGGGAAAACTGGTTAGCAGTCTGCAAAAAACTGAAACTAGATCCATGTATATCACCCTATACCAAGATTAACTCAAAATGGTTCAAGGATCTTAATATCAGACCCCAAACTCTTAAGTTGATACAAGAAAGAGTAGGAAATACTCTGGAGTTAGTAGGTTAAGCTAAGAACTTTCTCAATGAAACCCCAGCAGCACAGCAACTAAGAGATAGCATAGATAAATGGGACCTCATAAAACTAAAAAGCTTCTGTTCATCAAAAGAAATGGTCTCTAAACTGAAGAGAACACCCACAGAGTGGGAGAAAATATTTGCCAACTATACATCAGACAAAGGACTGATAGCCAGAATATACAGGGAACTTAAAAAACTAAATTCTCCCAAAACTAATGAACTAATAAAGAAATGGGCACATGAACTAAATAGAACTTTCTCAAAAGAAGAAATTCAAATGGCCAGAAAACACATGAAAAAATGCTCACCATCTCTAGCAATAAAGAAAATGCAAATTAAAACCATGCTAAAATTCCACCTCACCCCTGTTAGAATAGCCATCATCAGCAACACCACCAACAACAGGTGTTGGCGAGGATGCGGGGAAAAAGGAACCCTCTTACACCGTTGGTGGGAATGTAGACTAGTACAACCACTCTGGAAAAAAATCTGGAGGCTACTTAAAAAGCTGGACATCGATCTACCATTTGATCCAGCAATACCACTCTTGGGGATATACCCAAAAGACTGTTACTCCAGAGGCACCTGCACATCCATGTTTATTGCGGCACTATTCACAATAGCCAAGTTATGGAAACAGCCAAGATGCCCCAGCACTGACGAATGGATTAAGAAAATGTGGTATCTATACACAATGGAATTCTATGCAGCCATGAAGAAGAATGAAATGTTATCATTGGCTGGTAAATGGATGGAATTGGAGAACATCATTCTGAGTGAGGTTAGCCTGGCCCAAAAGACCAAAAATCGTATGTTCTCCCTCATATGTGGACATTAGATCAAGGGCAAATACAACAAGGGGATTGGACTATGAGCACGTGATAAAAGCGAGAGCACACAAGGAAGGGGTGAGGATGGGTAAGACACCTAAAAACTAGCTAGCATTTGTTGCCCTTAACGCAGAGAAACTAAAGCAGATACCTTAAAGCAACTGAGGCCAATAGGAAAAGGGGAACAGGTACTAGAGAAAAGGTTAGATCAAAAAGAATTAACCTAGAAGGTAACACCCACGCACAGGAAATCAATGTGAGTCAATGCCCTGTATAGCTATCCTTATCTCAACCAGCAAAAACCCTTGTTCCTTCCTATTATTGCTTATACTCTCTCTACAACAAAATTAGAAATAAGGGCAAAATAGTTTCTGCAGGGTATTGGGGTGGGGGAGAGGGAGGGAGGGAGTGGGTGGTAAGGGAGGGGGTGGGGGCCGGGGGGAGAAATGAACCAAGCCTTGTATGCACATATGAATAATAAAAGAAAAATGAAAAAAAAAGAAATATCACATAGCAAAAAGAAGGGAATTGGGTTGTCTCACAAGTTTTTTTTTTTTTAAGAATCCTGTGATTGACAATCTCTGGGTTTCCCTTGACTCATTTTAATAAACAGAATATGTTCAAAGTAACACTGTGTTAGGATTTAAGGTTTAAGAAGGGGTGGACATTCTGCTTTTATTATTTTGAGATCCCAAGTTGCCACATGAAATGTTTACCTTGCTGGAGAGAATATCTGAAGACTATAAGAAAGAGAATGAGAGAGAGAAGAGAAGAGGAGAAGAGAAGAGAAGAAGAGAAGAGAAGAGAAGAGAAGAGAAGAGAAGAGAAGAGAAGAGAAGAGAAGAGAAGAGAAGAGAAGAGTGAGGTCAAGGTAGGTTAATGAGCCATCTTGGATGTTTTCACCAGTCAAGTCACCAGATGACTGCAGACCCAGCTGACTCCGTGTACAGCAGAAATGCCCAGCTGGAGACCTGATCAATTTGTAAAACTATGAGAGATAATGAAACCATTCTTGTGCTTAATCACTACGTTTTGGGGTGATGTGGCAATAGATATTAGAATCAGTTGATTAGAAAAAAAATAAGGAATTGGGAAACTAGTGAGTGGTGTTCAAGGAATAGTGTGATGATTAGCTGGCTTAGAGTAGTTAACAAAGAAATCTATGTGAGAAGTTGGATGCAATGAGGAGTGGCAGGCTTTGAGAGTTACTGGGAATTATTGTTCTCAGGCATTTTTTTTTTTTTTGTATCCTGAAGCAGGATCCATTTCACTTTCTAACAGGCTTATCTTTGGGGTGAGGTAAAGATGGAGAGAGGGGCAAGAACAATTATAATATACACTCACCCACACCTAGCTGATTCATATATGAACCATTGAACAATAGCCTGATAGTCTAGGGAGAGCTTTGCTTTGCCTGTCCAGAGAAGGCAGAAAACATCTGACACTTCTTTATGTCCTCTGTTGGTCCTTGCTTGTTGATTCACATAATTTTCAGGAAAAGGACTTGTTTCTAGCTTTTAGAAAATGGGAAGTGCATTCTTTTTTGGAATAAATTGTAAAAGCTTATGAATTGACACCTGTTAGGGGTTTTCAAAGAAAAGACAGGAAGAGGAAATAAGTATTCTTTTAGTTTTCAACTGAACTTTCATCAACTACTTTCACAGGTCAAAAGAGCATGTGCCAAACTGGTGTTCAGACTGGCCAATTTGAACATACCAGGGCCAACAATGTGCAAATTTGAGGTTGAAAAAGGGCCAGAGCTTGGGCTGGCATAAAATTCAAGGCAAAGCCAGAAATTTTTGCATGCCACTTCTAATACCCTGCCCCAGCCACAGCTTCTGAGAAACTACATGGAGTAATGGCAAAAGTCTTGCTCTCAGATGTAGTGGAATTTTGTTCTAGTTCTATTAATGACTTACCACTCAATCTATTTAGTATGATGAGGAACTCCTTTGTTTTATAACCCCTAGTCTAAGAGGAGCATTAAGCAGGACCTTGGGTTTCTACTCTCTTGACTTCAGTCATCTTATCTGTAAAATTAAGAAATTGCCCCAGACCAGTGCTTCTCAAACTTCAATGTGCAAACAAATCATCTGAAGATCTTATTAATATAAATATTCTGATTGAGGAAGTCTGAAGCAGGGTCTGTCATTCTGCCTCACTAACTAGTTCCCAGATTATGGGAGTGGTGGCTCATATGAGGTTCATATTTTGAGACCAGCTCATCCCCAAGACCATCTTTCTGGTTTGTAATTTTAATTCTGTTGAATATTGTCATTATGAGCCCCTCTTCCCTAACTACCTCCTCTAAAACACAAACATTTTGGAGGGGTAAAGAGGTCCATGGAATTGCCAATTGATTGTCAGGTATTTGTTCAACTTAAGAAACCAGGCTACATACTCTGGCCACATGCAAATGTGTGGCTCCTAGTCTGACCTACATTGGCCCATCCTAAGATTTGTATGTGGTGAGAGAGGCAGCCATATGTTGCAAAAAGAACTACAAAAAAATTGTCCTTTGGCAAATTAGCTCAGTAGAGCAACACCTAACACTACAAGTTATCCTTTTAGCAATTTGCATGAGAATGACTTTTGACACCGATTTGCTAACACCAGCTTAACACAGACATATGGGAGCATAGTGAAGTAGAAAGCTGCTGCCCTTTCAGATAGCAGCAATTATGATCACATTTCCAGGAACTCCTTTCTCTGTTCCCATAGCAACTCAGATCAAATTAGCTTTACTGGACACTGGATAAGTTTGGTTTGGAGAGGGAGTAGTAAGATTATCCTCAGGTAGAAATAACTAATTGGCTACATAGCCTGTCATTTTATCCCTATGCATCATATATGCAATTCATTAGAATTTGAGGAAGTCATGACAGGCTTTTTGTTCAAGCCATACATATTTGTTTTATAAAGAATCTCCAGCTTCTATTCTATAGTCAACTCAATATGATTGTGAAGCATTCTTACTCAGAGAATGTCCCTGTCAGAGTAGATGTTATAAAAACACTCTTTATAACACTAAACAGAGTGAGCAGGCCATGTAGGTCCACACCTATGTACAGCCAAGAGTGGAGAGAACAGAGATTTTTAGGGTTTGGGTATGGTGTTCATATGTTGGAGTTTTGTTCCCCAGTATGGTGGCAGTAAGAGATGGTGGAACCTTTAAGAGATGAGGCATAGTAGAGAGTGGTTAGGTCATTAGAAGCATTGCTCTCAGAAGGAATTAATGCTGATCTCATGGGTAAGTTGGTTTTTATAAGACTGAGTTGTTACATAAAAAGCAAGACTGACTCTCTCCTTGCTCTCTGGTTTTCTTTCTCACCATGTGATCTCTCCCTCTCACATGTGCCCTTGCCATGATGCCATCTGTAGCCAAGGGGCTCTCACCAGATGCCAAAATGATGGGGCCTCCCAGTCTCTAAAATAGTGAGAGCTAAATAACCCATTCTTCTTTACAAGTACCCAGTTTCAGATGTTTCGTTATACGTCAGAAACAGTCTAATATACATGTCAATATGCTCAAGGGGACTTTGTTGCCATTTCACCTAAACATTGGGAAGCTGCTAAATTTTGTTGTTTTAAAAAAATACAAACATTTCTCCCTTATTCTATCCCTTGTTGAACTCATGATTTTTTTTTCTTTCATTTCTTTGGAGTTTGAAGGATTTTCTAGCTTGTGAGCCCCTGTTCCTGGTGTAAATGCTCCTACAAAGAAATATCCTGCATTAGTGATAGCTCAAGACTATGAATGAGAAGACATTGTTGGAACTCTGGTTCCATGACTGAAGGGCTGTGATGCACTTATGGAATCATTTCCTTTTAGACTTGCTGCAAAATGGAAAGATAAGAATAGGTTTTGCTGGAGAACCTACTTATGGCTAGTAATGTCCCTTTACCATAAAGCAGTAAATATAAGCAATTGAAATGGTGAAATCCAAGTTTCAGTCTTATGAATAAATAAATTCAGAAAAAGAGTCCATATTATACTCTCTGTCTGTCCATTTTACCTTGTACCTCTTTCTCTAAACATTCCAATTACACAGCAAAAAATATTCCATGTCTACCAATAGAGACAGCTTTACTTGGGAGGAAATATGTGTAGAGGAAAGTTCACTAAGAGTATGTATGGACTCTAGACCAAAATGTCCTTTTGTGGGCTGGTGGAATAGCTCAAGTGGTAGAGTGCCTGTTTAGCAAGCATGTAAGCCCTGAGTTCAAATGTGAGCACTCCAGTCAAAAAGTGTCTTTTGTATTTATGTTTGGAAAATAAACTGCTCAATGTGAGTTGGGATATTGAATTGTGTGAGTATAGGGTATATACACCATCATTGGGTTTCTTTGATCATTGATCAGAACATAACATTTTCTGACCATTTTATTCTTAGCTCAGCACTGACCTAGGAGAAGCTATTTAACTTCCCCTCTTCCCCCTACCACTGTCAAAAAAAAAAAAAAAAGTTTTAGGGTAGATTTTTCAATCTCTGTGATGAATGTCATTGGGATTTGGATGGGAATTACATTGAATATGTAGATTGCTTTTGGTAGCAAAGCCATTGTTATACTATGTTAATTCTGCCAATCTATGAGCATGGGAGATCTTTCCACTTTCTGAAGTCTTCTTCAATCTCTTTCTTCAGTGGTTTGAAGTTCTCCTTGTAGAGGTCATTCCATCCTTTATTAAGTTTATTTCTAGGTATTTGATTTTTTTTGAGGCCATCGTAAATGGAATTGTTTTCCTATATTCTTTCTCAATCTGCTTATTGTTGGTGTATAGAAAGGCTACTGATATTTGAAAGTTGATTTTGTATCCTGCTACTTTGCTAAAGCAGTTTATGGTGTCTAGGAGTTTTTGGATCTTTAAGGTATAAGATCATGTCATCTGAGGATAGTGTGACATTGTACCCTCTCCCACCACAGCAATAATAAGAAATAAAATATATTAAAAAAAATTATTATATCTAGAAGTATTAATAATTAAGTACTAAAAAGAAGGAGGGGTTGAGAAAGGAAAAAGGTGAGAGGAAGAAACATAGGAAAGATAGAAAGAGAACATGGAGACAGCTACAGGAAAAACTAGAGTGATGATGAGAGGAAACCCGGTAAAATGGGTATAGCAAGTGATAAAGTGGCCAAAGAGGAAAAAATAGAACAAATCACAACTACAACAATCTAACTGCTGCAACTATACAAAAAAACAACAAATATACACAGCCAGTGTTTCTTTCTGATGAGACAGAGAAGGTAAAGTTCCACCCCCTATGCTTTTCTGTTCAGTTTCCTTTGTGGGTTAAAAGGTTTTGATTGTTTTTCTTCACTGAATTTGTAAGAAGGTAGAGCAGTAAAATCTGTCAAAGTGATGAGCCTTGACCTGCCTTCTCTGCTGTGTTGGATTCAGGACAGTGTTTAACTGAAAGTTGGTGACAGATGTTGGATTTGCCTTCAACCTGTTACTCCGCAGCTCCATCTTCGTTGATTTATTGTGGTAGCTGCCATCCACCAATCTCTCTGGCTCTCTGGAGGCATGCAAGTGGTCCAAACAATGCAACTTGCACTGACTGGGCAAGGTATGGGACTCTAATTGATCCTAATTGCCTTACCTTCACAACTCATGTTCATTATCTACCTGGAGTTCAGAGAGTTTATGATGCTGGTCTGTTTGTGCCTTCATTGCCAGAGTCCTCACTAGCATGTAGCTCCATGACTATTGTTTTGATGATTTTAGCCTGCAACATTGCAGCTGAGTTCCTGCAGCCACCTTGGAATCATCCATAACATCTTCATGACAAGGAGCAGTGGAGCTTTGCAGGACAGATTACCCCCAAATGAGGACAATTACCTATAATAATGAAGCTACTCCCTGGAGAAGAGGTAATCATCTCTTGGGAACCAGACTGGTCCCTTCAAGTGGTGATGGTAATAACAACTCTAGAACAGCAATAACAACTCCAGAACTGAGATAATGACCAACCTGGCCACATTTGTAACTAGCACTGTTTAACTAGACATACCTTTGGCCCTGCCCCTAATTGTATGTCTATTTAAAATTAATACTCATGTCTGTACTTTGAAGATGGTTGAGGATGGGCTGAGTGATTTGCTTATTCCCACAGTGTGTTCTGGGCATGTAACAAATTTCCTTTCTCTACCATTAAAAAAAAATGAGTTTGTACATCTTCTGGAAACTCAGTTTTACTATTATCCTATAGTTGGAGTCCATAACTTAAAACTGCCATGAGAGTTAGACATCCTCTTAACAAGGGACTTAAGTCATATTGAAAACCAAAATGACTTGTTCCACAATGAATTTAGTCAGCATAATAATAGGATTCATTATAATCCTCTTTATCCATAATTCTTTCTATTTTTATGTATACCACTAGCCCTAGCCCAGTGGAAAAAAACCTATTGTCTCCTGCAGTACTGCTCACAAGTGGGGAGAATGGGAGGGTTGTGGAGACAGACATCATTTCTTCATTTGATCCTCTTTTCAGACTTTCAAGGCTGTTCTTTTCTTCAGCCTCAAGGGAATTTAGGGTACTCAAAAACTAGGTCACGAATTGCTTCCATCTGTTATAAGAAAGGAGTGAAATGACACTGCTGTTCTCTCCTCTTATCCGGAGATAACAGTGAATACGTGCTACTTCAGAAGAGTAATTATGAATGTGTGAAAATCTACTGTGATTCAATGCCAGTGCACATTAGTCAAAAACCCTTTAGCTGAGCTGAAGCTTATGGTATACCTAAAGCCTAAACCCTCTAGAGCTGGAAACTGAATAGATAATGAAATTTAATCACAGTCATCCTGTGAGTCAGAAACAAATAAGCTTGCAGCCTAGGGAAGGAGTGATGGAAGTGCTTATGGCTTGCCTCAGGCAAAGAAAAGAGAAAATTTCAGTAGCTATGAGATGAGAAGGGCTTCTCTAGCTCCTCTCCCACCTCTGAAATTTCACAAGTACCACCATCCCGATGATAATGGTCTTTTAAGGAGCTCCTCCTGATATTGCAAATTTAGCACTTGGCAACCATTGATATTTTTGATATATCTGAGTTCCTTGGCCCACATGTCCTGGTTTAAGAGCCTCAGTTTAAAGAAAAATTTCCCACTTGGGAGAACATTGACTTATGAAGGTGAAGAAGGAAGGGAATGGCAATGTGTCTGGCTTTCCTTGCTTACCTCTCCCCACTGTTCCTACTACTCCTGTATGACAGAGCTTCTTCAGTTGCACAGGCTTCTGAGCACAGAGCCCAGGTCCTTCAGAGAGCTTGTGTAGCATCTCCAGCCATAGCTCCCAGTTACAGCTCTCTCTGTGATTTGCTCTGGACATATGTTTTCTTGAGTGCCTGAGGAGACCCTAGGAGAAGGTCAAGCAGGTTGGGGCAGCCATACCTAGTGGCAAAATGTTCATGTACACACTGAGCAATGCTGTCTACTGTTTGCAGATAGGAAGCAAGGTGTGGTAGTCTTGGTATAGCACCTAGCCATAGCACTGGGCATTGGTGAGTCAAATGGGCAATTGCATGATACAAAAGCCACTTACAGCTACCTTTGATTTCAGGGATTCTCAGAGGGTGAATGGATAAGAAATGGGTAAATATCTAAGCTACTTGGAAACCACATGGTCTTTAAATGACCTCAGCCAAATGGCCCAGAAATAGGAGAAGAGACTGAGATTAATCATTTATTATTCTTTTATGAGACATATTTTGGGGCAGCAGTGTCCCTGATACAATACCAACCAGGTGCCCCAGAGGATTCCACAAGGACTTCTTCCAAAGTGGAGCATACCTGAGAAGTGGTAAATGTGTAGTGATATCTTCCTTTATCTCATCACGCTTTAACATCACCAGGGCAGTCCCTGCTGGAGGTAGAGAGGTCAGAGGGTAATGAAGAGAATACAAAGTCTCTTTGGAAACAATTACCCATATGACGCAGAACAGGCCCTCTATTCCAAAAAGCCACCTGGCTTTGCAATGCTACATGACAAAAGAAATTAAAGTTCTGATGGAAATCTAGTGGGTTCAGGAACTCCCCTGGCTAAATACAGCTAACTCTAAATATTCAGTATCCTTGGGAAGGCCACACACTTTTCCAACCATCTATAAAATGTAAAGCCTGAAGGATTAAAATACAGATAAAGTCCTTTCCACTTCTAATATCCTATGAGTCTAAATTCTCATTTCCATGGAACCCCCAACCAACCCTCATCACCCAAATTCAACCAATGAAAAGAAATCGGCACATCTTATTGTTATATCCCTCTTTATTTTCTCTTGAAGAATTATGAAGTTATAGAACCTTTATTGTTGAAATGGGCCCCAGGAAGAAAATGGTAGGAACAACACAGTCAATGGTTTCTCCTCTGTGAAGAAAAAATGGATCCCAGATCAAAGAAGTAAGAGGGACTCATCATCACCAGTTTTCAAATAAGGAGTTGGAGGATACTGGAAGAAAGCACAGGTGCCTTCAGACCCGTGGAATGGTTGTGACATTTCCCTCTGTCATGGTCTTTTGATCTAATTCCCAAAACAGTACTTTGTACTTCCCAACCTATATTCTCTTACTCTGTGCCTTGTTCCACATAATATCTGCTCTCTGGCTCTTCCCTGCCTGGATTCTTCCTTCCAAAGAAAACATATGCATTAAAGGCTCGCTTTACAGAGAGAGTTTGTGGAATTTAACATTGTTTCTGTCCCAGGGAACTCATGGCAAGGACAGATCCATATTTGGATATGAGCACTTGCACAGAAATTCTTCCTCCTTCAGCCAAATCCTCCCCACTCCAGTCTGGCCATGGGTAGTTCAGATTAGCCATGTGTCCATTGTGGAGCTCATTTTTCATCAGGGGTTGCAAGGAAAAGAGAAAAATTCTATCCTGCCTTTTTGGACCAGCCCTCTTACACTGAGAGGAAATTTCTGGACCTCTGTTAAATGTGTTTACATCTTTGGAAGCTTCTACAGTAAAAGGAAAATTGGAGGTTCTATAGTTTCCAAAGAACTGGCGATGTTCTTTTTAATCTCACTAAATGTGTATTTGAAGATCCCCAGTACCCTTTTCCTGTCTCCTGTCTTGCAAGGCTATGCAGACTGTCCATCCTTATTCTCTTTGCTGCCATCTTTCCATGGGCTTTTTAGAGCTAAGACAAGGAACTCTTTGCAAGTACTCACTAAACCTCTTTTCAAACAATTGCATCACTGGAAATTCTGTCAGTGGTAGAGGAAAGGTGAGTTTTGAAGAGGCCCAAATGCACTTCATGGAATTTCTTATTCACTAGGAAGATCCATTATAGCTTGTAGCACCCTGTTTTTCATGGGTGCCCAAAGGCATTATGCTTCTCTCCTAATTGTTCTTACAGTCTTCATCATCTTTTCTTGCTATCAGACTTACAGCTCTGAGCATTGGCATTATTCAGGGAGTTTCTCAACATTTTCCCTAATCTTATGACTGTGCCTTCCAACATTCTTGCTCATTAATCATTGTGAATTCTTTACCTGCATCTTCTGTCTTATTTCAAGAGAGCAGAGTAAAAAAAAAACCAAAAAACTCAATCCTCAGATGCTATCAAATCCCAGATGTTCATTAATAGTAATGCTTAATGGCCTTCTTCCCTAAAAAAATCAATAAAACATGATTCCATCCTCCAAAGAGCCCATACTTAATAGAAGGATTGACATAAAATGTTTCAAAACCAGGTGGTGAGTGGAAATGGAAGCAGATATTCTATCACCAGGTGGCTGGAAGACAAATCAGTAACTGCATGTGTATAAATGTGAATAGGATCAGAAGAAAGAAGGTTGTGTTGTAGGGCAGCTCAGACAGAAATACGGGGCACCAAGCTTCCAGGAAGCAGATTCATTAAGAAGGCTGGAAGCAACTCAGTGGATTAACATCCAAAGACTGAGCCCTGAGAACAAAGAGGGCTTTCCTTATACACCATTTAGAGTAGGTTACAGAAATAGGGGGGTACAGCTTGTCCCATACATGGTCATATACTATTTCATTGGCCATTTTAACCTCTGGGGTGAGGTGACCCTTCCCTGGTCTCACCCCAGGTGCTATGTGACATTCCTCAAATCTGTTTTTTTTTTTCTGTTTGTTTCACGGTTGCACTCATTATCTCTCTTCACCCTCCTTGCCTTCTTACTACATTCTCCATTTTGAATCATCATCTTGATTTAGAAGTTTATATATTCACAGCGTCATTGCATGGACAAGAGTTGTCTTCCTGGCACATATGCTTATCATTTGACACATAAGTTTTCTCCCAGGCCAGGCCTCTGCAGTTATTTCCAATACCCTGAGGTTGATAGACAGGGGTTTTTATAGCTATTTTGGTGCACACACCAAAGTATACAGATATTGACCTTTTGGTGTTGCAAACCTGTGTCCAGCTAATAAGCTCCCTAGTGCTGGTGAAGCTTTAGACCTCTAGTCATTGCTCCCAAAGGCGATAGATGGGGTTAAAACAGATACACTGACCATCATGAGAGCACACTGAGTAGGTGGTATGGTTGTGGGTGCATGACCCAACAACTGCCTGCACAAGAATAATAAGTATGGAAAACCAGAGTTTTGGTAACAACAATTTCTGCTCAGATAGTGCACATGTATGAGTCACAGTCCAAGGCTTTGGGGTCCCCAGGTAGACAACTGACTAAGATTAGCAAGAAGAAAATACAGGAGGGACTCAACCTCAAAGGTGAAATGGGTAACTCCTCAAGCTTCCATCGTGCGTAGTCTAGTCAGCTTCCAGAGTGACTAGAGAAGGGCTGGTGGCTTGTCATTCGTGGTCTCCTGTTGTCTCCTAGGAAGCAGGATCCTGCTGAGGAAGGGCATGGGTGTTCCAGAGGGTGATCTTGCACGGTAAGGCTGGGTCAAGGATGCACTCCCACTCCAAGGTAGCTGGATTCACTCGCCTGTAGTGGATCCAGGGAATGATCTCTGCCACCTTAACTGTGGTGTGGGTGGATAAAACAACAACAAAGGGAACCCTCCAGTGGGGCTTTAGCGGTTGAACATTCCATTCTTTTACCCACATGCATCCCCTGTCTTATAAGGGTGTGTGGGAGTTGTCAGGCTAACAAAGAGGCTCTCTCTTACCCAGTCATTTATTTTTGAGAATCAACCCAAGGGCATGCATCTTCTGTCTCAGGTTGAGGTCACCTGTTTCCTTAAGTTCTCTTGCTGGTCCTTGACTAAAGGGGCTGGGTGCTCAAAAAGAATTTCAAAAGGGAAGAGACTCGTCTGTTTGGTGGTGCTAGACCTAATCCTGGGCAAGGTTATAGGTAGTAACTGATCCCCTTGTAGGTGGGTCTCCTGGCATAGTTATCCCAATTGCAATTTTAGAGTCCTGTTTATATGTTCTACTTTCCCTGAACTCTGGGGGCAGTAGATTGTGTGCAGCTTTCATATTATTCCTAAGCCCTTAGACACCAACTGTACCGCCTCAGCCACAAAGACCAGCCTATTGTCTGATCCAATAGACACAGTATTCTGAACCGAGGGATGATTTTTAACAGGCACCTGGCCACTTCCTGGGCTTTCTCATTCTGAGTAGGGATGGTTTCCATCCATCCTGAGAAGATGCAGACAAACACTAGCAAATATTTACATCCTCTGGCCCATGGCATCTCAGTAAAGTCCACAATCAGGTTTTCAAAAGGAGTTCCTCCAACACTTTTCACCTTGGGTGGGGCTCTTGACCCTTGTTGGGAATTGTTTTTGGCACATAGACTGCACCTCTCACATACTGTCTTATTTATGCTGGAGAGCTTGGGGACATGAAAATGCTGGGCCAAGGTTGTCTCGAGAGCTGTATGCTCTGAGTGAATTCCTTTATGAAACTGCTTGACAAATGTGTTAGCCAGAAACTCTGGAATTGCAATATGGCCATCAGCAAATTTCCATCATCCACCTGGTAGAAACTTCCTCCTTCAGTCCCAAACCAAGCCTGTTCTTGTGAAGTATACTATGGGTCCCATTCAGATAAGGGGCATGGGGACAATGCAGCTGTCAATGAGGCTGAGGTTTATCCTCCTGTGAGGGCTGCTCACTTGGCTTCCTTTTTAGCTTTTCAGTTTCCCCAAATAGCTGTTGTCTCCCCCTTCTGGTGCCTTTCTCAGTGCATGACTGCTACTTGCTTAGGGGTCCATATAGCTTCTAGCAGTTCCAGAATTTCTTGTCCATACTTTACAATTTTTCCTCCTGAGTTAATGAGCCCCCTTTCTTTATATAGGTTTCCATGGACATGAATAGTAGTGAAGGCATATTTAGAATCTGTATAGATGTTTACCCACACTCCTGCAGTAAGCTGGAGTGTCCAAGTGAGAGCAATGAGAGCTTTTTGTACAGAGGTCTCAATGATAGTGGATGTACTTCAATGACAGTGTCTAGAGTCACTACTGCATATCTGGCAAAATGTGTGTTGTCCTGGACAATGCTGATGTTGTCTGTGAAATACTCAACATCCGGATGACTGATAGGCTGATTAGTCAAGTCTGGCCAGCTGGAGAACACCTCATCTATAAACTATAAATAGTCATGTCTGGGGGGTCTGAATCAACAGGCAATAGGGTGGTTGGGTTTAGAGTCTTAACAACCTCTAGTTGGAAATGTGGGTTTTCACATAACATGTTTTGATATTTGACCATTAGAGAGTTTGTCAGCCAATAATTTCCTTTGTATTCCATAAGAGTCAAAGCAGTGGGGAACTTGGACTGTGAGTTCTTGTCTCAAAGTAAGTTTGTCTGCTTCAGCCACCAAGATGGCAGTGGCTGCCAGGGCACACAGGCAGGGTGGCTAGCCTCAGGAAACTGCATCAAGTTACTTTGGTAAATAGGCAACTGGGTGGTGTCAGGAACCTAGCAGCTGGGTCAAGACTCCTACAGCTGTTCCCAGTCTCTCATGTACATATAGAAAGAGGTGCTTCATCACATCTGGCAAGCCCAGAGCAGGGGCATTTGTAAGTGCCCTCTTAATTTTTTTAAAGTCCTTTTCTTGCTCCTCTCCCCATACCATGGTTTCCTGTTCTCTCCCCCACTTTGTGGCTTCAGAAAGGGGTTTTGCCAAGAGAGAGTAATTGGGGATCCAGATCCAGCAGGAATCTGCAGCCCCTAGAAATTCTCTAATCTGTCAATGGGTCTTGGGGGCCAGAGTGGAACAGATGGCCTGTTTCCTCTCAGGGCCCAATCTGCATTGTCCTTGTGATAGGTGAAATCCAAGGTATTTGATAATACCCTGGCAAATTTGAGCTCTCTTTTGGGAAACCTTATATTCTGCCTTCCACAAAAGGGAGGGAAGGAAGTGAGTTTCTTCCATACAATCCTCCTGAGTTGGTCCAGCCAACAGAAGGTCATCTACATACTGGAGGAGTGTGCAGCCATTCTGGTCAGCTGAGAAAACCTTTAGGTCAGACACCAGGGCAGTCCCAAGGATAGTGGGAGAGTTTTTGAAGCTTTGTGGAAACCAAGTCCAAGTCAGTTGTCCCTTCTCTCTAGTACCAGGACTTTCCCATTGGAAAGCAAAGATAAGTTGGCTCTGTGAGGCCAAGAAAATGCAGAAAAATGCATTCTTAAGGTCAAGGCAGGTAAAGAACTTTTCCTTACCTGGGATAAGTCCCAGAAGCATGTATGGGTTGGGACCACAGTATGTAAAGTAACAGTTGCTGAGCTGACCTAAGTCTTCAGTCCCTGGTTTTTGGACAGGTAGATAGGGGGTGTTCCAGGGAGACTGACAAGGCTGAAGGATCCCATACTTTAGGAGTCTGTCAAAATGCTTTTGGATCCCAATTTGGGCCTTGCAAGGAATGTAGTATTGCCTCTGGTTAACAGGAATGGCTCTAGGCTTTAATTTTACCACCTTTGGAGGTGTGTTCTGAGCCAGTCCAGGGGGGTTGTCCTCAGCCCATAGTCCTGGAATCTTAAAGGGATGCTCAGGCATCTTGGGAATCTCTCTCCTAGAGGCATAGAGTTGCCATTCCTCCTCCTGCACAACCGTGAGAGTTAGAATCTTGGCTTCAGGCCCTCTTAGTTTTAAGGCTACCATGCCACAGAGTCAGAAGAAGCTGTTGACAGTCTGTCCAGGTGGGCTTATGAGTTTGGATGGACTGCATTAGTTCAATCAGAGCCTGAGGCTTTTCCATGATGGAAGGGGTATACTGCTTCCAATTTAGGAGGTGTGTGGTTGTAAAGGGCTGGTAGATGAATGCCTACCTTCCTCTTCATATCTGACCATGCTGGTCATAATATATTGGGCCCTGGATCTCTCAGGTGCGTCTGTAGGGTGATGGTTTCTGGGGGGAGAGGCTAGTCCCATATTGGGACTGTTCAAATGTTCCTGGTTTGGCCTAGGGGCCAGTCTCACATGTTGTTGTAGAGTAAGGACTGGTGGGTTTGGAGTGAGCATGAGGTTCATGGGGCCTGAGGAAGGTGAGATTGTTGCAGTCTCAAGGACTCCTGGGCCTGGCCTTGTAGGCATATTTGCTGTTGGGGGATCCTTGTCTGATGCAGCTTCCCCTTCTGAGGGTGGAGATTAGGGACGGAAGGTGATGGTAAAGGTGGATACAGTGGCAGGGTCTCCTTGGGGTCCCCCACTAGTATGGGTTTCTCTGGATTTTTAAATTTTTCCCAGTACTTGGAAGCTGCTGCCACTCTGGCTACCATGACCCTGCATGCTTTCTCTAGGTGAGGCTTTAGCCATGTGAGCTGACTGAGGATTGCATCCTGCCAGCAATCAATATAAGTAAACTGATCTGGGTGTCCAGGGTCCACTACAACCATTTCAAAAACTCTATTCACTATGACCTTATCTAGTGACTGCTCTGAGGGCCATCCTACACAAAAAGCAGGCAAGTCTATTTCACAGAAGATCCTAAGCTTGCCAGGAGTCAGCTTGACTCCATAATCTCCATTAAATTCCTTTTAAAAGTTCTTCAGCATGCACCCTACTTTGACCTCCTCCCATTCTTTGCATTACCAGACATCAAGGCAGAGACAGAAAACGGGAAGGGATGAGGATTGTGGAGAGGAGGTAAAGGGTCATCCTTTCTGGCACACAGAAGAAAACAAATAACACCACTCACTTCATCCATCTCTGGCCACTCCCCTTGCAAGGATTTAATTTCTCTTAGCCATAGTTAATCCATATAAAACCTGGATCAGAGGCCCTGTTAGGGCTCACCCTAAACCATGTGAGTTCTCCAGGGACTGTAGATTGGGGCTCCACACTTTATAGCTGGGCTATGAAGCACACTTTCATACATCCACACTTCTCCCTGAACCTGAGAGACTGTTTCACCCCAAAAGGGGGTTACTTGGGTATCCCTGGGAGTTGATTGGACTCCCTCTCTGCTGCCTAAGGCAGACCTAAATTCAAACCAGTCTGATCAGAGGGGCTCCCAAGGTGGTTCCTGAGGCTTTCCATGTCCCTCTGTGTCTTGGTTCACTGGGAGAGAGGTTCCCTCCCCTCAGATTAACATATCCAGTGGTGCCTGGCAGGGGCAGCCCTCTTGGTGAACTGGGGACACTGAGCTGGCATCAAGAAGGTGAAAACACTGCCTCAAAATCCCAGATGAATCCCCAGGAATGTTGTAGGTTGGCTTAGACAGAGAGATGGGCACAAAAGCTTCTGGGAAGCAAGTCTATTAAGCATGTCAATAGTGACTCAGCAGATTCACATCCAAAGCCTGAGCCCCAAGAACAAAGGGGGATTTCCTTATATGCCATTTAGAGCAGGTTACAGAAATGGGGGGTACAGCTTGTCCCATACATGGTCACATGCTACTTCTTTGGCCATTTTAACCTCTGGGGAGAGGTGACCCTCCTTTGGTAGCACCCCAGAAGACATTCCTCAAGTCCAGTTTTTTTTTTGTTTGTTTGTTTCACTGTTGCACTCATTATCTCCTTTCCCCCTCCCTGCCTTCCTGCCACAGTAGGGGGAAGTCAAACTGAAAGTCGTTGGGAAAGATGGGAGCATGAGTTCAATTTTAAAGGTTTAAAAACAACTTTTCAGGCAGGGAAGAACATTCCAATTAGAGACTAGCATTATAAACAACTTGAAATGGAACTGTGGATGATCAGGAAAACATGAGAAGCACAGCATAGCTAGAGTGTATGGTTTAGTATGATATGGGTTGGGTGCAGGAGGTCACCTGCCCCAGGAAAGCAAAGGTAGGCAGCAACCAGACTGAGATGGAATGTGTATCTGCAGTAGGAAGTTTAAACTCTATCTGGAGTATGATGGGTCTTATGAAGCATGGTGTGAGAGAAAGAAACTGAGGAATATGAGCTCTGCTGACATACTTTAGGACTGGCACAAGTTTCCTTAAATCAAAAAGACTAGTCCTTGGGCTGACAGCATTAGCATCATTTGGAACCCTTCAGAAATTCAACTTTCTATATCTCGTGTTAGCAAACATTTACTGTGTTCAAGACATTCTTCAGGTGCCATGAAAAATACGATGTTTAAATAAGTAAGTTAGAAACTTGTTCCTAAGAAACTTACCATGGAATAAATTAAGGAACATTGCAACATGCTAATTATAAACTGAGGACAAATGAAATAAGGAGTGAACAGAAGTGGAAAGGAATGCTATCGTGTAAAAACACAGAAATGCCTTCTAATTTTAGGAAAATTTAAGGAAGACTTCCTGAAGGAGGTAGCATTTGAGCTGGCTTAGGAAAGAAAAGATTGCTGATTCAGACTTACTGAATGAGAAACTCTCATTCAGTTCCTCTTGTTGATTCCAAGGAAGCTTTAGTTGAGGACAATTGATCTAAATCAGTCAGCTTAGATGGGACAGGCAACTAAGCCAGGCATTGGAGAGTTGAAGTAGAACAAAGACTTCATTCCCTCAGTTCTTTCAGGATCAAGCTATAGAAATCCATCTTGAAGCACTTTAAGAATCAAACAAGGGGGCTGGGAGCATGACTCAAGTGGTAGATCACCTGCCTACCAAATGCAAAGTCCTGATTTCAATCCCCATTATAATAACAACAAAAGGTTTCATGAAGGGAAAATAATTTGAATGATGGTTTTAATTTAGAATTACAAAGAAGGGGATATAAATCCATGGGCCCAAAGGTAAGAAGATGCTCAAAAAATAAATAAACCAACACTTTTAAAGAACTCTGGAAGACCTCTCTTCTGAGCAACTTTCCCCATGCAAGAGAAGCAGATAATAAAACATGCCTCTAAGGAGATAAACCAATGAATAATTATTCAGACTCCTATAATTTTCTCTTGTTATTCCTTATCCAGATGCAGTGGAAATTTTCTGACAACTGCCCTAAGCCTTCCCTGGAATAAAATAGCATGGATCTAGGCCATGGAATTTTTGCATCTTTCACCTGTGAGTGTGTGGGGGGAGGTTGCTGAAGGAGGCTCTAGTCATTCTCCATGTGAGAGTCCTTGCACGTGTGAGTTGCTGGTTAGCACCAGGTGCTGCAAAGAAAATAATTATTTTCTAGAAATGGAAACCTATTTCCTTTAGGAATTAATCCAGACAAAAGCAATCTAAATCCCATTAAAATACATTTGATCAATCCGCCTCTCTGTGTTTCCTGATTATGGTGAAACTGAATTGCCTCCCTCCCTTCCCACCACCCCTTCCTGATGCCAGGCCAGTTTTTCACCTTGCTTCATGTTCAGCCACAGGGGAAGCTGATTCTCATAAAGTCAGGAATTGCTGTTCAGACACAAGCTGATTTTGGTGAGAGGTGGTGTTGACATTAGTGGAGGGAAATCCCATGGTCACAAGTAGATGGCTATGACAGTAACTGCAAAAGAAGGTCATCCTTACACCCTAATAAATGACCCATTTTCTCTATTTTTTTTCTCCAAGGATATTTCTACAATGTTTGGTCTAATACCACAAATCCTGCTCTTTTTTCTTGGCTGAATCTAGTTCATATTAACAAATATTAACTACATTCAAGCCATTATATTGTCCAGGTGTCATGAAAAATACAAAGCTTGCATAAACAAAATAGAACCTTGTTCCTAGAAAGCTTACCATGCAATAAATTAAGACACATAAAAACATATTAGCTATAAGCTGAGGCTGAATGATGTAAGTAGAAGTGGAAAGGAATCTTTTTAGGCCAGGAGACAGGAATGCTTTCTAATGCTAGGAAAACTTAAGTAAGACTTCCTAAAGGAGGTAGCATTTGAGCTGGCTTTGAAAAACAAAGATTGAGTAAATAAAAATCAGGAATGAGAAGAGAGGTAAAACGCATTCCAATTGGAGGGAATAGCATGAAAAAGTCACACAATCATGAAACTATGGCAACTACTCTAAAGTGAGTAGTTGATAAGATTACATAGTGGTTGTTAGGATAAAGAAAGAAATGCATAGAATAGCAGTGGGTTCCAATTAGGAAGATTTTGAATGCTATGAGTGTACTAAGCTGGGGAAGAAAGGGAGTCCTCTGATAATTTGCTCTTGAGAATGTAAATGCAGGTTGTATGTTTTTGTGTTGAAATGAAGAGGTTGGGCTTTTAGTACAGTGCTCTTTGATTTATAAAATTCCATTTAATTCAAACATCCTATTCCATCTCAGACATTGAATTTCTCCCTATAATAAAAGGTATCTCTTTTCCCCACAAAAAGCTTAGGAGAAAACAGCTTAGAGGTGGGGACTTTTGTTTTTCTGTTTCCTTTTTCCACTTGCTGTAGAAGGAGTAAATCTTTTTGTTTGCTAATTCACTACAGAGAAATGAATCGGTCCCCCCAGTGGTTGCAAAACAAGAACCTAATTTAGAAATGTAACCATTATAACAAAATTTCACTACATGGAGTTCAAGCAGTATCTGACCTTCTTTCTCATTTCTGTGAGCTAAGTGTCCAAATTCAGGGATTCAGTCTCCATGTGATGTTCTTTTCACGTGTACAAGGTCTGGTTGCTAAGTCACAGAGAGAGCACGACCTAATACTGCTTTCAAAAGATCAATTATTATTTATTCACTCTTGTATCTATGTCCTTTTAAACTACAATACAAACAAATCCTGCTTTACCAGGATCTGAGGGCCAATTTGTTCTTGCTGACCAGCCTAGGACAGCTGAAAGAAACTTTACACGACAGAGTAAAGGGTCTTTTGTACTTACTAGAGAATTCATGCTGTGCGTGTATCCTATATTGATTGGAGACAAAGCCTATGAGACAGAGCAGGTGTCATTAAATGTAAATGGAGGTGGGCATCCTTAGAGACATTAAGATTAGGAAATATATGATACTATCCTACTTAAAAAAACATTACTAGTGGTGGTAGTACTTGTGTATGTGTGTGGATGTTCACATGCATGTGCTTGCATGGTTGTGTGTGCATGTGTGTGTGTGTGCATGCATGTGTGTTGAAAACCAGGCTTGGAAGGGCCAACAAACTGTGGGAGAAGCAGTTTAGGATGGAGAGTCTAGATCAATCAGCTGGAGCTTCTGGAAAGTCATAAAACAGTGGTTCTTGGCCTTGGACAAATGTGGGAATCATCTGGGGATTTTCAACAAAGCCTTGTATCCAACCACACGCTGAGAATGTGTATAAATAGGTACAGCCACTTCCTTTTTATTCCTTTAAAATTATTTTTATTTCTCTTTATGTCCTTTGAAAGTGATAATTAAATGAAGTACTTGTTTATTTCCTTGTCTTTTTGTTAGCATATATTAATTGTACAAAGGGATTTCAGTGTGATATTTCTAAGCATGCATATAATATTCTTTGACCAAATTCACCTACTTTGTTACTCTTTTGATCCCTACTCCCCCTTTTTTAAACAACTGCAATTGGTTTCATTATTCTATTTTCATACATGTTTACAAAATACTTTGATCTTAGTCACCCTTCCCGTTCACCCTTCTCTTTTACCCTTCTCTATTCTGTTGTTCCACTGGTCCTACCACCAGTCTCTCCATTTTACAGTCATTTTTAAGGTCTAGATTCTGAATAAAAAGAGCATATATAATATTTGTCTTTCTCAGTCTGGCTTATTTCATATAACATGATTTCTAGTTCCATCATATTCCTGCAAAAGACATAATTTCATTCTTCTTTATTCTCTATTATGTATATATTCCACATTTTCTTTATCGCTTCATCAGTTGATAGACACCTGGGCTGATTCCATAGTTTGGCTATGGAGAATAGTGCTGTTTTAAACATGGACATGTAGGTGTCTCTACTGTATACTGACTCACATTCCTTCAGATACATGCCCAGGAGTGGTATAGCAGGATCATATGGTAGTCTTATTTTTAATTTTTTGAGGAACCTCCACACTGATTTCCATAGTGGTTGCACTAATTTACATCCCTACCAACAGTGCATAAGGGGTTCTTTTCCCCCCACATCCTTGCTAACATTTATTCAGGTAAAGCCCTGTAGGAGAGGGCACTGAGGATGAGTGTTGAATTATCCATAGGGATCACATACTCAGAGCAGTCAGAGGAGACAGAGGAACAGCTGACCTCACAGTTCTGGGCAAGCTGAAATGTAGATATTTGAATTCCAGAGCAACTCCAAGGAGATACCAATGCAGATGCAGCCAAAGGCAGAAGCTACTAGTTCCCAGCCCAGCTCCACACCTCATTCTGTATGTGGCAAGCATTTATTTTTGTTGGAGGAGGTCAGATTACTGCAGATGAATATTGCATCCATCAGAGGAATCCCAACCCCCCAGCATAGCATTTAGCAAACAGCAGGCAATTGATAAATGGTTTTGAATGGAAGGGCAGACAGGTAAATGAAAAATATTTATTTTTATCCTTTGTCTACCAAATAATGTCTGACATTATTTCAGTTTATCTTCCTGCTGTGGAATAATAACAAAAATATGAAGAAAAAAGAGAAAGAAAGGCAAGTAGCAAAGAAGAGAAAGATAAAAAAGGAGACAATGAAAATCCATTTAATGTTCAATGGTTTCTGGACAGTGTGTGCAGTCCCCCTATACACCAACTTAGTTAGGTGCCATTTCACAGAAGGGAAAAATGAGTCCTTGTTGCTTACCCTAAATCACACAGCAAGATTACACTGACAGAACCAATACCAGGACCTAAGTGTGTGCATGCTCATTCAATATATGTAACAATTGTAAAGGTTTTCATAGCTCTTCAGTACTTACAGGCACTATTAGCACTATACAGATGTTAGCTAACGTGAACCTTGCCTCTTCTATGGGAAATGTGCTGTTAGAGAAATTGTTTTGGTTACTGACTAGGCCACACAGTTACCAATGGCTCAAGGTTTTGAACCCAGCACAGTCTGGCTTCAGACACCATGTTCTTAACCACTGTACTGTTTAGGATGATCATTCATCATGTTGTGCTTGGGAGAGTTCCAGTTTATGTTTGTTGTTTGGGGGCAATTGTTAGTAACACTTTCATTATTTCCATATGTGCAATAATTATATGCCATGGTGGCTGTACTGGTTTTTACCATGTGCTTTTTTTTCTTTTTTTTCAAACTGTGAATGTCTTCTATTAATCATAATGACAAGCTGAAGTGCTCTGATCTTTGGCTCTGGCTAAAATAAATTTGAACTGACTGTGACTACCATACCCATGTCTACTAGTTCTCAATATTCTCCAAGTTGCATATATTTACTGCGGGAGATCAGTCGTGTTGATCAGGAAGTATCTTTGCACCCTTCCTTATTCACCTTTGATAAGCTCTCAAGTGTGCAGCCAAAAATCTCAGTGTTAGGTATTTCTAAAAGGAAAATTCTAAAATAAAAGTTATATTATAATCCCACATTACCTTTTCACTTGACTCTAGTCAACTAAACTTGGTACCTTTTTATGTCATGCATGCAGTTACTAAGTGATTTTTTTTCATCATTCTAAACAACTAGGTTTTTTTTTAACTTAGAAGTTAAGCACAAAGATTTTATGATTTTATTTAAAAAAAGTTTTGCAAATGTTTAAGTAACCTATGCTCTTGGAAGTTAGGACAGTGGTTATCTGTGGAAGGCATCACAGGAAGGGTCACAGGGAGCTTCTGGAATAGTGGCATTTCCAGATTTGAAAGCTAGTTATTTTCTGAGTACTCATCCAGGTCTGTTCACTTTCTGACTACTCATCAAGCTGCACACTTATGATTTGTTCATTGTAATATGTATTATACTAAGATAAAGATCTAAAATAATTAGAAGCAGCATAGTATTGGCAAAAAATAAGTTAAAAACCCAATGGAGCAGAAAACAAGAAAGCCCAGAAGTAGATCTACTAAATATTGCCAACTAATATTCAACAAGGGAGCAAAGGAAATTCAATGGAGATAAATGGTAGTAGAGCCACCAAAAATCCACAAATCCACATGTGCGCATGCGTGCGCACACACACACACACACACACACACAGACGTTTTATCATTCCAAAAAATTGACTCAAAATGGATCATAATCTTAAAACTTCTAGAAGACATCATAGGAGAATTTCTAGATGACCTTGGGTTTGGGGGTGAAATTTTAAAAGTATGATATATGAAGGAAGAGAAAGTGATGCTTGACTTTATTAAAATTAAATATTTGTTAGACATTGGTAAGAGAATGAGAGATAAGAAACAGACTGGGAGGAAATATTTGTGAAACGTGTATCTGATACATGAAGGTTACCTTTATGTGTGGTAAATTTTCTTTTGTTGTTTTTGACTCATTATCTACTAACAATCCAATATGATGATTATTCTAGCCTATTAAGATATTGGAAAAAATTGTTACAGATTGTTGGCAATAATGGTGCCGATAGGTTTTGGTTCTTACTGCACCCTTAAGCTTCTGTTTTCCAGGGTCAAGGTCCTGCCTCAAGTCTAGCTTGAATCCTCCTTCTGCCCCAACATCCAATCAGCATGAACCATAAGATCCTAACCAATCAGATCATGCCGTGTCTCACTGAGGGGTATTTAAGCACATGCCCCCCCCCCCTCTTGGCTCTTTCTCTCTCCCACCTGGCAATAAAGAATCTCTTGGCCAGATCACTCCTCTCCACATGGTCATTGTGGGGCCTACATTTCCAACATTTTGGTGCCATGACTCGGATCAGGGCTCCCCAGTAATCCTGGTGGCACCCCATTCTGACTCACCCCCACGACCACCCTGAGGATGTGACTGGCCAGGACTCTTCCTCCCAATTGCCCTTGCTTGCACCCAACACCGGACATTCTTTGATGAGTCCACTTACCCTTCTTGGGCTCCCTTTGTGGTCTCTCCCTTCGGTGTCTCTGGGGTTTTAGAACACTTCCCCTGCTTTGGGCTATCTCTGAACGGCTCAGACGGTAGAGGGATCCCCTTCTCCGCAGAGCTTGGATTTTACAGGGTCTGGGACCCTACAAAACCTAGGCCTAGGTAATCCAAGCCACTGGATTTATTTTATCTGGGGCTGAGACCAAGCCCCGGATTTATTCGGTGACCAGAGAATGGAGGTTTCATTTTGCTGAAAGCCTGCCAGTACCAATCAATGGGAGCAACCTGGAGGCACAGGTGATGGCTAATCCCTCAAGTGTGTGTCATGCCTCCAGGCTCTGCCTTCCCCTCCTTTACCTAAGATGTCAGCTCACCTTTTCTGCTTCCTCCATGGTCTCACCACATGTCCTTCGTCTCTGTCTACCTTCCCCTCCTGGGACCCTGCCTCCTGTGAAAAACTTGTAGCATGGTACCTTATGACTTAAGTTATTCCAACTAGTTTGCCAGGCCTCTCAGTCTAAAGTAACTTTAAATCAGCTGCTTTACAAAAGCACTTACAAAAACCTGTAACTGCCACGCTTATGCTCTAATTCTGCCCCCACAAGGGGAGGAGGGAAAGCAAACAGGCACACCTGTGCACAGGATGCCGGCTTCTGGACACAGCAAAAATACCTGCCATAGCTAAGAAACTCCATAGAGAGGACCCAGTACATCCTGGTCTGCCAGCCACACGTGGCAATGGCTGCAGCCTGCTGCCACTTCCCCTAGAATAAACACACGCAGAGTACACAGGAAGGGGGGAGGGGCAACAGGCCACAGGATCAGGCCTAGGCAGTCAGGGTCATTTGTCCCAGGTGTGTGTGGAGGGAGTGGCGCCTTGCATAAGTCCTGCTCCTAGCCATACCTCACACCTCAGGGCATCAGACCCAGCCCTTGTAAGCCAATTGTTAGCTCAAGGTTATAGTTCCAGAAATAACAAAATTGACATTACTGTGGTCTCTAAACTTCTCATTTAGAATTTTCTATACATTTGGCCTCAACATAAATTTTTCCCTCCAAATATTAACACTAGTTGTCCCATATGGCACTGTTATTGGCCTGAAATGCCCTCTGAATGCCCTCCTCTAACTTTACAAATGATTTATTTCTTTGTTAAAAAGGTAGCCTTTATTAAAGAGGCTGCCTGCTGTTAGCTAAAAGACAGGATCCTAACGTTTTGTTCTTTCTAGATGGGACCTGCACCTTCCAGTCTTCTGTCTGGTAGATGTTGGAAGCTTTGTTCTGAGGCCTGGCCTCAGTATGCCTTGGGTGACCAAGAGAAGTGGCCTTCACAGGGCTCCTTAAATTACAATACCATACTCCAATTAGACCTTTTCTATAAAAGAAAAAAAAAATAACCTGAGGTCCCCTATACAAATTTCTACCTTCTAAGCCACTCCAATAATCAGAACCTCTTAATGAGTGCTTCCCTCTTCAACAGGCAATGGTAGGAAGAGGGCAGGTCATACGTCCCCTTCCAGTTACCAGATCTAAGGGAAATTTAAAAACATCTAAACAGCTGTACTTATGCCCAGACAAATACATTCAAGCCTTTGTCTCTGTGATCCAAACCTTTCAACTGACATGAAAGGATATTATTATGCTTCTACTAGACCAGACTCTTATCTCATTAGAAAAGCATGGGTTCTGGCCCAGGCCACTCAGGTTGGAAATGATTATATGGCTCAATCAGTAGAGTGCCATTTACAAGCATAAAGTCCTGAGTTCAAGCCCAGTACAGCCAAAGTAAATAATAATAATAATAATAATAATAATAATTGGGGCTGAGGAAGTAGCTCAATGGGAGAATGTCTCCCCAGCATGTGCAAAGCCCTGGGTTCAATTCCTAAGCATTACTAAAAAAAAATAAAAAATGGTAAAGAAGATAAGTGGCATTAATGTCACTTCAGCCATCTCATAGTGGAAAAGCATAGTTTAACTTAGACCAGATCTCTCATTCTTCAAGTGAGGAAACTGAGGCCCAGAACAGTTCAGAGACTTGCTCTCCAGAGTGTCAGGTGTCGATGTAAAATATCTTTACTTTACAGCAACAACCTAAAAAAAAAAATCCTCTTACCTTTCTACAGCATCTTAAGGACGCTATTAGAAAGCATACCACCATGGACACAGAGTCACAGGTGAGAGAGATTCTCCTCAAAGATAAATTTCTAACAGTCAGCCCCAGATATTCATAAAAAACTCAGACTGTGGCTGAAGGGAAAAGTCATTGAACCAAGTAATACAGCTAGCCACATCTGTATTTATGGCTATGTCTGTATGCCCGGGACCTTACTAACAGGAGAGAAAAAGGTAAGAGACACCATGGCCTCATTGCTGCTCTCAGAGAGGGCCCCACCCAACTGGGGCCTGTATCCTGAACTTGCTACCATGGTGGACAGGAGGGGCACTTCTGCAGAGAATGCTTAAGGGGGGACAGCCCGGGAGACAGCCCCGCCCCCAACTGGTACCCTGCCCTCTGCAAGGGTAACCACTGGAGGTCTAAGTGCCCCCGTCACCAGATGGAAGATGAGGTGCCACCTTCTATGGATTGATGGGTCCAAGCCTCCTGTCCACACTCCACTTCTTGGCATCAATGTTGAGGAGCCATAATGGCAGAAAAACAAAAGGTCATTTTCCTCCTAGACAGTGGAGCCTGTTTCTCTGTTTTACGTTTTTCTCCTGGTCCCCGGTCTAATGACAAAAGTTATCATTCGGGGCAAATCTGGCCAGCTCCTAGAACGCTAGTTTACCTGGACTCTGGCCTGTTCTTGGGGAGACCTCCTCTTCTGTCACTCTTTCCTCATAGTACCTAAAACTCCAGTGTCCCTGCTGGGACAGGATTTACTATCTCAATTAAAAGCTCAAATTCTCCTCCCCCAGGCAGCTATCTCTGCTGCCCCCTCCTTCAGGAACAAAGAAGATTCCACAGTGTGGACTGAGAGATGAGTGTAGGGTGAGCCAGGATGGCCCTCCCTATTCAAATAAAACTCAAAAATTCCTCACAGTTTCCACACCTAAAACAATATCCCCCCAAGCCTGAGGGACAATGAAGCCTTATGCCTATTCCTAAAAAACAATAAGGGCTACTAATTAGTTGCTCCAGCCCCTATAATATAATAAATTAAAAATTCTTATAAAAGTTAATTTTAAAATACAAGTTACAAAGTAAACAACTGGAAAGGATATAGATAGTTAATAAATGTATTTTTTGGGAAGTTAAAGGAAAAAGGAATGGTTTTTTTGGATGAGAAGGGATTTTGGAAAGAAGGGTTTGTCCTTAAGATTGTTTCAAATAGGAAGGATAAGGACAAATCATCAAGGGGTTTAGTATGTTGTATGAAGGTCTGAGTAAGTTTGAAAAGTGTATAATAAAAGCTTTGGTGTGTGATAAAGTTAAAGTTGAATGTAATCTAAGAGCTGCCTAAAAGATTTTTAGGGTCATGTCAAACTAAAATCAAATCCTCTATGTCTATGAAATAACAAGGTTATCTTAATATTGTTCTGCTCGGAGTAACATCTACAAAAAACCATTACAGAGAAAGATTTTATCAAAGAAATTATTTGTGTTTTCTGCTGATCTTGTCAAGCTTTAAATACTACTAAATCAGAGTTCATTTACATATTTGCTTATGTGTCTTAAGTGACCACCTTGTAACAGTGTTATCTGAATATGGTACAAACATTTAAAAGGTTAAAAGTGTCAATTTATATAAAATAATGAGCTAAAGCTCTCTTTTATCCAAGAGTGTTACATTTAAATCCTGACAGACCCTGCCTCCCACAGGTCACCTACCTAGGTGTGGCCTTAAAGGGACAGACTCACTCCCTGAGACATAAATGCATCAACCCAATCTTCCATTTCCCAACCTCCATACCATAAGACAGCTTACAGCTTTCCTGGCAGTTATAGGATTTTGCAGAATTTAGATCACTATGTATGTACATAGGGAACAGACACCTTTTTATGCTCCTCTTAATATTCCTATTTGGGTCTTAGATAATGTATGGCCACCCATTTCTCTCTCTGTAGTTGGAGGACTCTTGAAATTATCTAGGGAACAACATTTCACAGTGGTTCCCCTGGCAAATGCCCATCCTAACGCCTATGTTCTTGCTCTCCTATTCTTTTTTTTTTCCTTTTTCTTTTATTATTCATATGTGCATACAAGGCTTGGTTCATTTCTCCCCCCTGCACACACCCCCTCCCTTACCACCCACTCCGCCCCCTCCCTCTCCCCCCCCAATACCCAGCAGAAACTATTTTGCCCTTATTTCTAATTTTGTTGTAGAGAGAGTATAAGCAATAACAGGAAGGGACAAGGGTTTTGCTGGTTGAGATAAGGATAGCTATACAGGGTATTGACTCACATTGATTTCCTGTGCATGGGTGTTACCTTCTAGGTTAATTCTTTTTGATCTAATCTTTTCTCTAGTACCTGTTCCCCTTTTCCTATTGGCCTCAGTTGCATTTAAGGTATCTGCTTTAGTTCCTCTGCGTTAAGGGCAACAAATACTAGCTAGTTTTTTAGGTGTCTTACCTATCCTCACCCCTTCCTTGTGTGCTCTCGCTTTTATCATGTGCTCATAGTCTAATCCCCTTGTTGTGTTTGCCCTTGATCTAATGTCCACATATGAGGGAGAACATACGATTTTTGGTCTTTTGGGCCAGGCTAACCTCACTCAGAATGATGTTCTCCAATTCCATCCATTTACCAGCAAATGATAACATTTCGTTCTTCTTCATGGCTGCATAAAATTCCATTGTGTATAGATACCACATTTTCTTAATCCATTCGTCAGTGGTGGGGCATCTTGGCTGTTTCCATAACTTGGCTATTGTGAATAGTGCTGCAATAAACATGGGTTAACCTTCCTCCCTTGTATCAAACTACATGTCTGCTATTGCTAATCAAAAATTTAACCAGTTGTACCTCCAGGGATACCAACCTCTCTAAGACGCAAGGATAGTTGGCTGATACCAACCATGTGGAGGTTGGAGGATTGGCTTGAGACTCTTTATGACCTATGGCTACAGGGACCTTCATCAACTTCAGAGAAGAGGAAATCTTCATTTTTGGAGCCTGGGTGTACACCATTATGAGACTCACCACCCCAACATTGTTTGCCAACTGACCCTCCCTTCCCCTATGCCGCCCCTTGCCAGCTCGAAGAAGCCAGAGCGAACACAACGCCCCCCTTCCTCAACAAACTAAAAAGGGAGGAATGTTGGCAATAATGGTGCCGATAGGTTTTGGTTCTTACTGCACCCTTAAGCTTCTGTTTTCCTGGGTCAAGGTCCTGCCTCAAGTCTAGCTTGAATCCTCCTTCTGCCCCAACCTCCAATCAGCATGAACCATAAGATCCTAACCAATCAGATCATGCTGAGTCTCACTGAGGGGTATTTAAGCACCTGCCCTTCTCTCTCTCTCTCTCTCTCTCTCTCTCTCTCTGGTCTCTCCTTCTCCCACCCAGCAATAAAGAATCTCTTGGCCAGATCACTCCTCTCCACATGGTCTCTAGCCTATTAAAATATTAGAAAAAATTGTTACAGATTATATACTCACATCTTTTATTGGCTTTTAAAGAATTATTTTAGAGGTTGAAGATGTGACTCAAGTGGTAAAGCACCTGCTTTGCAAATGTAAAGCTTTGAATTCAAATCCCAGTCCCACCATAAAAAATAAAATATTACTTTATAAGCATGTTATCAATTTAGTGTAATAATAATATATTATTTTTTCTCACTTGAGAATTTAGTTGTTAGATAAGGCACTGCTACACTGGATGTCTTCTGTTTGCCTTCCATCTTTATCCTTCACCTTGTTCTGGGTGTGGTAGCTGCTCCATTTGGATTGTATCAACAAATTCCCTGGTGCTCTGACTTCCAGAAGATTCAGTAATGGGAAGCAGTTGCCAAGAGGCCTGAGGGTAGAGTGTTTATTCCCTGCCATATTTCTAAGGTTAATGGCCATATCGCCTTCCTGGAGTCATGATAACCACCTCCTCTCCTTTTCCTTCCGGGCCTGGGGTGGTCACAGACCAGCTTTTGTTAGCTGCTCCTCCCCTCCTCCCCAGGCACTGCTCCATATTCATTTGATGTACAAAAAACATCCCTTCTCCTTTTTCTTTTAGCACTGGGGTGGTCACAGAGGAGCATTTGTTAGTCCCTGGGGTACTGTCATATCTTCTTTTGATTTACAAAAATCCTGCTGGCAAAAAACCCTCCTCTGTCCCCTTTCCTTTTATTCCTTGTTTGTTTAATATCACTATCCTCATTGCTTCAGCTTATTGCTTAAGTAGTAAGTCACGAACTAAAGACCCTTCTCTTGGCCTCTAACCTTTCTCATCCATTCTCCACATAGCAGAGTGTTTTCAAACCCAAAGCAAGATCATATCACCTCAGTATTTAAATTCTGTCGTGGGTTTCTGTGATTCTTAAAATCCAAATTCCTTAAGATCCACAAGGTCCTATAGGCTTTGGCTCCTGACTCCCTCTCCAACCTCATTTCACTCCATTCTCCCATTGCTAACCTACCCAAGCCACATCTACCTTCCATTTAGTTCTTTAAACAAGCTAACCTCTTTCTTGTTCTCTTGCTAATCCCTCTGTCTGGGAAGTTTGTTTTATGTCCAATCTGTGCTGGGTGGCACCTTCTCATTCTTCATGATCCAGGTTCAATATCTACTGAGTGTGTGGTCCTTCCTTCCTTCCTTCCAGTACTGAGGATTAAATTCAGAGCCTTATACTTCCTAGGCAAATGCTCTACCAATTGAGGGACCTTCCCAGACTTTTTGTTTGTATTCTATTTTTGAGATAGGGTTTTGCTAACTAACTTTGCCCAAGCTAGCCTTGATCTCTTACCTCTGCTTCCCAAGAAGGAGGGATTGCAGGTGTGCACCTCTACATCTAGCTTGAGTGTTTTTCTTGATTACAATCTTTGTTGATCTTCTATTTATATCCCATTGAATACTTTGTGCTTGTTCTTCCCTAAATGGTAACTATAGTGTATTATTTTGTAATATTTAAAGTTTTCTTTTAATCAGGGTATTAAAAGGAAATTCTGTCATCACAGAAAACATCATTTCTTCCTCTAGAGTTTGTTTTGATTTAAAATAATGGACATATCTGAGTATACATATTGGTTCTTTCACTTCTAAGCTACAAGATCTTGGTCAACTTGCTTCCCTTCTCTGAATCTCTGATAGGAAGCACCCAACACAAAGCACATTAATATGTTTTCATTGATTAGGAGGATAGCATAGTTCTTTCCTTTAGAACTTAGAGCATAATGGAGAAGATAGAAATTAATTCAGTAGTCACTCACTCAAATATATATACGACTGGTAAACTATGTTAGCTGTTGAGAAGGAAAGATACGAGGTGTTATAAGAGTATAGCTGGTGGCCTATTTTCATTATAATATTGGGTGTATCAATTAACTTTTGCTATGGAACATTTTGCTCCAAACTCAGTGTCTTGAAAGAACAATCATTTACTACCTCTTACATGACAGCAGATCATCTAGAATCTAATTTTAGCAGCGCTCTCTCATGTATTTGTTGGTCAGCTGAGGGTTGGGTGGCCTAAGCTGAGTTCTAGTAGCGTGACTCTATTCCACATTTCTCTCATCTTCCTTGGACCAGTGGGCCAGCCAATGTATCTCCTGCACATGGAGTTATTTATTACAGGTGCCAGAAGGCAAGCAGAAACCTCTTGTCATGGCCAATTTTAGATATTAACTAGGCCTAGTTGTTTGATCAAATCATAGTCCAGATATTTCTCCAAAGATAATTTGTAGATTAACATTAGCGATCAGGTGGTTTTATGTAAAGCAGATTACCTCCCATGATGTGGATGGGCCTTACAAATCAGTTGAAGGCTTTAAGAATAAAAGCTGAGATTTCCTAAAGAAGAAGGAATTCAGCCTCAACACCATAACATTAAAACCTTCCCTGAGTTTGTAGCCTGCCCTACAGATTTCAGACTAAGACTGTAATATCAACTTACTGAATTTCCAGCCTGCAGCCTGCCCATAGATTTCAAACTCAACAGCCCCCACAATCACATGAGCTAATTCCCCAAAATAAATCTCTCTCTGTGTTTATATTCTGTTTCTTTGGAGAATGCTAACAGATACACCCATTGACATATCTTAAGACCTGGGCTCAGACTGTTTGTTATACTGTAGCTATTATACGAAATGTCAAAGGCAGGGAAATATTGTCTGCCTGTGATGAAGACATAGCTTAGGCATGACAGAATAATTGAGGTCAATAACGCAATCCATGCTAAGGAAGATTTTCTTTTTGAGAAAGCCATACTGAAGATAAATAAAAATATAAGCAGCAGTCAGTACAGAGAAGAAAAGTAAAAGGAAATTCCTGGCAGACAACACAGGTTTGAGGGAGAAAAAATAAAGGTAAACATTAAGACACTAATGATTGAGCAGGCAACAAATATTGCAGGCATGGTGTCAGAGTAAGAACTTCAGGCTCTTATTCTAACTGTAGACAGAAGCCATGAAAGTGCTTTAAGTACAAAAGTGATATGACAAAATTGCTTTTTAAAAATTATTACTCTAGAGGGCTGGCAGAGTGGCTTAATCAGTAAGAGTACCTGCTTAGCAAGCATGAGGCCCTGAGTTCAAACCCCAGTGCCATCAAAAAAAAAATTGCTACTCTTGCTTCTGTATGAAAATTGTAATGCAAGGGAACATGAGACTATTTAAGAAGCTATTGGAGAGTTCTAGGCAGAAAAGCTTTTTTGAACTGGTTTGGTGATAGCAAAAAAAAAGTACAGATATAACATATATGTTGCACATAAAATTAATTGAACTTGGCATCTCCTGGATGGAGATGTCATTTCCTGAGAGAAAACATTAAAGGTGAACCAAGTTTGACAGAGATCAATAATTTCAATTTTCATGCAATTATAATTAATTGCAAACAATTATTTGAAGGATGGGTTTTATTTTAATCAAGAAAGACATTTCCTTACAATATTAAACAACAAAAAAAGAGGGAATACAAGTTTGAAAAAATGCTGAAACTTATTTTTCTCATTATTTCATGAAACTCATCCTGGAAAATCACATTTTAATATGTAATTTGAGATTAGTTTATATGTGAGCCTAGACTAAGATAAGGCTTTTGTCATAGAGTATATCTCTTATTAACAAGGCTAACAAAAACCCAAAAACGTAAAAAGTGCCGAAACAAATATAACTTCGTTATGTTTTCTCATGATCTTTGTATGTAGTAGCCATATGCTTTGCTTGGAAAACATATTTCCCCCAAGCTACATGATTTTCTTTTTCTCTTGGTTTAGGAACTTTAAGAGATAATGTCTATTCAGTTGAAAATAGCATTCTTATTTTTAGTTCAAATCTGGTTAATAATACATGTTTTGCACTGACATATTTTCATAAATATTCAACTATGAAATTTTTGAAAAAAATTCATGCATTTCCATTTTTAGGAAGTGAATATCCAAGAGAAGTTCCCATGCTAAAAATTAAAGGGGAAGATAAGTGGGTAGATTTCAGTGCAGTGTGCGTGGGGAAACTTTGCTAGCAATTGAGTGGCAGACAGCTAGCTCTTAATGTTCTATTTTAAACATTGATTGGAAGTCATAATTGAAAACAACAGATGCACTCACAATGCCTACAATGCCTACAGTGTACATTTACATATACATCTTTCAAAATGTATTATTCTAAGATTTAGAAATCCACAGTATTTCCAATAACACAATGGAACAACAACATGGAGATCTGCCTTTGGATAGAGGGGACCATCCAGTTCTCCCTTCTCCTAACTCTCTGTGGAGTCATGGAGGAATGCCTCTTGCATCTCATTTCTAGACAACCTGCCAAATGGAAGGCAGTCTGTTCACAGCCTCCAGCTGCAGCGTCTTCAGGATCTACTGCATTATTCAAGTCCAAACTCACTCTTAGTTAAAATGAAAATATCCAGACAGGATTTGGAGAATGCAGGACACATGTAGAATATGCTAGAAAGAAAAGAAACCAAGCTGAATCCTAAAGGATAAACAACTGTTATCCAGGCAAAGAAAGATGAAAAAGGCATTCTAAAGGTACAACGTGACCAAAACCACAATGGCCAGAAGCAGCATCGATTGTAAAGATCCTGGAGTATAGTTTTTGGCACTGAATATGTTACTTCTGTGCTAAGTATGTTCAAAGCAATGTGTGTTCAGTGCACTGAACTCAATCCAAGGCAAGTTCAGCACTAAACTGTTCAGTACCAGGTATGTTCAATGCCAAGCATGTTTGCATAAAACGTGTGCAGTACTGGGCATGTTACCTCAGGCGAAGTGTGGTCAGTGCATAGCATGCTCAGTACTGAGCATCGGTGTATGCAGGTTCAGTGCTAGCAGCAGGAGTATTCTGTGCTCATTGTGAGAATGTAGGAAAGTGAGATAGGGAAACAAATGAGTCCATTATGTCTTCTGCCAAAGAGACTAGACTTTGTCTGTAGGTTACAGGGAATCACAGAGGGATAGTGACTAAGTAAGTGCATGCATTTCTAGTTTTTATAAGACAGCACCCTATTGGTCTGTTAATTAACAAATGTCAGGCATTATTCTAATGCAAGATATTGATGATAGGTGAAACTGTAGGGTGATAAGGTGAAGGAGATGGATATATGAAACTATATTCTACGTGCTCAATTATCGTGCAAATCTAAAACTCTACTGGCTACTAAAATCTGACCATTTTTACTAAATTAGTTGAAGGTTTTCATTTCATTAGTCCTTGAAGTGTTCTGGTGTCTCATCTATTCATTTATTCTTAAAAGCAGTTTAATTATTTTATTGATTTATAACATTTTGTCAATATATGACAGTTATGTAGGGATTTTTGTTGTGACATTTCCATATATACATATATTGTACCTCTATTTGGTTCATTCTCTCTATCATACTCCCTCTACCCCTACTCTCCTTAAAATGACTTAGACATGTTTCAGTCTTCCATATTTGTACATGTATAGAAAGTACCTCAGCCATATTCACCCTCCTTTATTTACCCTCTTCATTTACCCTCCCCTTCCACTATTACCCTCCCTTTTACATGACCTGGTTCACAGTCCTGTCGTTCATTGTTCAAGTGTCTAACTAAAAGCAGTTTAGTCACATAGTTTGATGCTCTGTACCTTAACCAGAAGTTGAGCTTCTGCCTGAAACATTTGAGTATTTTCCTAACTGAAGATGGTTATTTCTGAAGAAAAATATTGGTGCCAGCCAGAAAGATAATTTTTCTCACCCTGCTACACATCTATGTCAACACTCTGTTCTGTGAACAGATGAAATATGATTATCTAGAAGCAAATAATACTGATTATGTCATTAGGAGTGTTGATGACTGGATATAGTTCACCTGTTTGAAGGTTTAGTCAATGTTAATTTTTTCTTTCAATTTTTCCTCTCCCTTTCTCTCTCAACAATATCCTATTTATTCAGTTTTTTTTTCAGAAAAACAGTTCAGATAATTTTCACTAGATCACTCCTTCAGTAGATGCTTGACTTTGTCCATACTTTGATTACTATGACTATTATTAGATCAGTTTCTCTTGTTTCCTTTCTTTTAAAAATTTGTTAACAAATTAAAATTGTACATATTCACCATGAAAAACATGACGTTTTGAAATACATATACATAACAGAATGGCTCAGTTAAGGTAATTAATATTTATCATTTTGTGATTAAAAACACTTAAAATCTATTCTCTTAGTAATTCTCAAATGAAATATGTCATTTTTTTTTTACTATAATCACCATGTTGTACAAAAGATCTCTGGGAATTATTTTTCCTATCTTAGTGAAATTTTGTGTGCTTTGAACAGTATCTCCTCCAAACTCTCCTCATTCCCCCAACCATGGTAACCACATTCTACTCACTATTTGTAGGAGTACATTTTTAGATTTCACATATAATTGAGATTCTGCAGATTCGTCTCTCTGTGTTTGCTCATTTTATTTAACATACTGTTCTACAGATTCATCTTTGCTGCAAATCACAGGATTTCCTTCTTTTTAGGGTAGAGTAGTATTCCACTGTGTATGTATAACACATTTTCTTTATCCATTCACCATTTGATGGACCCTTAAGAGTGACTGCATCTTGGCTGTTGTGAATGCTGTTGCAATAAACATGGGAGTTCAGATCTCTCTGAATGTTTATTTTAAAACATTTGGATATGTCTCAGTATGAGATTGTTGGATCATATGGCAGTTCTAGTTTTATTTTTTTTTTTTAGGAACCTCCACACATTTTTTCTATAATGGCTGTACCAAATTACATTCCCACCAACAAATTGGAGAGTTCCCTTTTCTTTGCAAATCTCCCCTTTTCTCTACATCCTCACCAATACTTGCTATCTTTCATCTTTAAAAAAAGTGTCCAATCTGTGAGCACAAGGCCATGAGTTCAAACCTGAGTACCACCAAAACAAATGAAAAATAGAGTAATTAAAAATAGCCATTCTTGGGAGGAGTGGAGATGAAGGAGAATGATGGAGGGGGTGAATTCAACTAAGACAAATTATAAGCACTTTTGTAAATGTCACAATGTACCCCCATTACAACAATCATATGAAAATAATAAAAAAGCTTATTCAAAAGTTGATACAAATAAATGTTTTTTGAAATTTAAAAATAAACAAGAATAGGCATTCTAGAGCTGAGTGTGGTGGTGCATGCCTGTAATTGCAGTGCTTAAGAGGCAGAGACAGGAGGATCATGAGTTCAAGTCCAGCTTAGGAAACATAACAAGATCCTGCCTCAAAAGAAGAATGGCTTTCTCTTAAAAAATGACAATTATGTGAGGTGACAGATAAGTTAATCAGACTGACTTAATCATCCTACAATGTGTGCTGGAGGTAAAGCTCAGCAGTACAATGCTTTTAGGAGGCCCTGGATTCTATCCCTAGTACCACAAATAAATGAAATAAAACAATAAAACCTATCCCAGGGACTAGATATGATGGTACACACCTATAATCCTAACACTTAGGAGATTGAGGCAGGAGGATCATGAGTTTGAGGTCAGCCTGTGCTACATAGTGAGACCCTATCTAAATAAAGAAATAATAAATAAACAAAAAATTAAAAACAGTTATTCTAATAGGGTGAAGTGATATGTCATTGAGTTGCATTTCTCTGATGATTTGTGATACTGACATTCTTTTGGAGGGGCAGCACTCTGGTATGAGCTCAGAGCTTCATGCTTGCTAGGCAGGTGCTCCACTGTTTAAGCCATGCCCCTAGCCACTGAGCATTCTTTCACACACCTGTTAGCCATTATATACCTTCTTTGGAGAGTGTTTATTATTTTTCCCATTTTTAAAATAAAAAATTTGTTTTCTTGTATTGAGTAGTTTAAATTGTTTGTATATTTTAGATATTAACCCTTTATTAGATTCATGCCTTGAAAATATTTTCTCCTAATCTGTAGGTTGCCCCTCTACTCTGTCAGTTATTTCCTTTATTGTGCAGCTTTTTAGTTTGATGGAATCCCGTTATCTATTTTTGCAGTTGTTGCCTCTTTTTTGGGATTACATCCAAAAATATTTCCTAGACCAATATTATGTTTTCTTCTAATAATTTTACAATTTCAGGTCTTACATTTAATTTTTTATCCCAATTTGAGTTTATTTTTATCTGTGGTTCGAAAGAGAGGGTCTAATTTCATTCTTCTTAGTGCAAATATCCATTTTATTGAAGACATTGTCATTTTCTCATTGTTTGCCTTTGAACCTTTGTCAATTGGCCCTAAATGTTTGTTTCTGGACTCTATTCTGTTCCATTGGTCTATGTGTCATTTGTTTTTATGGCAATATCATGTTGTTTCAATTTCAATAGCTTTATTAAACATTTTGAGATTAGGGAGTGTGATGTCTACAAGCTTTATTCTGTTTGCTCAAAATTTCTTTGGCTATTCAAAACATTTTGTGGTTCTAATTTTAGGATTGCCTTTTCTATTTCTGTAAAAAATGACATTGGAATTTTGAAAGTGATTTCATTGAATCTGTAGAACACTTTGGGAAGTATGGACATTTTGACAATATCCTTCTGATAAATGAACTTGGCATATCTTTCCACTCCTTTATACAGTATTCAATGCTTTTTAAAAATTTTTCATTGTACAGGTCTTTCATGTCACTGATTATGTTTATTCCTAGGTATTTTTAAAGCTGTTGTGAATGTAATTATTTTCTTGATTTCTTTCTGGGACAGCTTTTTGTTGGTGTATAAAACAGTTCTGATTTTCGGTGTGGATTTGTAATCTGCAACTTTACTGAGTTTCTTTTGAGTTCTAGCAGCTTTTTGGTGGTGTCTTTAGGGCTTGCTCTCTCTCTCTCTCTCTCTCTCTCTCTCTCTCTCTGTCTCTTTCTCTCTGTAAGATCATGTCAGCTCCAGACAGACATTTAGCTTCTTTCTTTCCACTTTGGATGCCTTTTATTTCTTTCTCTTGCACATTTCTTCCAGTACTCTGTTGAATACGAGTGGTAACAGTGGATATCCTTGTCTTGGTTCTGATTTTAAAGAAAATGCTTTTAACTTTTAGCCATTTATTATGATATGAACTGTGGTTTTTGTCATGCATGACATTGTGCTGAGGTACATTATAAATCTAATTTGTTAAGGGTTTTTATCATAAAAGGATGTTGAATATTGTTAAATGCTTTTTATGCATCTGTTGAATTGATTATATAGTTTTTGTCCTTCATTCTGAATCACATTTTTATATTTGTATCTATGAGCTTGCATTCCTTAAATAAATCCCACTTGATCATGGTATAGAATCCTATTATTGTGCTGCTGAATTTGGTGTTTGGGGTCAAAGGTGTTAACTAGTGCTGGGTGGTCTTGAAACCTGGAGTGGTGTGAACCAACTTGACTGTGGGCTGGTCAGAAGCATGGGGCAGGCTCAGAGCCTAAGGCCATAGGGCATGTCCTGGAGCCTGGCAGGCCAAGATCCTATATCTCCAGGGGCCAGCTTGAAGTCTGTATTTGTGGGTATTGACCTGATAACTGGGGCTTCAGTAGCTGGGCTATTGCCACAGTGAGCCTCAAACTTGGAGCTCACTTGATGTTGGGTGTGAGGCAAAGTATATCTGCTCACTTTCCTCTCCTTCTCCTTGCAGCTAGGGTTGGGGAAGGGTTATGTGGGTAATATAAAACTGTTCCTCCTACTATCTTCAGTGCAGTGATCTCTCACTGGCTGCCTTAGCTATTGTGAAGGTATTGTGCACGGATAATTGTCTGAATTGATGTTTCTGTGGAATGTTGAGCACTGGAGAGTCCTAATCAACCATCTTGCTACAATCAGTCTCCTCTGTTTACTCTTGGGGCTTTTTCTTTACTGAATATGGGATTTATACACACACAGTACCATATGCATCTCCATAATAATTATTTAATCTTAAAACATATTAATAATTCTTAAATTAATTATAGGCAGAGAGACCAGAAGAAGGCCATCTTCCAGTGGAGGATGAGTTATGCTATAATTTCACTTTATTCACATTCATCCTTAAAATCTGTTTTCCCTAAGGTTTACCTTTAAACCATTATGCTGGGTATTTAGAGACTTTTGTGTCTAATATTTCCATCACCTTGCATCCATTCCTAAACTCATAGCATCCTAAGTTTTTAATACCTAGTCATGTAGAAAACTTGATTCACTTTGAACATGGCTCTGATGTCTTGGATGCTCTGGTCACATTCAAACACAAATAAGCTTAGCCAAAGACTTGGACTGTTTGGTACATTGTACACCTGGTTTTATCAGTCAAAAAACAAGAATGTCACTTCATATTTTCATTTGGTTGCAGCACATGAGTATCATTATGCTTAGAGTGCTTATATAGACTCATGAGTTTGCAATGTAATGCAAAGACAAAAGGATGGAGAAGGTTCCTCATACACTACACAATGACTTCAAAGTTGTTTTCCTAGAGTAGAATCATATCCAGTTCTCTCCAAATAACATACAATGGGGTTCTGCTGTGAAATTATTAGTGAAATCCCTTACCAGTTGTGGATAAGGTTCTCTGCTTTATCATATCACTGTTGTATAGAACTTCTTGTCCTCTTTCACAGCTAACAGGCCCTAGGTTGACTATTTCCTTTAATCAGTCTATACATGGTCCACTGCAGAAAACACTTTGTTTCTACACCTTTAATTAGCTCAAGTACTGTTTTTTTTTTTGTCATGTGTGCATGTATATGTGTGTGTGTGTGTGTGTGTGTGTGTGTGTGTTTGGTACTGGGGTTTGAACTCAAGGATTTCTGCTTGAAAGGCAGATGCTCTACTGCTTGAGCCACACATCCAACATTTTTTTGCTCTGGTTAATTTGAGATTAGATTTCATTTTTTGCCCAAGCTGACCTAGGTAGTGATCCTCTTATTTTTGTTTCCCACAGTTGCTGGGATAGCAGGGGCATGTCACTACACCTAGCTTCTTTCGATTGAATTGGAGTCTCAAACTATTTTTTGCCTAAGCAGTGCTGGAACTGCAATTGTCCCAATTTCAGTCTCCAGTGCATCTTGTATTAACAGTGCATACAGCCATGCCCAGCTATGAGTTGAGATTGGGGTGGGGGGGGAGTCTCATGAACTTTTTGCCTGGACTGACCTTGAACTGAGATACCCAATTTCAGACTCTCAAGTAGCTAGGATTATAGCTATGGATCTACCAGTATCCAGCAAATACTGATTTTTTAGTAACATAGCCCCCACCAACTCAGTTTGTGAGGAAGTTTTGTTTTTTATCCTTCGTAAAATGTAGGCTGCCAATTAATTACTGTCTTGGAAAGGCTTTCCTCTCTATTTACATGAACTCAAAATATGCTATTGTGCTCTAAGTATTATATGACTCCTTTCCCCGTATTTTGTCCATCTGTCTGCTCTGTCTGTCTCTCTCTCTGTTTTACAGATTGGCTACAGAATAGAAAGGATCCTTCAGATTTTGTTTCTTTATATTTAAAACAAGATTATAAGTCTCTATTCTCCTTGATCTGGTTATAATGTCCTTCAATTTTAATGAGATTATCTAATCACTCTCTCTGGTCCTGGTTCAATGAAAATGTGGTCCTTATCCCTATTACCTTCTTAGAAGCCAGCTCTTGGTGAGACAGGGTGGAAGCTTAATGGCTGATCAAGGTTGTGTCAACCATGACACTGGATCTATTCTTATGGTACATCTCACTTTTGCTTTTGTCCTGGTGTGACTGGCAAGGAGCGAGTGCCAGCCTCTGAGCCTGCAATAGCCCTACATTGGTTTTCCATCACCACCTTATAGCTTCACCCTCTATCCCTGTATCAGACCTAATTTTGTTCCACAGAGAATTCTAGCACATTACACACCCATCCTGGTCCTGGGAAAAGTAAACGTATTGTTTTGAGTCTGGGCATATCTATTAATTTTCTGGCATAAAAGCTTTGGAAATCTGCTTTCTGGAAAGAACATTCTCCCTCCTTGTATTCTACCTTCAAATTAATGTACACATGTTAATTCACTATAGTTTGGTCACAGCACATAACTGCTCTTCCTGAAGTTCCTGTGACTCAAGTACCAAAAATGTATGAATTTCCTCGTGTTAAAGAAGAGGAGTTTATGACACTAAGTGAGTCACCCAAGAGCAAAGAGGAAGTCCATATCTGCCACTCCTTGGAACATCAAGGAAATTGAGGGTGGCTTTTGCTGAGCTCCTGCTTAATGATCTTGTGAGTGCCAAGTTCTTTGGGGTAGACAGAAAAATGACAGATAATCTGTGACTGTAGAATGCAGCATTAAAGAAATAATTCTAATATGTAGAAATATGTTAGCTAATAATGCACAATGGTACTATGAGCTAAAAATTGTGATAATTTAAGTATTTAGGGTCTTGGGATAAAGCACAGTGTTAGAACACTTGCCTAGCATGGATGAAACCATTGGTTCCATCCCCAGTACCCCCCATTCCTATCTCTCCCAAGTAAGTATTATAAAAAGGAAGCTATTAGTAAAGAACACTTTATGGAGGAGCTGGTGTACAACAATGGAAAGGATACACGCCTTGGAATGAGATGAGCTAGGTTTGATTCCCTTTTATAACAGATTAACTGAAGGATCTCAGGTAAGTTATGCAGTCTCTGAGCTCCATTCCTTTAACTTCAAAATGAAATAAATATGGTATCTGTTTCTCAAGGCTAAGATTTAAAGTATAACCAATATGTGCTAATTGATTTTGAGGAAGCAGTATTAGAAGTGGACCAGAAAGAATAAGTAAAGCAATATGCAGACAGATGAAAAAGACTCAGAGACTGCCCTGTGACTGACCATATTTCAGGCATTATTAGTGATTTCAGTTTTGTATAAATTAGCATTTCTGAAGTATGGCCCATAGGCCACCAGCATCAGAATCATCTGAGTGTGCTCATTAAAAACAAAGATTCAAACCAAGACCTACTGAATTGGTATTTAACTAGCAGCATAGGTGATTGTCCTTTGAGTTATCCAGCTATAGCCAAATTAAATTCTTTAAAAAATAGACTACTTAGTCAAATTCCATGTCAGTCAGAAGGTGATTGACTCATGTCAGAAGGTGAGTCAATGGAGCTACATTGTATGTATTGTGTCTTAGGTATTCCTGATTCATCAGAAAATTGTAGTCTCCCTCTTCTTTAACCTAACCCATGTTCTTATGAGTATACCATGAGAACTCTCAATTTTATATGACAATCTGACTGAGTCTTTGTCCCACTTCCTTATCCTCTTTCTTCATGTCTACCCTAGTGACTGAAGTCATCTAGTTATCTAAGCCTAAAACCTGGAAATCACCTGTGACTTTCATAATCTTTACAGAATATCCCTGCTGACTGACCCAATTTCCTGAACATTTTTTCTCTTTAGTAGCTCTGAAACTTATCCTTGCTCTTGATTTCCGCTGTCATCACCCTAGTTTACATGGTAAGTGCTAAAATATAGTTTTCTTTATTCCTAAACTGTATCATTATTTCTTTGTTGACTACAGTATTTAAATAGCCTCTAACTTAGAATATAGTATATGAATTAGATCATGTCACTGTCATGCTTAAAACCCATGGACAATGTCCCACAACAATCATCATGTTCCTATCCTATACCATCATGTATGAGGCCTTCACCATCTGCTCTTCATTATCCCTCTCTCACTCCCATTCTTGCTACTCCATGCTTAGATGCAGACTCACTAAACTACTCATTGTACCCTAAGCTGGCCGTTTCTTGTTTCATGACTTTATATAGATGCTTCCTACTCACCCTTACATATTCAACAGGTATCTTATTCATCACTCAACAGTCAGTTCAAATGTTTTCACTTCTGTGAACCATTCCCTAACCACCTCTGCTTCCTCTCCTCCCATATTAAGTAGTTTTGTCATTCAATCAATAAAAATATCTCTTGAGCATTTACATGCTAGACATGATTTTATGTGCTAGAGATGTATAAGTGGACAGACAGAAATTACTTTGCCATTGAAGCTTATATGATCTGGATGCTGAAAATAACCAAGTAAATAAGTGAAATACATGGAGAATTCTATGATGGTAAGTGCTGCATAAGACAATGAAACAGCTAAAGGTATATGATGCTGGGGATAGGGTAGAGTTCAGTATTTAAAAGAGTGATCAGAAAGGCCTTACTGAAAAGGTGAAATTTGTGCAGACTAAAAGAGGGAAGAGAATGAACCATACAAATCTAGAAGAAGGGTATTCTAGGAAACAGGAAAAGCAAGGTGTGTCTGATGTGAGTAGGTCTCTTATGTGCAAGGAATAGAAAGGTCACTGGCGTGGCTGAAGTATGAGTGTTGTTGCAGATACAGTTATAGGATCCAGATATTCCAAGATTTTATAGCCTCTGATAGGTTTTGGCTTCTTTGGTAAGTGGATTTGAAGTCTTTGGAGAAACTTAAGGAGAGGTGACATGATATTGCTAACATTTTAGCAAGGTTGCTCTTCTGTCATTCTAAGAGTAGACTTTGGCTTGGGATGGGTAGGGCAAAGTAGGAAATCAAATGACAGCCCCAATCTTGTGTGTGTGTGTGTGTGTGTGTTAGGGTGCATATGTGTAAGTGTTTATGTATATGCCATGTATAAATACTATGAATACATACTTCTGAATTCACATTTATGGTATCCATTAAAATGATGTGTTTAATGTGTCTTTCCCTGATTTTCTTAATCTTAGATCATTTATCTCATGCACAATACCTTGAACATTATAAAGTTCAGTGAATGCTTAGAGAAAAATATATAAGGAAGAGAGAAAAAAGGCAAAAAGGAGAAGAGAGAAGGAAAGAAGGATACAGCCTGGTGCCAGTAGCTCATGCCTTTAATCCTATCTACTCAGGAGGTAGAGGTCAGGAGGATCCTGGTTTGAAGCCAGCCCCAGGCAAATAGTTTGTGAGACCCTATCTCAAAAAATTACATCACAGAAAAGGACTGATGGAATGTCTCAAGTTGTAGAGCACATGCCTAGCAAGCACGAGGCCCTGAGCTCAAACCCTACGGCCAAAAAAAGAAAGAAAGAAAGAAAGAAGAATGCATGGAATAGAATGGAATGGGAAATAATGAAATTGAAAAAAAATTAGTGAGATATTGTAGGCATAGTTTGTGCTCTGGAGCTAGAGAATTTGGATTTAAATCATGGCATGATAGCCATGTAATAGTTTGTGATTGACAAGTTATTTATCCTCCATGTGCCTAAGTTTCCTCATGTGGAAAATGAGAAGAATAATAGTACCTAACTCATAGACCTAAGCACGCAAAGCCCTGACTGTTGTGCCTAGACCAGGAGAAGTACTCAGTAACTTTTAGTATTATAATGTCTTCTTAAAGGTGTGATCTAGGAAGCAGCAGAATATAGAACATAGAATTTTTCAATCAAACTTTGTGTTGAATTTCTTCTTTGAAGTGTGATAGTTCAGGTGCAACTATTAACCTCCTTGACTGTTTTCCTAACAATTGTAAAAGTTGGGGGGTAATAATTAATTGCTTGAATAGAAGGTTTGATATGAATATAAACAAGACAAGTGTTGTGAAAGTGCCGTTAGAACCTAACACATCATGATACTACACATTCCTGAGACATTGCTTTTTCATGTATCCACCATTTAGTTTTGATATTTAGAAACGCAGACAACTAAAATAGTGGTAGTTAATTTCCTTATCTTTGTCCACTTATAGCAATGTAGTTTTCGTGCCTTTTATTGATAATAGTACTCTCTTGACCTGAAGGCATGTAATCTGAGATACTTGATAGATACCGAGACTATGGGAAGAAACCCGTCAACAAGTACTGCAACACAGCAACAGTTAGTCTGATAACCAGGGTGGCTACTCAGTGACTAAGACAAATGGACAAGGCTGGATGGAGGAGGACAGACAAAGATTTCATATGCTACCAGAATGATGGACAGCTGAAAACTTATGGATTATTTATTTCTATAACTTTTAATTATTTTGGACTGTGGGTAACTGAAACCATGGAAAGTGAAACCTATTATTTTCCCACATCAACAAGGAGGAGTAAATGTGGTATTTTTTTCATTTATATTCACTGAAGCCCTTTTGTTTTTAATTTGTGTCAGGGAAATTCATGATCCAGCCATAAGAAAAAATCATCTATTTAAGTCTACTCATCATGTTCTGTTTTTTGACTACATTGTTTAGGAAGACAGTTTCAAAAAACCAGTGCCCGTATTCTCCCTTAGTTTTCCATCAGTGTGAGAAGAACTCTAGAAATTTCCAGATACACAGTCATTTTTGAACTGGAAGAATTCTGAGACTGATCTGGTTTTGGTGGGATTTGAGCATAGGGTAATAGAAAATGAATGGAAAGGTAAAAGTAAAATCATCTTAAAAAGAAAATGAACATGAAGGGCAGCTCTAAAAGGCATAGGAAGTCACAGAGACCTGTCTTGGGGTAGGGCGTATGAGAATGGAGGAAGGGGAACTTTGTGAAAGTGGCTTTACAAACTATATATTTATAAGAGTCTCATCCTTTTTCATATCATCTCAAGGCCTAAGCCCACAGATACCTGCTAGCCACTGTGTGGGAAAGTGTCTTTCCCATCATCTTATTGGTTTGGGCTTTGAGAAACTTCAGGCAGGATGTGAGTGACTTTAAACAGAAGAGTGATATGATCAGGAAACAAAGAAATCCCACATTCTGCTTCTAATTCTGTAAGAAATTAACATGGGACTTTGGAACCAGTTACTTAAGCTCTTTGGATCCAGTTCTTTTTATCTCCACAATGGGATTATGGGGGTTCATGACATGTTCTCTTCAGGGGCCTTTGCTTCTAACTTTTTTCTCTTATCCATCTATCCAAACAATCTTATAGACTTAGTATTTGTGGCAGTTCCAAGTTAACGGAGGGTACTCATAGTCTGGATTACCCTCGTCCACCCAAAGGAAAAAACTGATTCCAGGCTTGTTCTCTGAAAATAAAAGGTATTATTTATGCCAAATGATCATTTCAAAAGTTTATTCAAGGTCAGGTTTCAGTAGTCTTAAAACAAACAAACAAATTTTAAAAACCACAAGAATTAAATTGTTGCTTATTTTAAAGTATTTGGTGGAATGAAATCCATCAAATCTTACTCTTATTTAATACCATTTAAGGCAGTCTGACATATTAAAAAAAAGTGTGCTCCTCTAAACTAGTGAATAACCTTTGTCTCTTCTTTCTTTTTTCTCCTATTATAAATGTGTTTTTGATTCTCCTTGACATGAGGTAAATGGAATTTTTTCAAAAATACTTTCAAAAGGACTGCCTTAGATCTGAGATTACCCTTCAGAAATTGGGACCAAGATAAATAAGTGTGAGCAGCCAAAATGGAAGACTGTAATGGAAAAATTTTGCAACTTTAATTGCAGCATCTTCTAAGTCAGGCTTCAGGATCCAAAGCTTTCTCTGCCCAGTGTACTTATGGATGTCAGCCCCCTACTGCCTCCACTCTGACTGAGACTCCCACCCTCTCACTGGATCCTGGAGTAGTCTGCTTGCTAGTTTCTCTACTTCTAGTCTCCCTCACATCCATCCATCCTACCTACTGCCAAAAGTCATCTACCTAACCCTGCAGAGTCTTATCAGCGATCAGCAAGGACTTAGAAAAGCATCAGGCAAGAATCACATATGTCTTCTGCTCAAAACCTGATATGACTATGCTAGAAACCAAAGCCCAGAGTCCTTATCATGTTGTAGGGTTCTACAGCATTTACCTAGCATGGAGCTAGCTTCCCCATGTCTCTTTCAAATTTCTCCCTCGGAACCTCTGCTCCCAGACACACAGGAAACTCTTAAGCCCTAACTTACCATATACCATATGCTTACCATTTTCATGCCCAGAGCTTAGAAGATATTTCTCCCTCTATACACACTTTATCTCTCCTTCAATTCTTTTATTTTCTAGATTGCTTTCTACATAGCCACAGACAGAACAGTTGTTCCATGTTCTCCATTTCCAAACTAGATTACTCTGTTTAGCACATATGTCATTTCACCTCATCTTAATCATATTCCTTACTCAAAAATTTTTACACTACATACAATAGGTTATAAGAGTATGCCATGATAATTTCCACATCCCATCGTGGTCTTAGGAAGCTTCAAAGGCAAGGGTAGACAGGGCATCATGGCATGGCAAGGTTGAGGGAGATATCTTGGGTTTTGGTACTGTATGGGCTTCTTAACTAGAATGCTATCCATATAATTGATCTTTACAGGCAGTCGGTGACAGAGAGAAATATTGACTAGGTATGCAGGCTGGGAAAAGATTGGGAAAAATGTTAAGACTTAACCAAATACGTTGCAGTTTGAGAAAGTTTTAGAAGGGCAACTGAATTTGGGAAGGAAAAGCAATTCAGAGGCTAGCCTTACAAACCAGACTAGACTATAGCATTTGGAGGTAGAGGTAAGAGTGTTTGAGACTTGGCTTTATTACTCTGGATGGTGTCTGTGGCTGGTAAGCTGAGGGTGACGTTGTATCCTTTTTTCTGGCTAACAAATTACTTAGTGGGCCAGAGCCAAATATCATAGGCCTCAAGGATTAGAGTTGGGAACAGAAAGCAGTGATCTGCTCCGGCTCCTTCCGAGGTGAATTATATACTTAAATGTCAGTCCCTTGGGTCTTAGACTATCTTCAAAAATCTGTCTGCAACACCTGTGGTAATAATGGAAAACTTTCCACTGAAATAAGTAGGTACACTCAAGGATTGTGCTAAAATTTAGACAGAATTTTCTACTTCTTATTCCACACTGCTCTATGGAATAGATTTCTCAGCTCAGTTGGCACCAGTGCACCCAAACAGGACTTGTAAATGACCTAAAATTTCTCTTATGTAGCTTTGCTGAAAGGACAAGTGTGGACTTGCATTCTGGCTTCATCAGTTATGTGCCGTGATCACCATAAAATTAAGTTTCCTTATCTGAAACTTGTGGCCAATCTTCAACTCATGGAATTGCTGTGGAAACAAAATAATGATTGTGGCTATTAATGATAAAGGCTCAAAAATTCTGCTTTTAAAGTAACCAGTGCTAAATAAGCACTTGGTTATAAGACCCTTTTTAAATAATACCATTTTACACTTTGTACAATTAAAGATTTCAATGCTCCATTTTTATATAATTGTTATTATCGTGTCAGCTTCCTGGTTCCCAGTTTCTACAATGGTGAAATACAATTACAAAGCCTACCAAGCTTTTAGAATGTCATAACTGGACCTTGTATTTTAGTAATTTCTCATATCTAGCAATTGTTTTAGGATGTTTCTTTTCTTTTTTTTAAAGTTTTTAGTGAACTATAATAACTATCCTGACTTCTAAGGTCATGGATTTGTATTACCTGGTTTCGAGTGGCATAAATTGAGTCATACAATATGAGTCTTTGTTTGCTTTAAAAAACAAATTTCTTAATTCAGGAAAGAATACTTGCTAATTATATGCAATGTGGAAAATACAGAAAAGTAAAAAGAATAAAACAAACATGTCCCATACCACTGTTAATACTTTAGTATACTTTTTATTATTTTTAAAAATTCTTAAGGCTGGTGGAGTGGCTCAAGTGGTAAAGCATGTGCCTAACAAGTGTGACACCCTGAGTTCAAACCCTGTATTGCTGAAAGAACCCCATTCTTATATATAAAGACATTTTCATAAACATTGGCTCATTCTACATGTCTTTTTATGGCGGTACTTTGCAATTCTAGGCAGGTGCTCTATCACGCAAGCTCTTTTGGTATTTTTAAGGCAGGGTATCAATTTTTGCCCACCCTGACCTGCAATGCAATCCTCCTTTTTTACACTTCTTGCCATCTCTGGGATGACAGGCTTGTAGCACCACACCCAGCTTTTTTTTACATTGAAATAGGGTCTTAGCAAACTTTTCTTTTACCTAGACTGGTCTGGAACTGTGATCCTCTTGATCTCAGCCTCCCACTTGAGATGACAGACATGCACTACTGTGCCCAGCTATTGAGATTAGGTCTCAGGAACTATTTTCCTGGACTGGTCTGGAAATGCAGTCCTCTGAATCTCATCTTCCCAAGTAGCTAGGATTATAGGTGTGAGTCACTGTCACCCAACTTCATTCTTCATATTGATTTTTAAATTCTACTTCTCATTTCCTTAATAATTTTTCTATAATGTCACAGACAATGGATACAAATGTTGTATCATAAGAATATATCATCGTTTAATTAATCATGTGTTTCTAATGAAATCCAGATGTTATCAGGGATAATAAGGACAAGATATTGATAAATTTCTCCTACCCATTTTCACACTCTGTGGAAGTCTTTCCAGTGTTGGACACATTTTTACAGGAATCACATTCTCACAGTCAAGTGTGGCTCTTGCTCTTACATACACCAAGTTAGTCTACTTTTTGAGAAGTTTTATTTCTCCCTTCCCTTTTCATGCCTCTCTTCTCATGCCTTTAACTCTGTCAAGAAACTCAGGTGTTTATGAGATCATGTAGACAGGCATGATGAACCCTTCACACTATTCCACTGTGTGGCAGCAGAACTGACTGAAGCTCTGCTGGGTCTTAGTGTTCTTCTAGAGAAATAGTTAAGATTGAAGCCAATTTCAAACTGCTGGATTATATTTTTTAATTCAACACCATGGTAAGATGAAGAAGCCACAGGAGGCCTGGGCCTCTCTTGGAGTTACATTTAAAATAGCCTCCTACAAGTAACACTGTTTAACCAAGTACTATGAACATTTTTATGGCTATAGGAATATATTGCCAAGTTCCTTTCCATAAATGTTATATTAATTTAGACTTCTCACCAGCTACGTATGAGATTGTCCATTTTACAGTCAATGACCCTTAAAACAAGCCAAAATTCTTACTATTTGTGTTTCCATACAGACTCTATACTTGTAACTGTCCTCAACTCTCAGAAGCACAGTGCACCAACTGCACTGTGTACATAACCTGTTATAGAACTAATCACATGATATCAAAATTATTTTTATGCCTGTCTTCTTCTTTAAACTGAGTCTCTCAAGGTCAAAGTCAAGTCTTCTCTTTGAACTTAGCACAGAATGTAGTAACTGACCCTGTATGTATTAGTCAGTGTTCTCTAGAGAACCAAATTAAGAGAATCACACATATGTAATATATGACATATATTATATATGCATATAATTATGAAAGGGGACTTATTAGATTGGCTTACATGACTAGAGGCTGGATAGCCCTGCAGTAGCCATCTGCATACTGGAAAGCCAGAGAACCCAGTAACTGCTCAGTCCAAGAAGCTAGAAGCCTAAGAGCAAGGGGTCCAATGGTGCAGCCCCAATCATAGGCAGAGGTCTGAAATCTCCCTAGAGAGTCACTGGGTGAATCCATGTTGAAAGGCTGAAGAAGGTGGAATCTGTTCATGGGTGGTGGTAGCAGCAATAGACACACCTGCTCATGAAGAATCCAGCTTACAAATGCAGTTGTTTTTCTCCTGCATTTGTTCTAGTCTATATGACTATTGGACAGTACTGCCCACAATCAGGGGGTGTCTTCCCCATCCCCTAGTTGCTGTACTACAGGCCAATTATATCTGGAAACTCTCTCATAGACACTAATCTCCTAAGTGTCTCCTAATCCAATCAAGGTGATATAATTAACCATGAGATGCCCCAATCAGGCATTTGGTGAGAACATTATTTTCAGACATGGAAAACAGTCTGATACATATGAATCAGTTACTTCTGAAGTCTGAGGTGGTTCCCAATTTATTTGAGACTATTTTATGGTCCTTTGATGAGTGCAGCCTAGGTTCTCCTCCATTCTCCTATGATGTTCAGGCCTCATTTGCTTGGCTTTCTATCATTGTCGCTTACATCTATATGTGTTGTTTACTTTACTTAGAATGGCCTTCATTTTCTACCTGATTACTTCCTCTCATCCTCCAAGACTCAAATCAGAACTTGCCCTACTATCACCCAAACCAACATCACCAGGAAAGAGTTAGTCTATTTCTTTAAAGTCCGAGAGCTTAAAGAGTATTGAGCTCCGAAGTTCATGTGGCTTTTAGAATATTCTCATAGTATATCTAATTTACCAATTTAATTGCCTTTCTTTTTTCATAGATGATTGTTTTTCAAATTATAGGACACAATCTATTGATGTCTTAAAATAATTTTACTTATAATATTCAGCATTAAAAGACAGAGAATAGAAGAATCTAAAATAGGTAGAAACTGAAGAGTATGTTGCATATAGTAAGTAACAGTAGTGCTGTTTTATGGAAGTTGATTGTGCTGTGAGTTGTAGAGGTGTGTTGAAAAGGTGTGCAATGTAAAATGCGTTTGTTACTTTAAGTCGTGTGTAGATTGCTTAAAAAGCCACTGCTCTAGCTTTGATCTTTGAGGGTAGATAATATTTGCCTGGTTATATTCCCAGGGTCTTGAATAAAACCTAATTTTAGCAGACAGTAGGCAATCCAAAAGTGCTTCAATGTATAACAAAATGAGTGAATGAATATGCATAACATGCCTTTAAGCTGGAGGAAGTTTCTCTCTTAAAAGCAAAATATCAACAAGATAAAAGCTTGAGACTATATTTGACTATGCTTTAGTGAACCAAAGTTCAGTCAAAAATGTAGATGTCTCTTTCAACAAAACTGGCATTCATTCCACAATACAAAACTGATTGGCAGCAATTCCGTCAAATAATGACCACTTCAGGTTTTAAAATTCAAACTTTATTATACTCAGACAGTTCATTACCATGACACATGAGAGCCTCCAACTCTGAAAGTGGGAAGGCAGCTCACTTGAGAAAGTTTGCTATGCTGACAGCCTTCCTTGACTGAGATCCTGGCTTTGTTGCTTTCTAAATGAACCTTTCCAAGCCTTTGCTACACCATCTCCAAAATGAAGAAATAGTACCTACATCATGAGCCCCCATATTTACTTTCGTAGTAATCACTCAGCAAGTTTTGGCTATTAGTATAATGTAGTATTATTATTTGGGGCAGAGTTACTATGTTGTCCACTCAGTATTAGTGTTCTCTTTTGTCCTTACATCTCATTTTTACTTGGGACAACATTGTACCCAACTAAACTATTTTTTTAGACTCCACAATCTTTGAAGGTATAATGACTATTGACGGAGCCTTTAGGATCATTCTTTTTGTTATGTTGAGTGGGAGTGCATTGTGGCATTTATAGAAGTTCTTAAAGTATCAAATATATCATACACGAATTTACCTAGTCCACCATTCTCCTTCACCCTCCCTGATCCCTCTTTTCTTGGAAAAGTTTCAACAGGTATCATTTTTCCGTTTACTTACATGTGCACACAGTACTTGCACCATATTTACCCTTGTTCACCATTTCCCCACTTCCTCCCCCTTCCCAGTGGTACCGATTCCCCAGGCAGGACCTGTTTCACCCTCCTGTTCTCTGATTTTGTATAAGAAAAGAAGTAGAAGAAAAAAACGACATTTTTGGTTGTTTAAGACAGCTGCACAGGGAGTTTCCTGGTGGCACTTTCATATTTATATGTATTATAGCTTGATTTTGTTCAACTCTTCTATTTTTCTTCTTTCTCCTTTAGTTCCTTTCTCATAGTGGTTTCATCCAATTTAAAAATTCTGTACTCATTCTTGTGTATAGAGGACATCAACCTCATTCACCTTCTTAACTTCCTTCTCTTACTCTTCCCCTCTCACATGTGACCTCCCTTAGTATGACCTGTTTTTCATAGTATTGCTGCATTTATATTAGACCTATATTCCATTTATGGGAGAAAACATGCAGTTTTTGGCCTTCTGAGCCTGGCTAACTTCATTTAAGATGATGTTTTCCATTTCCATCCATTTACCTGCAAACAACAAAATTTCATTCATTGTAGCAGAAGAAAATTCCATTGTATAAAAAATACCACATTTTCTTAATTTATTCATCAGTAGTGCAGCATCTTGGCTGTTTCCATAGCTTAGCTATTGTGAATAATGGTGTTCAGATGCCTTTGTAGTAAACTGACTTACATTCCTTTGAGCATATCCCTAGGAGTGGTATTGTTGGATCATATGGCAATTCTATTTTTGTTTTTTTTTGAGGAGCCTACATACTATTATATGTAACCACAGTGGTTATACTAACTTACATTCCTACTAGTAGTGTATGAGGGTTCCTTTTCACCTACATCCTTGCCAACATTTGTTGTTGTTTGTATTCTTAATGGTAGCCATTTTAACAGGAGTGAGGTGGAATCTTAATGTGGTTTTGATTTATATTTCCTTTATGGCCAGGGGTGTTGAGCATTTCTTCATGTGTTTTTCAGCCATTTGGACTTCTTCCTCTGAAAACGTTCTGTTTAGTTCATTTGCCCATTTCTTCATTGGGTCATTGCATTTTTTGGAGTTTAGGTTTTTGAGCTCCCTGTATACTCTGGTTATCAATCCCTTGTCAGATGTATAGCTGGCAAAGATTCTCTCCCATGCTGTGGGCACTGACTTCAATTTAGAAACCATTTCTTTTGTTGTGCAGAAGCTTTTTAATTTCATGTAGACCCATTTGTTAGTCCTTTCTCTTAGTTGCTGGGCCTTTTGAGTTCTACTGAGGAAGTCATTGCCTATGCCTATTAATTCCAATATATTCCCTGGTCTTTCCTGCACTAGCTTCAAAGTTTTAGGTCTTATATTAAGAACAATGATCCACTCTGAGTTGACACTTGTATAGGGTGACAGACATGGACCTAGTTTCAGTTTTCTGCATATAGATATCCAGTTTTCTCAGCAACATTTGTTGAAGAGGCTGTCATTTCTCCATCATATATTTTTGGCACCATGTCAAAAATCAGATGTGTGTAGTTGCATGCATTCATATCTGGATCTTCTTTTCCACTGGTCTTCATATGTGTTTTTGTGTCAGTACTATGCTGTTTTTATTGCTATGGCTCTGTAGTATAATTTAAAATTGGTTATTGTGATACCTCCAGCTTTCCTCTTTCTGCTCAGTATTGCCTTGGCTATTTGTGGTCTTTTGTGCTTCCAAATGAACTTTAGGACTGATTTTTCAATATGTGTGAGGAGCGTCATTGGGATTTTGGTGGGAATTTTATTGAGCATGTAAATTGCTTTTGGTAGTATAGCCATTTTCACCATGTTGAGTCTACCAATCCATGAGCATGTGAGATTTTTCCACCTTCTGTATTCTTCTTTGATTTCTTTCTTCAATAGTTGGTAGTTCTCTTTGTAGAGGTCTTTCACATCTTTTGTTAAGTTTAGTCCTAGGGGTTTTTTTGAGGCTGTTGTAAATGTAATTATTTTCCTATATTCTTTCTCAATCTGTTCATTGTTGGTGTATAGAAAGGCTACCAATTTTTATAAATTGATTTTATATCTTGCTACTTTGCTGAAGCTGTTAATGGTATTTAGGATTTTTTTGGTGGAGTTTTTCAGATCCTTTAGGTATAAGATTATATCATCTGCAAATAAGGATAGTTTGACTTCTTCCTTTCCAATTCATATTCCTGTTATTTCTTCTTCCTGTCTTATTGCTCTGGCTAGGAATTCCAAGACTACGTTGAATAGGAGTGGAGAGGGCAGACACCCTTGTCTCATTCTTCGGGAACATTCTTTAAAGAAAGATCATTTTTCAGATCTGGCCTTTTGCCCATTTCTTCCATCTTTCTTTCTTCTGCCTGGAATTTAGATATGGTAGCTGTTGTTGAAGCTACCATCATGGATCATTGGGCGACCTTAACATGGAAACAAATGTGGTAAAGATGGTAGATCAGAGAAACAGAAGCAATTTTGAGCCACTTGTTTCCACACTGGCCATAAACTATAATCCTCCAAAGTTCTCCCCCGTGAGAGAAAAATTGAACTTTATCTTGTTAAGGTCATTGTTGTTTCCTTAGGTATACCACTAGAACTAATTCTAAATTGAATTTACCAAATCAGTGTTTTTTCAGATTTAAAAAAAAATTTAAAGAGGAAAATTAACATTTAAATTAACATCCATCATATGATGCACATCCCCCTTCCTCACTCCCTAATCCCTGTTTAACTCTCCTAGGATTCCAGAATTACTATTTTTCTTTATAGATAAGTATGTTTCATCTTAGGGACTAAATAACTACAGGCAAGGACACTTGATAAGCAGACCAAAGCCAGTTATGCCTAGTCCAATATCCCCTCTTTCCAGGAAGTACTGAATATTTTTTTAGGGCATACATGGAACTCATTTTCCTTTTCAACATATGAGAAAAAAATTGGTTTTCTATTACAACAACACAGATGAATTGTAGAATAAGTTTCTAGAGACGTGCATTATCTAATATTAGGGACTCTTCAGAGGTAAATTTGTGAAGCATAGGACTTCATCCTCCTGCCTCGAGGAACATGGGTGGTTCTCTTGATTCTCTAGTTCCTTACCACAATTAGCCTTGGGGTGATTTGCAGCTGAATCATCAGCCCATGATTCACTTACCTCTGCTTCCAGCACTATCCTCATTTCTGGAGAATTTCCCCTCTCCTATCTGTTTGTTCTTCCTGCAATAGAGGTACCTTGACCTTAGCCTTGAAAATGTAGTTTCTGAAAAGCTTCAGTTTTGTAAGGCAATGAGAGCTGATACAATCAGTTAGTAAGAGGAAGCAACGTGCACCCTCATCCTTATGATGCTATGTCCTCAGATATTTTCTCAGCCTCCCACAGTCCCTCCCATGGTGCTTCCTCACCTTCGAGAGATTTCCCCTTTTTATTGACACAAAGTAGGAAGGCCATCAAAACCTGTCCTTTGAAACCCAATATACTGAGAAAAACCATGGTGCTGTTTGGAAGCAGCATGGTGAATGGCTCATTACTATGAGTGTCTCTAAAAATGTGAATTACTTATAAAGCTAATCTTACAAAATTACTATTAATTATTTTATTATAAAAGTAATACATGATCATTTTACAAAAATGTGAGAAGGGCTGGTAGAGAGGGTCAAGTGTGGTAGAGCGGCTGCCTAGCAAGTGTAAGGCACTGAGTTTAAACCCCAGTACCACTCCCCTCCTACCCCCCCAAAAAACCCAAATTTGGGAAGTAAAACTTACTCTTTCCCTCTAGGCCATTCATATGTACAGAAACATCCACACCAGGGTCTTGTTATAGTCAACGCTTTCACAAATATGTATATGTATACATACATGAATACTTTAGTGGAAAGTCCATCATTCATGTAATCTTGCCATTTTCTACTTCACTTAACAGTAAATCCTAGGGCATCTTTCCATATCAGTACACTTTGCCTTTTTTTCCTTTTGACTTTGACTTTTTATTGTGGTAGTACTGGGGTTTGAATTTAGGGCATCATGCTTGCTAGGCGGGCGCTATACAGATTGAACTACACCTCCCACCCTTTTTGCTTTGATTATTTTTGGAGACAGGGTTGGCCTGGAACCCCAATGCTCCTGATCTCTGCTTCCCAAAAAGCTTGTGTTATAGGCATAAACCACCAGTGCCCAGCTATGCCTTTTTCTTTTAATATCTGCATGGTATCCTATGGTGTGGATATACCATATATATTCATTTCCCATTGATAGAAAACTTAGATTTTTTAGTTCTCCTTAACAAGCAACCCCCCAAAAAAGAAGAAAAAATGGAGAAGAAAAGATTATACAACATGAAGTCAAAAGAAAAACGACTCTTAAGTGTGTCCAATATACAAATAAGAAGTTACTAAAACATGGTTCAAGAAATATAAGTTAAAACACCTTTGATAGGATATCATTTCTACCTATTCAAATAGAAAAATTTAAAGTGTATAATAAATAGCATTTCCAGAGTATGGGGAAAAATCACACTTATTCATTGCTAGAGTGTTAATTTTGTTCTATCTTAATGGAGGACAATTTATCAGAATCTACCCAAATTTTAAAAGACCAGAGCCTTTGATGCACAATTCTGCTCTTAGGTACTCTTGCTCAAGTATGCAGAAATACACGTTTAAATGCATTAATATGTATTGCAATTTATAATTGGAGTAGTTACCTAATAACTCTAAATTGTCTTACAGATGTAAGAAGAGAATAATAATATTACATTGCCAGCCTGTTATAAGGTTTAGAGATAATGTACTTAAGTTATTGGAATGGTGCCAGAGCATAGGCAGCATTCAGTAAATGGTGGCTATTATAATTCACAGGAAATATGAGAATTCTTTTTCATCTCAACTGGCGACATAGAGTGGCTCCATTACAACATCAGATGGGGGCAGGAGGGACTCATGACATTTGAAACCCCTCCCAACCTTGCATCATACATGTGCCTCTGATATGCAACTTGTTTTAATTACCACTGGGAACACTGCAGCTGTTGGATTTCTACACTGCATACGTATTTTAGAGTATGGGACTTTAGAAGAAGAGTTCTTGGTTTCAGGAAACTTTCATACCAAATGGTTGCATGCATTAAGAGAGGCTTTGTATTCCTATAATGTCTAGGAGTGCTCAAGGACAAAAGAGGACAGTTACTGAACATTTACCATGTTCCAAGAACTTGGCAAGTGTTTATGAGCACGATGTGTAACTTCATAACAAACCATGTGAGCAAACAGTATGCTGCCTTTCTAGGTGAGAAATCCAAAACTCTGACAGTTCACATGATTTTTACAGGTCATGTAACAGTTAAAAGTTGCTTTTGCTAAAAAGCACCGACTCTTTATGTGGGTCCACAAATTAACTAAAAGCAGGAGAAAAACTTGGTACTTACCTCTGTTTTGTATCTATCTTTGTCTGAGCCATTCTTTCCTGCAGTTATCTTGGGTTCCAGAAAGGACAGGACTGATAGATAACATCTTTACAGCAAGGGACTGAAATTATCCCTAAGGAACAGCAGAATCTTGCAAGAGGGACCACCCTCCAAATGAGTACAATTACCTATAATGAAGAGGCTGTCCTAGAAGAGGAGTAATCATCTCTTGGAACCAGATAGCTTGCCTCAAGTGATGACAGTGATAACAACTTCTCTAGAACCCTTCTCCAGAACCCGCAGACTGCGATAATGGTCAATCAGAACATACCTGTGACTGGTACTGTTTAATTATGCATACCTTTTGTCCTCTGTCCTAATTCTTTGTATATTTAAAGCTAAAACCCATGTATGTATTCCAAAGATGGCTAAAGATGGCTGCAGTGACTACTTTGCCTCTTTCCACAGTTGCCCATGCTGTGTAACAAGTCTCCTTTCTCTGCCCCTCACCATGTCTCTTTATTTGGTGTATAGGGGCTAGCAGCAAGACCTGAAATGTGCAATCCCAGGAGTTTGGGTCATAGTGCCTAAAACTCTGGTTGCAGTCACTCTCCAAATACCAGGGAAAGAGTTGAGATTTGAACCCAAGATTATCTGACTCTAAAAGCCAACAGTAGGATTCTTCTTATTACTAGATATTAAATGGGGCAGTAAAAAAAGAGGTAAAATATTATTATACTCCCCAATCTGAGATAGCCAATATGGGAAGCAGCATGGAATTCAAACGTAATCTGTATGGCATTAGAGAGCTAGTGTTGTAACCCAGCCTCTGCCAATTGTCAGCTAAGTCACTATAGAGAAGTCACTTAATCCTATCAATCCTTTTTCCTTTCTATAAAATCAAGAATATAACACTTGACTACTTATTTTAGAAGGTCCTTGGGAACAGAAATAAATCAAGGTATAGAAATTACACTTAAGTTCAGTTGTAAATTCTAGCAAGTCAAAATTATTTTTCCACAAAAGCTAGTAAAGGAGGCATAGAAACTTAGATGACCCAAAGCCACGTCAGCAGGAAATGCACAGAGAGAATGTGGTTTATGGTACTGGGGAATATAAAAGTCTTTGAGCTGAATCTTGAAGGATAAACAGATATTTGATAAGTAGGCAAGGTAGGACCATCTCTAAGAATTATAATTTGAGATAATTTCATGTGAAGCAACCTCATTAGCATTTTTAAGATATTTTACTGTTGCAGTCAGTAGATATTGTATTGCCGATTCAATACAATAAACATTGTTGCATTCCAACTCACTGAGGACAGATATCATAAAAACAGTTATCCTAAAGAAAAGCTGATAACCTAATGATGAGAAAGACATGGAAAAATTAACAAACAGGAAAAAAATCTATATACGTCATTAATAGAGGTAAAAAGTGGTATAGACATGGAGGGGAAAGAACTTATATTTGATTTGGATGAGTGAATTGGGGGAGGATGTCAGGGGAGGAAGTGGAAATAGATGCATCTCAATTACTGCATTAAGTTGCATTTAGCTGCAACTGAATTCTTTTTCTCCCTGCAGGTTAGAGCTTGATGCAGTGACAGATTTCAGAGTAGAACTTATGAAGACTGAATAAGCTCAGTCATAGTGTATTATTTTTCAGATGATATCTTTGTACCCATTTTCTTTGTTTTATCATATTTACAGAGAGGAACATTTTGGGAAGGAAAAAAACCTCTTTCTTGTCAATTTTTGGGATTTAAAATTAGTAAAAAAGGAGAAATTGGAAAGAGTTGTTGTAGACATCCTCAATTTTAGTTTTCCGGTAGAGGGAAAAAGTTCCCTTTCTATCAATCTCACTTAATGTATGCTTAGAGTGAGTGTTTTATAGCTTTTCAAATTAGCTTTGATTGCTCAGCAAGAATTTACTACTACCTTCTTTTGGATTAGGAGCAAAACAGAGTCACAGAGGGTTGGTTAAAGATGGGGGTCTCATCTAACCATCTCAGTTTACAGAAAGAAAATTGAGGTTCAGAGACATTTCAGAGACAATAAATGATTTGACAAAGAGTGCTGGCTTTAGACCTAGGAAAGAGAGGGGAGAGGCTTTATTGCTTCAAAGGCCGACCATATCACTTCTCTCTATGGCCCCTGGTAATGGGCAGATACAAGTGCTCAGCTGAAACCTGTGCCCCCTCACATTCTATCTAGACCAAGCCATGAGTGTTTGAAACCCTGAATTTCTTGCATAACAATCCAAAGTTTGACCTTAGGGCTATGTGGATCTCTTTACAGTGACTGCCTTTCTGAGAATGGACATTTCTATAAATTTTTATATTCGTAGACCCAAAGGGTGGCCACTGGGAAGCTATTTGCAGCAAGCAGATGTGGTCTGGGTGTTCACCTGCATGTCATAAGGCCTGTGGTGGTGCATGGAGAGGAAAGAAAGAGGTTTTGGGGTGGAGAATAAAGGGTGGCTCTCCCATGCTTGCATATGCCAATGTGGTTTTCTGACAAAAAATAAAAAGGGCAGGAATAAGACAAGGATGTTCACTCTCCCCACTTTTATTCAATATAGTATTAGAATTCCAAGCCAAAATAATAAAACAGGAGAAAGAAATAAAAGGTATTCAAATATGGAAGGAAGAAGTCAAATATCCCTATTTGACCCTAGACCCTAAAAACTCTGCCAAAAAATTCTTAGACATTGCAAACACTTTCAGCAAAGTAGAAGGATACAAAATCAATATACAAAAATCAATAGCTTTTCTATATACCAACAATGAACAGAGAAAGAAATCAAGAAAACAATCCCATTCAAAATAGCTTTAAAAATATCTAGAAATAAATGTAATGAAGGAAGAAGTGAATGACTCCTACAACAAAAACTGTGAGTCACTGAAGAAAGAAATTGAAGACATCAGAAGATGGAAAAATCCCCCACGCTCATGGATCAGTAGAATTAATGTTGTGAATTGGCTCACCAACAAAAACAATCTTTATGTTCAATGTAATCCCCATCAAAATCCCATTGGCATTCTTCAAAAAGATAGAAAAATCAATCGTAAAGTTCACATGGAAGCACAAAAGACCTTGAATAGCCAAAGCAATCCAGAGCAAAAAAGTCCAATGCTGGAAGTATCACAATACCTAGTTTCAAACTATACTCCAGAGCCATGGCAATAAGAATAGCGTGGTAACAGCACAATAACAGACATGAAGACCAATGGAACAGAATGGAAGACCCAGACACAAACCCACACAGCTATTCAATTTTTGACAAAGGAAACCAAAACATACATTGGAGAAAAGATAGCCTATTCAACAAATGTTGCTGGGAAAACCGAATATCCAAATGTAGAAGACTGAAACTAGATCCTTGTCTCTCACTCAGTACTAATATCAATTCAGAGTGGATCAAAGACTTTGAAACTACTACAGGAAAGAATAGAGAAAACACTGCAACATAGAGGGGTGGGCAATGACTGCCTGACTAGAACTCTAGTAGATCAACAAACAAGAGATCAAATTGACTGCATCAAAATGAAAAGCTTCTGTAAGGTCTAGCTTCACTAGACTGAATAGACAGCCTACAGAATGGGAGAAAAATCTTTACTAGCTATATATCTGACAAGGGATTAATAACTAGAACACACATGGAGCAAAAAAATCTGAACTTCCCAAGAATCAGCAACACAATAAATAAATGAGCAAATGAACTCAACAGACATTTTTCAAAGAAAGAAGTACAAATGGCCAATAAATACATGAAGAAATGCTCAGCTTCCCTGGCCATAAAAGAAATGCAAATTAAAACAACATTGAGATTTTACCTCACTCCAGTCAGAATGGCCATCATTAAGAACACAAACAACAACAAATGTTTGCAAGGATGCAGGGGAAATAGTATATACAATTGGTGAGAAGGTAAATTAGTACAACCACTATGGAAATCCATATTGCATATTGAGGTTCTTGAAGACACTAAAAATATAACTACCATATGATCCAACATACCACTCCTTGGCATATATCTGAAAGAATGTAAGTCAGTATATAATAGAGAGACTTGCACATCCATGTGTATTGCAGCACTATTCACAATAGCCAAACTTTGGAAATATCCCAGATGCCCTACAACTGACGAGTGGATTATGTAATATGTATATATACATACACAATGGAGTATTATTCAACCACATAGAATGGAAATTATGTTCCTTCCATAGAAATCATCATGTTAAGCAAAGCCAGCCAGATTCAGACAGACAAATCTCACATGTTTTCCCTCATATGTGGAAGACAAATCCAAAAGATAAATGTAAACACAAACTACAAACATGTATATATATGTATATATGTGCATATATACGACATGTTTATAATAGTGGGGCAATTTGAGGGGACTAGGGAAAGGAGGGTGAAAGGAGAGGAAATGTGAACGACAGTGAATAATATTGAAATACATTGAATCTGTGCAGGAAGAAGGCATAATGAAATGTACTGAAAGCTGTTGAATAATAGGAGGTAGAGGGAAAAGGGTAAGGGAGAGAAATAGAGTGAGTTAATCTGATTAAATTGTAATATATCCATGGGCAAAATACCATGGGGAAAACCCTTTAAACAATGAATATACGCTTAAAAAAATTAAGAACAGGAATACAAAACAAGCTGTGTTAGGGGTGAGTCTACTGTGAGAGGAAGGGGTGAATGGAGAGGGTAAAGGGGGGTGGATATGGCCAATATATTTTATACAGTTGCATGAAGATAGAACAATGAAACCTGTTGAAATTGTTTTAAGTAGGAGGAGGGGGATGAGGGAAAATGATAATGGGGGTGAAACTTACCAAGGCTCATTGTAAGCATATATGGAAGGGTCACAGTGAAACTTCCCTGTACAGCTAATATATGCTAATAAAATCTTTTTGCTGTTACATAGGCTCGTGGAATATTATTTAACCTTTAAAAAGATGGAAATTCTGCCATTGGTGACAATATGGATGAAACTGAAGGACATTTTTCTAACTGAAAGTAGTCAGATACGCAGAGCTTTTATTTCTCAAAATAAAAAGTCAGCAAGAAGAGTGTTATTATTTTGACTGTTTTACAAATCTTTTGCCTGATTGGAAAGAAGACAGTTGAGTTCTCTACCTGCTTCAGCATTCAATTTGTTGTCACAAGTAGCCTTGACGACATAGTTGAAGAAAGTCTAAACTCATACAAATAGACAGTTGGAAAAAGAGGCGATGCTTTTTTAGTCTTTTCACATCACTGTGAATATACTTCTTTTCTTCTGCATCAAAACTTGACAAGTGGCAATTTCTTAAGGGATTTTTGCCATTTAAATTCTGAAACCAGAGATAAATAATTTTAATACTTACTACATTGTACATGGCCTCACTAATTTATGCAGATCCTCCATGCATTGACATAGTGCCTTACACAATCTTTTTAATAGACTTATACTTTAATTAGTTTATGTTACTAATACCTGAGGGCTTTGTTGTGGTAATTACTTACATGTGTACAATGTACTTTTATTTTTGTGGTACTGGGGTTTGAACTCAGAGCCTTCACCTTGAGCCACTCTACCAGCCCTTTTTTTGTGTGTGATGGTTTTTTCCAGATATGGTCTTGAGAACTATTTGCCTGGGCTGGCTTGGAACCACAATCCTCCTGATCTCCACTTCCTGAGTAGCTAAGATTACAGATGCCACCAGCGCCCAGCTACAATGTACTTTGAACAAGTTTTCCCTTTCTGTTATATTTCCATTCCCCTTCCCTCCTCTGCTCTTGTTTTCAAGTGGTGTCTGGTGGATCTCATTATGCTGTTTTTGAGGATATACATGTAGCGTATTTCAATCCTCTCACCTCATCAGTGTCCTTTCTTTTGTTCCCTTCCTCCTCCCATTGACTGCCCCCAAAATCCCCCATTTACATTCACGTCCCATTATTATTATTATTGTCATCATTATTTTAGGTCTAGGTTCCACAAATGAATGAGAACATGTGATATTTGGCTATTTGAGCTTGGCCTATCTCATTCAATGTGATGATCTCCAGTTCCATCCATTTTTCTGCAAATGACATAATTTCATTTTTCTTTATGGTTGAGTAGTACTCCATGGTATATACACATATATGTATATATAGATATATATTTTCTTTATCCACTCATCAGTTGTTGGGCACCTTGGCTAATTCCACAATTTAGTTATTGTGAACAGAGCTGCAATAAACATGGGCACACAGGTATTTCCCCTATATATTGATTTATACTCCTTCAGATATATGCCCAAGAGTGGTACAGCAGGGTCAAAAGTTAGGTCTATTTTTAGTTTTGTGAGGAATTTTCATACTGATTTCCATAGTGGTTGCACTAGTCCACATTCACACCAACATTCTCACCAGCATTTGTTGTTCGTTTTCTTGATAATTTTCAATCTGACTAGAGTGAAATGGAATCTTAGCGTAGTTCTGATTTGTATTTCCTTTATGGTTAAGGATGTTGAACATTTCTTCATGTATTTATTAGCCATTTGAACATCTTCTAAGATCTATCTGTTCAATTCATTTGACTATTTATTAATTGGATTAGTTGTTCTTTTCATGCTTAGTTTTTCTAGCTCTTTGTATATTCTGGATATTAATCCTTTATCTGTTAAATAGCTGGTGAAGATAGTTTTCCATTCTTTGGGTTTTCTCATGACTCTAGCAATTGTTTTTTTTTTTTCATGTGCAGCAACTTTTTAATGTGTTGCAATCCCATTTGATAATTCTTACTCTCATTTCCTGGGCAATTGGTGTCTTGTTCAGAAAATAATTATCTAGGCCAACATCTTCCAGAGTTTTCCCTATTTTTTCCTGTAATTTCAGGTTTTACATTAGGGTCTTTGATCCATTTGGAGTTGATTCTTGTACAGAGTGAGAGATAAAGGTCTATTTCAGTCTTTTGTATGTAGATAACCAATTTTCCCAGCACCATTTGTTGAAGAGGTTGGCTTTTTTCCAGTGTCCTTACACAATCTTTTTAAAAATCACTTAATTGAAGTATGATGACATACAAAAAAGCTTTCCATGTTTAATGTGTATAACTTGATAAGTTTGGAGATAAGAATACACTCATGGAAGTATTACCACAGTCTATGACATAAATCTATGGATCATCTCTTAAAGTTTCCTCTTTCCCTCTTATTTATTATAATTTTTTGTGTAATTAGAAGCCAACATAAAATCTAGACTCTTAGCATATGTTAAGTATATAATGCGGTATTGTTAACTCTAGGCACTGTGTTATACAGTAGATCTCTAGGACTTACTCAATTTTATGCTCAAATACTGTACCATTTGGCTAATACCTCCCAGCTTGTCCCTCTACCCCTAGCAATCAACATTCTACTTTCTGTTTTTATAACTTTGATTATTTTAGATTCATCATGTAGGCAGCATCTTATGGTATTTGTTCTTCTGTGTCTGGCTTATTTCACTTAGCACAATGTCCTCCAGCTTCATCCATACTGTCACCAATGGCAGAAGTCCTTTTCTTCTTAAGGTTGAATAATACTCCATGATCTGCATATACCATATTTTATTTATCCATTCTTCCTCAGTGGATACTTAGGATGCTTCCAAATCTTGGCTATTGTGCAATGAACATGGTGGTGAGATATCTCTTTGAGATCCTGATTCAATTCCTTTTGGATAAAAAAACCACAATCGGAATTGCTAGACTATATAGTAGTTTTGTTTTATTCATTTATTTTAATTTTGTCAGTACTGGGGTTTGAACTCAGGGTCTTATGCTTGCTAGGCAGGCACTGAACCACTTGAGCCATGCCACCAGCTCTTTTGGCTTTAGTTACTTTTGGGATAAGGGTCTCACTTTTTGCCTAGGCCAGCCTGGAACACAACCCTCCTATTTATGCTTCTCACATAGTGGAGATGACAGATGTGTGCTACCATGTCCAGTTCTAGCAGAGGCATCTTTCTAAAACACAAAACCTGCAGGGAAAAGCCCATATTCCTTAGTTTACTGTATCTAACAATTGTCTAACCCTGGAGGCTGACCTGCCTTTCTTTTTTTTTTTTTTCCTGTGCAAAATTTATTTATTTATTTATTTTTTTTCATTTTTCTTTTATTATTCATATGTGCATACAAGGCTTGGTTCATTTCTCCCCCCTGCCCCCACCCCCTCCCTTACCACCCACTCCGCCCCCTCCCGCTCCCCCCCTCAATACCCAGCAGAAACTATTTTGCCCTTATCTCTAATTTTGTTGTAGAGAGAGTATAAGCAATAATAGGAAGGAACAAGGGTTTTTGCTGGTTGAGATAAGGATAGCTATACAGGGCATTGACTCACATTGATTTCCTGTGTGGGGGTGTTACCTTCTAGGTTAATTCTTTTTGATCTAACCTTTTCTCTAGTTCCTGGTCCCCTTTTCCTATTGGCCTCATTTGCTTTAAGGTATCTGCTTTAGTTTCTCTGCGTTAAGGGCAACAAATGCTAGCTAGTTTTTTAGGTGTCTTACCTATCCTCACCCCTCCCTTGTGTGCTCTCGCTTTTATCATGTGCTCATAGTCCAATCCCCTTGTTGTGTTTGCCCTTGATCTAATGTCCACATATGAGGGAGAACATACGATTTTTGGTCTTTTGAGCCAGGCTAACCTCACTCAGAATGATGTTCTCCAATTCCATCCATTTACCAGCGAATGATAACATTTCGTTCTTCTTCATGGCTGCATAAAATTCCATTGTGTATAGATACCACATTTTCTTAATCCATTCGTCAGTGCTGGGACATCTTGGCTGTTTCCATAACTTGGCTATTGTGAATAGTGCCGCAATAAACATGGATGTGCAGGTGCCTCTGGAGTAACAGTCTTTTGGGTATATCCCCAAGAGTGGTATTGCTGGATCAAATGGTAGATCGATGTCCATCTTTTTAAGTAGCCTCCAAATTTTTTTCCAGAGTGGTTGTACTAGTCTACATTCCCACCAACAGTGTAAGAGGGTTCCTTTTTCCCCGCATCCTCGCCAACACCTGTTGTTGGTGGTGTTGCTGATGATGGCTATTCTAACAGGGGTGAGGTGGAATCTTAGTGTGGTTTTAATTTGCATTTCCTTTATTGCTAGAGATGGTGAGCATTTTTTCATGTGTTTTCTGGCCATTTGAATTTCTTCTTTTGAGAAAGTTCTGTTTAGTTCACATGCCCATTTCTTTATTGGTTCATTAGTTTTGGGAGAATTTAGTTTTTTAAGTTCCCTGTATATTCTGGTTATCAGTCCTTTGTCTGATGTATAATTGGCAAATATTTTCTCCCACTCTGTGGGTGTTCTCTTCAGTTTAGAGACCATTTCTTTTGATGAACAGAAGCTTTTTAGTTTTATGAGGTCCCATTTATCTATGCTATCTCTTAGTTGCTGTGCTGCTGGGGTTTCATTGAGAAAGTTCTTACCTATACCTACTAACTCCAGAGTATTTCCTACTCTTTCTTGTATCAACTTAAGAGTTTGGGGTCTGATATTAAGATCCTTGATCCATTTTGAGTTAATCTTGGTATAGGGTGATATACATGGATCTAGTTTCAGTTTTTTGCAGACTGCTAACCAGTTTTCCCAGCAGTTTTTGTTGAAGAGGCTGCTATTTCTCCATCGTATATTTTTAGCTCCTTTGTCAAAGATAAGTTGCTCATAGTTGTGTGGCTTCATATCTGGATCCTCTATTCTGTTCCACTGGTCTTCATGTCTGTTTTTGTGCCAGTACCATGCTGTTTTTATTGTTATTGCTTTGTAATATAGTTTGAAGTCAGGTATTGTGATACCTCCTGCATTGTTCTTTTGACTGAGTATTGCCTTGGCTATTCGTGGCCTCTTGTGTTTCCATATAAATTTCACAGTAGATTTTTCAATCTCTTTAATGAATGTCATTGGAATTTTGATGGGAATTGCATTAAACATGTAGATTACTTTGGGGAGTATCGACATTTTTACTATGTTGATTCTACCAATCCATGAGCATGGGAGATCTCTCCACTTTCTATAGTCTTCTCATCTTACCTCATGGTCTCTAAGCCATTTGTTGACTCTGAATACACAAGAGGCTCAATGCCTTCTCCCTTTCCACGGAATGCTTCTTCTATGAAATACTTTTCTACTTATGTTACATATTTGAAAACATCAAAACATTACAAAATTCATCTCCTTGGACACAAATGACTGACAATTGTGCATTCAACCCTACTGGTCCCAAACTGACATACATACCTCTATGGAACTTATTAATTCTCTTCACTGCCCCAACCAGACTGCAGTCTTCTTAATTTATATATTTTATTTTTATAATCCCAGTACTAGACTATAGTACTGGCAAAAATAATTTTAAATAAATAAGTTGTATCACGTAATTTTTTGATTTTCATGGCATACAGTCCAAAGGGTAATCAGAATATCAAAAGGCATGGAGAAGGGAAATGGAGACAAAATTGAAAGGATTCTTAATTTTGCAAGACTTCCCTGTGTGTGTGCCTTTCATTTTTTGTGGGCAAACAGGTTTCATTGTGCAATATTGGAGCTGTGTGCGATTATGGGGAGCCCAGCCTTGAGCACTGTGAAACCTGTCAGTAATCTGACTGGATTAAGAATTTGTTATTTCTTTGCTTCTTAAAGTGTATCTCTCTTCTCAGAGAAGACCTGACATTAAGGCATTCTTACATGATGCAGTCAAATTTGAGAATTGAGGAGAATGCTGGGAGGGCCAACTAAGGTACAGTGTATGCTGGGATATGTAGGGGAGAATGCCTGATGGTCCAGATAGGTTTTGTAAACATCAACTTCCCTTCAGAGAGAAAATAAGTGATGCAAAGAAGAATTGGTGACTCCTTACAAGCAATATGTGAGACGGGAACATATTTAGGGGAATAATGAAAGATAAAGTACAAATCTTTTAACTGCCATCAAGATCCAGTCTAGATGGAACATCAATGGACCAGTTATACATGATGGTCTTATGTGAGAAGTCTTACGAATTTTAGATAAGGAACCAGGCTTAGAAAGGGAAGTTGACTTGTTGAAAGTCACACAGTAAATTCAAGGCAGCTATAAGAAGGCAACTTGAATTCTTATGCTAGCATCTGTTCCAATGTTGTACTGTTTTCTCTTTCATAAGCAAGAGCCTCATGAGGCATGAAACCACCTCATAGATGCTCCAGGAGCAACATTGGAGTTTAGATGACAGGTTTAGTAACAAAAACAGAAAACCATTTGAACAAAACAACACAGAAACTCTAAAGGCACTGTCTAGTGATAATGTCACTATGCTGCTTCAGGTAATGATGATAATAACTTCTGCTTCTAATTTCACTGTGGGGACACTTCTCTAGGAGAAAATACTTTGTAGAATATTACATGTGGCTAAAAAATGCAGGCTGTCATCCTGTAGAGACAAGGACCACAGTTGATTCTGTCAGACTCAGCCTTGTCAAATGTTGACTTAGAAGAGCTGTCTCAGATATGATTTCCTTTACTTTCTTCAAAATTTGCTAAGGTCTTACTTATCCCATTTCACAGATAATAACACAAGTATAAAAGTGAAGATAGAATTCCTTTGAGTAGTGGTTTCAGCAAACAGATGTTAGTCCCAGGTCAGAGGAACTTGGCTTATATAAGGAGGGAAATATGACTTAGTCAGTTGTTGTGAGTTGAATTGGGCCCTCAGAAAAGCTATGTTGAAGTCCTAACTCTTTGAATGTATGAATATGACCTTAATTGGAAATAGGGTTTGACAGATGGAATCAAGTCAAAGTGAGATCATACTGGATTGCAGTGACCTTTGATCTAATATGACTGGTATCCTCATAAGAAGGGAGAATGCAGACATATATACAGGAAGATATATACAGGACATATGTATAGGGAGAAAGGCATTTGATAACAGAGGCAAAGATTAGAGTGATCTGTCTATAAGGCAAAGAATGACAAGGATTGTCAGGAACCTTCAGAAGCTAGAAGAGCTAAAGAAGGATACTCCTTGAAAGCCTTCAGAGAGAGAACATGGCCAAGGTAGTATCTTGATTTCAGACTTCTGGTGTCTAGAGCTGTAAGAGAAAAGAATTCCTCTTGTTATAAGCCATCTGGTCTATATTTTGTTATGACTACCTAATATGATTTGGATATGGCTTGAGTGTGTTCCCTCCAGGGTTATATGTTAAAAGCATGGTCCCCTAGTGGTAGAGGTGATGGAAACTTTAAGAAGTGTGGCCTGTGCAGGGAACCCAAAGATTGGACTCTAACCAGAGCATTTTGCAGAGAGAAGGCCAATGGAGAGGGAAATGTCCTCAGTGCTTCCAAGGGAAGCCATGTGGCCAGCAAGACCCTAACCCCTCTGGAAGATGACACAATTGGTAAAGGAAGCCAATGCCCTTTTCATGAGGCCCTAAAGATAACCCCTGAGGAGTACTGACTGACTGTAACAGTAGAAAGGGGAAAAGGGTTAAGTTTTGGCCACTTTATCTTGAACACCCAGCAGAAAAGTATAGCCAAGGAGTGGAATAATTGGTAATAATACCAAGTTCATTTATTCAGCTCTCTAATTTGTAATGGTATTTTTACTTTCAGGAATGAGCATTTGTTGCTTCTGCGTATATGTTTCAGGTGCCCTTTTTGGAATCATTCTAACAGTACAACAATAGATGACCAATCAGGTGACACAGGACCCTAAATCCCTCAAGATTGAGGAATGGACAAAAACAAGGGACAGATTGTAATGCAGGGTCACTTGAAATTGCCCCTTGCTTCTTCTCTCTTCATTTTTCTGCCCCTCTCTAATCTTTTTTTTTTTTTTTTAATGAGAAACCCTTCCTTAGGTTTCCATTCTGGGCCTCTCTTCAGATGCTGCCTGGACCTATATATATAGATAATCATCAAGACCTTGACCTTCTGTTTCAAAAATCCCTAATTCTTCTCCTACTCAGTATGAACCAGCTACAACAGAATTGTTGCCCCACATCCCATGGAAATTGACAGTGGGGAATGCAGCAATGCAGGCAGAAACCATATTTATAATGTAAATGTGGAAGTATAGAAACATGTCCAGAACAACAAGCTTGCTATGTTGGTTATTTTGGAAGAGGAGAATTGGAATTTGAGGTGATGAACTGGGGATTTTAGTTTTGCTTCCACCCCCTATATTTCCCTGATCTTTTATTTATTTTCCTCTCTTATTCATTTCCCTGCTTTTCAAAGATACATCCTTTTCACATGGTATTCTCTTCTCATGTTCTGGCCTCAGAGGACAAGATCCAGATTACTTTCAAGAAGAGAAGAAAAAGATGCAGTTCTGAAGATGATGACCCGCCCCCTTACACAGCTCAAGGACTTCCTGCCCATCATCTTAGTGTAACCCACTGTGTCCCATAAAATCCCTTCCCACACCCTGAGCCCTCAAAGAGGAGACTTGAGATGGCAACATCTCCTTCACTGTCCTCAGGTCTGGCCTTGAATACACCTGTTTCCTGCCACCAAAATCAAACAAACAAAAAAGAGGTATGGCCTAGTGGAAGGTAGGTAAGATATTGGGTGTGCTGCCCTTGGAAGACATTAATGCTGGCGTCTTGGAGTAGGTTGGGTCTTGTAGGAGTGAGTTTTGTAAAAATAAATTGTTATGAAAAGAGCAAGCCTGGCTCCTTTGTAGTCTTTTGCTTTCTATCTTCCCATGTGATCTCTTCTTCCACAAAAGGTCTGGCTATAGTGATGCCATCTACCTGCCATGAAGCCCTCATCAGAGCTGAGCACAGATCAGTGCAATGTTCTTATATATCCAGAACTATGAGCTTCTTTTTAATTTACAGTACCCAGCTTTAGGTATTTTGTTATGACAATTCAAAAGACTAGAACACATCCTCAGAAAACTAATGCATTCATTTTATTATTCTTGCTGTTTTTGAACTCAGGGCCTAATGCATGCTGGGCCAGTGCTCTACCACTGAGCTACATCTACAGACCATCAATGTATTCTTATGATATTTTATTGGATAAGGAATTACAGCTGGTTCTTAGGCTGACATGATCATTTTTCTACTAAAGGAAACAGAACCAGTAAAGCAGGCTCCCTGTCACCTAGGAGACAAAATTGAAGTTTCACAAAGCCTGTTAGGATCCAGCTCCTGTCTACCTGCGCAGCTTCTTACCCAGTCACTCCCTTTGGTTTCGGTCTCCTTGAATCACCTGTATTCTCCATATGCTCTGTCACACCCTCAAGACATAGCCCAGATTGTCCACTCTTCTTGGAATGTCTGCCCCTTCACTTGTCCATCAGGAAAGTGCTTGCCTACACTGTATGTTTTAGCTCAAGCATCAGAATTTCCATCAAGGCAAATTCCCCTGACTCCCTAGACAAACACTGTTTTTCCTATGTGTACATTGCAAGGTTATCACATCATTTTATAACATTTCTTATCTGTCTATCTACTCTTCTACTACTTCTTAACTTGTGTGTTAACACCCATGGAGAGCTCTAATGAAAGAAAGATGATCAGATCCCTACCAGGAATAGGCTTCCTTACCTGACTGAAGACTGAGTAGATAATCAGTGAAACGCATTCCAAAGGTAAAAGTCATATACAATATTATCTCACTAGTGAGGATCTAGGGTTTGTCTAAATCTGTAAATTTGTCTTCCACCTAAACACTACTGATAATTTGGACAGGAGGATTCTTTGTTGTGGGAACTGTTGTGCACATTGTAGAACGTTTAGCAGCACCTTGACATTGACTCACTATAGGCTAGTAGCATACTCGGAGTTGTGAGTACCATAAATGGCTGCAAATATTGCTCAATGTTCCCTGGAGGTTGAGAGTAACTGACCTTAGTAGATAGAAACAGTAGTCAAAAAGCCAAATAGTAAACCAAATCAGGGCAGGAGAGAATTATTGGTCCTCTCACATCTTAAATGGATAAGCCTTCCTTAAGCAAGGCAGCACAGAAAGAATGAAGACTTTAGATTTAGCCAGCTCTGAGTTTATATTGTACCCATCCTATTTGTCTATGAGTCTCAGTTTCTCATCTGACATATGAGGGTAGATCAAATGAGAAAACTCCCAAATTGCCTGACTGAAGTCCTGGCACATAGCAGGTGGTCAATGAGCATTTGTTGCTTTCATCTTTTCCATCTTGTTAGGAAGGAATACAGATAAAGTCCAGGGAGTTATGCACTCTCTCTGGCATCATTCTCCTAGGATGAATAGGCAATTCAATGAGAGATTCTCTATGACCGTGGCAGAGAGAGCAGAGAGGGTGATGGTGCCTATTGGGTGAATAGAGATGCCAGACATTAGAAATAGAAGGAAAAGACCTTTCAGGAGCTTTGGTAAATGACAATTTGAGTCAGAGGGAATTGAAACAAGCAACATGAAGATGCATTTAAATTTAATTTAAAAAGAATAAAGCAAGGCACAATGAATATTGTTCCCATAGCATATACTCAAAACCCCTGACAAGCACAGTTTGAGTTGTGCATGTGTCTTGCAGTCCCACATATTCTTTTTTTGTTGTATTTGCACTTGAGTGGGAGCCTGCCATATGGTTTGGGGAGCAGCTACTTATTAGACACCCACGTACTACATACACATGTACAAACACACACATACACATAAACAATGTAAACACAGTCTCTCCTCCAGGTAGACTTGCTGTATTAGGCAGAACCCATGAACACAAGGCACAATAATAAAATGGTAATCACTGGAAAATGACTACACAAAACGCAGACTGGCTGCTCTACTTACCTAATTACTCTGCCCTTGAGATATTTTTGTTTAAAGCCAGTAAGATATGAGTAGCATTGCCATGGCAACATGCTGTTGGATGTTGTTTGGTATCTCCAAGTAGATTAAACCATCCACAGTTCTCATCAACGATGCTCTAGTGGCATAATTTCTAAAAGCCAACTCATTTTCCCTCTTGATCTTTCTATAAAGTAGAGCAGAGGCAGGGTGGCCATTGTCAAAAGGTCCCTGTGTTTCTAGCCAGGCATCAGAGACCACATTTCAAATAGAAGGCATGATTTATTGGGAGGAACACTGAAATTGTAGCCCAAAGATTGGGACCCCAGTTTTACTAGCTGAATGATTTTCAATAATTCCCTAATTTGACCTCCTTGAACCTCAGGTTTCTTATCTAAACAACAGGCTCATGGTTGTGTTCTTTCTCCTAGTCTCACCCTAGCCTCCCTCCTAGGTCTACATGAGATTGTGTTTGTGGGGCACATGAGCACACACATGTGCAGAACAGAGGAGGTGGATTTTCTGAACCTCTGAGACATGGCCCTTGTGTATTTCCTTATTCTTGGGGCATAAAATGATCTCCCACACTTCTTCAGCTGTAAGCCATGCATACCTTACCCAATTATGATGCATAAAGAAGTCTGATCTAAAAAGTAAAATTTTGCATAGAATGAGAAGAATCTACAGGTTGCTTTCTTGGATAAATAAAAAAATGCACTTCCTTTTCAAAGATGTTCAATAACAAATTCATCTCTATTTTTTTTTCTACAGAGGGGAAACAAGAAAAGGAAGAAAGACAAGAAACAGTTTTTGGGAGGTACTGGGATTGAAATCAAGACCCTGCACTTGCTGCATAAGTGCTCTGCCACTTGAAGGACATCTCCAGCCCCAAGACACACTTTCTTTATCAAAGTGTGAAATCATTTTGAAAAGAGAAAACAAAAAGCTGAAAATGTAAGGGGCTATTGCTACTGATCTCTTGACACAAAGATGTCTCTGTCTTCAATAAATATGGATGGACTTAATGATTGGGGCAGAGGTAAAAAGACAAATGTCTAAGTTAGCCAAGGAAAGCACCGCTTGAATTAAAAGCAGAGTCTGTCACAAAGAGGAGACAGAGAGAAACACTCTGCTATTGTCAACAATGTCTCCTTCCATCCCATTTTTTACCCAGCATGACAGACCAGAAAGACAAAGAACAAAAATGATTAAATAAACCTGGAATTATAACTCTTCCATTCCTAGTTTGTGTAGGAAACTAACTTTTCCACTAGAATCATGACAAAGCTTGAAACTGAATCTCATGATAACTCCGATGTTCTAAATGAGGTATTTGAGGCGATCTGCATTACACTGAACGGCCCTTCTTGCCCTCCCTTCCTTTCTCTATCATTTACTTATGCCTGTGTCTATTTTTGAGATTAGCAGCTCCTTCTTCTTTGTCTTCACAATAGTCATGATTCTAAGCACTGCACTTTTCACTTAGGACCAGAAAAGGTAGGTAATAATTATCATGACCACATTTTTCCTATTACCTGAAATTTAAAATGAAAAATATCTTGGCTTCAAGACTTATCAAAAATCTTTCTAAAATGCATTAGTCTGCTTCTGCCTTAAGGGGAGAAAATGTGGAAAGCATAATTTAATCTCTGGTGACTCAGTGGTTTGTAGGAATATTAGTGTGGACATAGACTCCTTTACCAGTGAAGGAAGTAGAGTGCCCAGGGGGTGGGGGATGGGCTCAAAAACAGAACCTGGACCAAATGTGTCTGATTATAGATCTTACTCTGGAGGTTTTTAGAAATATTGATTTCTATTGTAACCATTTCTCCTCTGACTTGCCTTTCTCCCCTAAAAGTTAAATACTATTCTAACAGTTCAATAGGAGGGAGAGGATAAAAGAAGGTGGTAAAGAGGGTAAATATGATTGATGTACTTCCTATACAAGAATGAATATAGGATTTTTAAACCTGTCTAAGTAACCATAAGAAGGGGACTAAGGTAGAATGGAGAAAAATGGAGTGGATGAACCAATTGGGGATATAATACATATATACGTGTAAATGTCATAATGAAAATCCCTGTATCTTAAACAAACAAAAATGTCATTTTTCAAAACTGGAGGACAAGAAGGTAAAAAAGGTCCTGTCTGACCATTGGTACTAGTGGGAGGGAGGAGGATATAAGGAAAGGGTATAGGAGGGTGAATATGGTAGAAATATTATGTATTCATATATGACAACGGAAAAATGAGACCTGTTGAAACTATTCTAACAAGGAGGGAGGGGCGGTAAAGGAGAATGATGGAGAGGGTGAATTTAGCTAAGATATATTGGAAGTACTTTCGTAAATGTCACAATGTACCTCCATAGAATAATAATATGTTAATAATATTAAAAATGAGCGAAGGTTTATAGTGTACAGCAAATATAGGTTATACCTGCCTCCTTTCCTCTTCCAGGTCATTAAACACAGTCAATCCTTCTGTTTCCTGTATTTGATAAATACAATTATACTATACTTCACATTATAATAGCTACAGGTAGGACAAATTTACAGAGTATCCTGAGTTATACTGTCAGTCTTTCTTTGTTTATCCTATACCAATTCAACTTCTAATTAATTCTCCTAGAACACAGACCTTCACTCTGTTTTCTCAGTACAGGATGAATTAGCCCACCTATCCCTTCCTCAAACTTGACCCTTTCAAAAGAGTTCTGTCTAGGCCCTCTAGTCATCAGATTTTCATCAAGTGAAATAAGATACCAAGTACCTAAGTTGCCAAAGAAAGGGCCTGGGGGAGAAAATACCAAGGGTTTCAAGCCAGCTGAGTATCAGGAGAGGAGTATAAGTGGAATACAGGAGGAGTCCAATTTGCTGATATTGTAGGACAAGTAGTAGGAGAGAAAGGAGAAATTTAATATGTGTAACCATTGGTTATGAATTGGATACTACTTAAGATTGGAATTAATTTTCTATAATTTTTGCTGGCTTTCTTTAGGTATTAGAAAGTGATACTGAGAGGAACCCTGGGAATTTTCTATCTCTTGATATTAGTCATTCTTCAGGGTCTACTTTAAATTATACATCTTCTCTGAAATCATTCTTGTTTCTTTCTAAAGGATATTAACATACCCTCTGTTTTTCTCTTCCTCTTTTGAACTCTCTTAGCATATTGTACCTCTTTTGTACTCTCATCTGACACTATTTTGTATTGTGTTGTGTTGCATGTTACCTGTTACTTCTTCCTGTTATAAGATTGTGAAGTGTTATAGAGGACAGATTGCAATTTCCCCAGCTGTATAGTCTGGATGACTGAATTGAAAACACTGAGCAAAGGTAAACTGATGCAGTGTGAACATTCTGCAGGCTTTTAAACTATCTTCTCACCTCAGTATTTTGTCAATAAATAGTAGAGCCATCTATCTAACTGTCCAAGTTAGAAGCATATGATAAAGGTTTGATACCTCCTTTCCTCTCATCTTCTAAAAATACTGATTTAAAATTATGATTGATTTTACCTCCAAAATATTTTTTGACTCAGCCACTTTTCTCTATCCTCATTGTCATCAATCTAGTCTAGGCTTTCTTTTTTTTTTTTTTTCTGTAAAGGACTGAATAGTGAAAATTTAAGAATTGCAAGACCACATACAGGCTCTATAGTATGTTCTTCATTTTGCTGATGTTATTTTTACAACTGTCCTAGTCAGTTTGGCTGCTATAAAAAACACCACCCACTGGGTAGCTTACAAATAACAGAAGTTTATTCCCACAGTTCTGGAAGCTAGAAGTCTGAGATAAGGGTACTAGAATAGATAGGTTCTGGTGAGGGCCTCTTTCTTTTTGTAGGCTTTTGATTTCTCCTGTATGTTCATATGGTGGAAAGACAGTGAGAGAGCTCTCTGAGGTTCTTTTTATAATGACATTGATCCCATTCATGAGGGAAATTTCCAAAGACCTCATCTCCAGATACATTGGGGTTAAGAGTTCAAATTTTGGGAGACATATTCGATCCATTGCAACGATGCTTTCAAAGTAAAAAATGATTCTTTGCTTTTCAGCCAGATAGAAATGGGCTGTGCTTTGTCAACTCTACACCCACTAAAACTCTCACCCAGACCCTGCATTACCTTCCACCTGGTCTCTCTACTTCTACTCTAGCCTGCAATTCAAATTCTAGAATGATGTTTCCTGCTGAAAGTCTTACAATGTCTTCATTTTTCTTAAGGAAAAATCCTTGGCATGGCCAACCAAGGCTGTCCAGAACTAGCTTCTCCCTGTCTCTTACTACACTAATAACCACTTGCTCTTTCTTTGATTCTAAAATTATCACTCTTGCCTCTTGGCCTTTTGATAAGATATTGATATCAAATATACCTGGAGCAGCCTGCTTCTTCACTTCCTTGCTTCTTACTATCTATTCTTATTTCCAAACTCAACATTATTATACTTTCCCCTTGAACCCTGGCCTTACAATGGACTCCCCAGAAGCAGATCCTGAACTGACAGTTCAAGTACAAATGTACCAAGAGAGACAATGAAGAATTGGGAGGGGGGAGAAGAGTCTGTCTGGATCTTCTAAGGAACAGATGCCAAGATGGTGTTAAGCATTTAAAGATTTTATTATGGAAATGCCTATCAAGAGTAAATGGGAATAAAATCAGTATGTATATTAACAAATTTCCATTATCATGACAAATTACCTGAAAAAATTAACCTAAAGGAGGAAGGATTTCTTGTTGCTCAGAATTTCATGGTCACTTGAGTCTGTTGTTTCTGAGCCCGTGGTGAGGCAGAACATCACGGTAGCAAGTGTGTGGTAGAAGAAAGCTCCTCACCTCATAGTGGCTAGAAGCAAAGAGACAGAGAAAGAAAGGTGCCAGGGTCCTTATAGTCCCCATATACCCTTCAAGGATGCATCTCCAATGACCAATTTCTTCCAAGTAGGTCCTACCTATTTCCACAACCTTTCAATAGTGTCACCAGCTGGGGACCAAGCTTTCAATTTGAGCCTCTGGGGGACATTATAGATCTGAACTATAGCAGTATAGGCAGAAATGTTTGCACTCCCATGCTAATTGGGGTATCATTTATAATAGCCAAAAAATGGAATCAGCCTAAGTGTTCATCAACTGATAAAGAAAATAGTAAATAGTATATATATATATATATATATATATATATATATATATATATATATATAATATATAATGGAATACTATCCAGCCACAAAAGGATGAAATCTTGTCATTTGACAAGCCACATGAAAAGATGTTATGTAAAGTGAAATAAGCCAGGCACAGAAAGGCAAAAACTGCATGATCTAATTCATACATGGAATCTAAAATAAGTCAATCTCAGAGAAGTTGAGAGTAGAATAATGGTCACTGAGATTGGTGAGGGGAAGGGAGAGAAGGGATGAAGAAAGGGTCATCAAAAGGTTCTAAGTTATAGATAGATAGCAATAATAAAGTCTGGTGTTCTATTGTTCATTTCAGTCATGATGAATAATTATAATATACTATATATTTCAAAAAAGCCAGAAGAAAGGATTTTGAATATTTTCACCACAAAGAAATGATAAATGTTCAGGAGACAGATATGCTTACTGTGACTTGAGTATTATGCATTGTATACCTGTATCAAGACATCACACATGATATCCCATAAATACATACAATTTTTGCATGTCAATTTAAAAAAGAGAGTAAACTGATAAGGGATCATCAGACTAGGCTGGAAGAGCCATAAGGCTGGATGCTGAACCCAGGCAAAGGAGGAAGGAAAGAAGGAAAGGATAGAAATAAGGAAGGAAGGAAGGAAGGAAGGAAGGAGGGAAGGAAGGCTGATGGGAGCATCTTCAATTGCTGTATAGTCTAAGGATAATTTGCTGAGGTAGTCCTTGAGTCAGTCATCTGTCAGTGGAGTCCCCAGGAACAGCCTGGCTTAGCTCCCTGCAACACTTAGTCATTTGTTGGGAGAAACTTGGGAGAAGTGTGGCCTTGGCACAAACTCAGCCATAGAGTTCAGGGTGAGAAGCTGGGGCAGATGCTCAACTATGGTGTTTACAGTTGGATGTCTGTGATGTGCATTCTCAATGCTGTAACATCCAGCCGGGGTACAATCAACCAAGGTTTAGAGGATCGGGGGAACTCTGATGTAAAATATGCCCCTTGTGTCCTCAGAAGGCAAGGAAGCTGGGCCTTTAGACTCTCCTGCCAGGCACTGGATAAAGCCCTTGAATTATTAGATCAGGGATTATAGCTATTTCATTCCCTGGGCCAAGCATAGTGTATGAAACAGTAGGAATTCATTAATCATTTGTTGAATTCTTCAAAAAATGGCCAGAAGTCTGCACTGTTTATATAAACTAAATTCAACTAATCTTGTCATTCATGGGAAAATTAATAAAATCTAAAAGGAAAATACGAGCAAAGTCACCCTCAGCCTTCTATATGTTCATTTAGTCTTTGTGCTATTAAGCTTCCCCAGGCCTTTTTACTCCTGAACGTTAGTAATGGAATTTAGAGTACAGGTAATGCAATTGAAGCATTATGCCATTTACAGCATTTTCACTGCTTCTAGCAGACTTTAAAGGCAATCAACAATAACAGAAGCTGTCACTTCCTGTATTTCCATCTATGGCCACAATATTTGAGTCTCTAGTACTGATATGCTAAGAGAACTGACCTTAAGCAATCTCTTATCTCATTTGTTCTCTCCTTTCAGATGTTCTTAGCAGGTCAGGTCAGTTCAAATAGTTAGAACACAGTTGTTTTTGTCATCTCAGTTTTGCTCCCTCTGAGATGCTCTTCTTTTTGGTGAAATGAAAAGAGAATTTGGATTTATAAATCAAATGGCTTCCTTTCAAGTCTCTGTTCTGTTGCTTGCTAGTTGTGTGATTTTTGACAAATCATTTTAACAACTTGTCCAAGTTTTGTTATTTTTAAGAAATATTTATTGCCTCCTCAGGAAAAGATTTTAATAACCCTTCCCCTTTGACATCAAGTTTGGCCAATGAAATAAAATATAAGAACTAATGGATGTCACATCTACACAGAAACTTTCAGATAGAACATAGTTTGCTATGTTTTCTCTTTCTCTCTGCCATGAACCCCAGCTATGTTCTAGACAGAGGCTGTGCCCTGCAGCTAAGACAATAATGAACAAAACCACACTTGATACAAAAGAACACACAGTATGAATTAGAAATAAGTCTTTGTTCTTTTCAGTGTACTGAGGTTTATATGTTAACTGTGGCATAGCCTAGTTTATCCTGACTAAAACTCACCTTATTTCTTAGTTTTCTCATCTGTAAAATGCAGTTTAACAATCCTTATTCTACAGATTTGTTCATTCAGCAACTCTTTAGCTTGATTCCATTAAGAGAAAATCATAGTCACACTCTGATTCAAAAAGTTAATGTAGTTACTAAGTTTCTCCATAAAATAAAGATCAAATTTCTTAGCTAAGACTACCCAAGACATGACATCCAAGGACCATTTCTATGCTAATTTACAATTCTTCACAAACACACTGAAATCTTTGTTTTTATCTCTCAGTGGTCTGTGATTCCTAATACTTAAGACAATTTTATCTAGAAGGAAATGCTTCCTTTGTTCTAGCTTCCCAAATTCAGTGCCGTTCTATCTTCAAGGTTAAAACTCCTACAAGAAGGGTTTCTTGAGCTGTCTCTCAGTTGAAAGGGATCTGCTTCTTTAACTTTATCGACATATTTTGATCACCTCATGCATGTGGACAGTAAGTAATTTCTAACCTAAATTCTAATTATATTTATACTGTTCCTTTCACCATTTTAGGAACATATTGGGATAAGAGGTTGAACCCATTTCATCCTTGTGGTACTTACAAGTTCTAGCAGTTTTTAACAAAGATAGAGAGTTAAATATTTCAGTTTTTGTGAGACATATGATTTGTACTGCAGCTATTCAATTTTACCACCATAGCATGAAAGTAGATATAGACTAAATAAATAATTAAGTAAAGATATGTTATAACAAAACCTTGGGCCTTTCTGGGGATGTCCTGAGGACATAGGAAGGTCTCTTTCCTTGATTTTCTCAGTGGTTTTTATGGTACTCTGCCTGGTACAATAATGTTCTGCATTAAGACTTCATTTGAAACAGGAACATTCCTACTTAAAAAAGAAACAAGGCCATCTGTTATAGGGGCCAGGTAAAGAGGGTCAAAACTAGGGCAGTAAGGGATGAAGAGAAGGAACAGGGTGAGAAAAAATTGCAGGGGGTAGATTTACAGGAATAAAGAACACTGAAAGTGGAGTAGCTTTAAGAGGGGGAAATTATTTCAATTTTGGCCATATTGAGTTTAATGTGAAAGGTAAATGAGATAATGTAGGAAAAAGTGCTTCACAAACTGTGAAGTGTTTTAGAATTGGAAGGGTTATTTTAAGAGGAAATGGCTAAGCCCATTTTATGACTCAACACAGACCCATCAACCCTCCTGCAAAAACAATCCAAGCACCTGAGCTGTAGATTCCAGGACAGCCCTCCCATGTTTCTAGTCAACACCATGTCATCATAATATTCCCATCACTGTTAATTTTTTGAAGTGAAGGGCAGCTGTTCCTATAGCTTGATATAGGTGAATCCATTTACTTATTCACACATGAACCTGTGTAGGACCCCCCAAAAAGGGTAGCACTGCTCCCCTGCAGAGCTTTGACTGGGTGAGGCACTGAGTTCAGAAGCCCAGGGTAGAAACTGATTAGCCCCCTCAGATCAATTCTCTTCCTTACAATTTTGTGTCAGTATTTTTTTTCCAACTTGACCTTTATAGAAACAAGTAAAATTACTTCCTTGTAGCTTAATTATCAAGTCAAATGATAATTAAAAAATATGCAACTCATAAGGGTTTATACTCTGAGAAATTCATCTACTAGCAGGAAGTACTGCATAAATTTACAAGATTTGTAAACTTGTCCTTTCCTTCTTATCTTATCTTCACTTTGATTTTTTAGTTATATCAGTGTCAGTTGAAGACTGAAGTTCAAAGTCACTAAATTCAAAGTAGATGGACATGAGAAAGTTAATTCTAGACACAAGAAGGTTGACTCCATCTTCTTTCTTCCTTGAAAGGAAAGATTATATGTATATCTATCTATCTATCTATCTATCTTCTATATTTCATCAAAACAAGCAAGCAAGCACACGAGGCCAGACAATTCTGTGAACTCTGATTGCCAGGCAGAAGCATGACCAGCAGGAGTAGAGATATCTCATGGGAGTTAGGAGCCTGGTCTCTGGCAATGAGCATCCTCACTCCAGTCTTATAGCTTCTTAGCTATGTAACTGTTAGACAAATCACTAACTTCCTTGTGCCTCATTCCCTCATTTGTAAAATGAAAAAATACTTGTGATGCTTTGAATCTGAAATGTCTCCCAAAAAACTCTTGTGTTGAAGGCTTAGATCCTAGCTGGCAGTGCTATTGAGGGAGTGATTGGATCAGAAAATGCTAACTTCATCAATGGATTAGACTGTTGGTGAATGGACCTGAGTGGACTAACAGGAGGTAAGGCCTAGTTAGAGGAAGTCGGCCACTGTGAGTATGACTTTGAAGGACTGATTTTTTTCCCTACCCTTTCTCTCTCTTCTGCTTTCTGGCCACCATGAGGTGAGCAGTTCTGGTCTGCCATGTGTGATCTGCTATGATGGTTATGTTTCCTCATAGGCCCAGAAAAAACAGAGCCAAGTGAACATGGACTGAAACCACAAGGCAAAATAAATCTTTCCTCTCTTAAGTTGTTTATCTCAGGTATTTTGTTTCAGCCATGAGAAGCTGACAAACACAAAACAATCCCTACCTTGTTAGGTTATTAAGAAGGTAACCCTACTGTGTGTGAAGTGAACCACAGGGATGAACTGTTATATGAGCTGCTGAAAGGCACAGAGCAGTATAATCCTAGAGGAAGGGCCAATAGTTGAAATGTCAGTGCACGACCAAATGCTAAAACTTAATGTAAGTGGCAGTGGAGTGGACAGCATTTCCAGCCTGATACTGAGTCAAATGTGAGAAACATGGAAGTATGAACAAAGGAAATGCAAAAGCTACAACTGATGGTGATTGTATCCAGAAGATACCAAGCCGGGCAGTTACAGCGAAAAACTGCTTTTGCCAGTATGGTAGTCCCCCTTAACTGAAGGGTAATGTATTCCAAGATCCCCACTGGATACCTGAAACTATGGATAGTATCAAAGCCTATGTATACAATACTGTTTTTTCTTATATGCCTTGCAGCATTGCCATATAACACCAGAGTTAATCTGTGCTTCCATGTTTTATACATTGCTGTTTCCTTTGTATCAAGATCGTTGCATTTAGGGACCACTATGAAGTAAAATAAAGGTTACTTAAACACAATCATTATGCCCCATGGCAGTCCACCTTGATAACTGCAATAGATACTAAATGACTAATGGATAAGTAGTGTCTACAACATGGATACGTTGTACAAAGGGATGAATCATGTCCTGGTTGAGTTAGGAAGGGGCAGCATAATATTAGATTACACTACTCAGAACACTATGCAATTTAAAACTTCTGAAGATTTCTGGAATCTTCCATGTAATATTTTCAGACCATAGTTGGCCATGGGTAAATGAAACTATGGAAGAGAAACAGCAGTACCGCATGTCTTTATTGGGGGGGAAGAGCTGAGAATTGTACCCTGGGCCTGGTGCATGCTTATCACATGGTCTATCACTGAATTACACCCCAGTCCCCATATATTTCTTTTGAAGACTCAGCTTTTCTTTCTGAAGGGTTCCTTTAGTCCGTAGCTCTTTAAGACCAGAATTTGAAATCAGTCTGGTTCTTTCCTTTGAGGTAGGTAGGATATTTTAGTACACCATCTATGTATGCTTAGAAATAAAAAGGACTTTGAAGAGCAAAAGAATTCAAACATTCCATCTGTCCTCTCATTTTTTCCAGCTAAAGCTAAATAGAATGTAGGTCTCCTGTTTTTCATCTAGGCGTCATCATTTCCTCATTGCTATGGATTTTATTATCATTGTTTTTGTTACTTGCCATCAGATTTTCCCAAAACTCCTTCTAGAATAACAAAAATGCAATTCATAAGCATTATAAATCTTATAGAGTCTATTAAAAATTAAACTGGCTTTATAATAGAGATTCAAAAGGCAGCCATTTTTGAAAGGGGGCTAGATCTCAAATGAGCTACCCCAGTGATGTGGCACACTGACTTAGGTGGACCACCACTGCTTAAAATGGCCAAGCCAATCAGCATTGAGAAACTACTGGAGCTACACTATAGAAAAGCAGAATAAAGCAGCTAAAGAATTCACTGCTGTGTGAAATGTTAAGGCCTAAATGTATAAACCAAAACAGTATATTGCCTAAATTTGTAGAGATTACAATGGCCTGAAAGAAAAGTTGACTTTTAATTTGACAGTTTAGTGTAGGCCTATCGAAGCAGTTCTTAAGCTGTGTTTTAATGGATCAGACAGGGCTTTAGAAGATCATGAAAGGTCAAGTATGTGTGCTTTGCTCAAATCTCCACTGTGTTTCCATTCCCTCCTTTCCTGTTAGTCTATCATGTGTTTCCCTGCATCCTGACTCAATATCCTGCTTCCCACATGTCTCTTATCTGCTTCTCTCTCCTACTGTGGAATCATCCCTGGGCAGTTCCTGTACTTGGAAACTCTTAGCTGGCCTTTTCCTGGTGTTTTGATCAAGTGATACTTAAAAATTTTAAATACTAAGAGTTCAAAACCAAGATAATGGCTAAGGTTGTCAAAGAGGGAATAGGGATTTGCAGCATCTGATGTAAACCTTCCTTCCCTTCCTCCTTCCCTCTCTCCTTCCCTTCCTTCCTTCTTTACTGGGGTTTGAACTCAGGACCTTGTTGGCTAGGCAAATGTTCTTCTACTTGAACCACACCCCCAACCCTTTTGCTTTAGATTGTTTTTCAGATAGGGCCTCTTGCTTTTCTTTGGACCAGTCTCAGACCATGATCCTCCTACCTCTGCCTCCCAGATAGCTGGGAATACAGGCATACATCACCACACCCAGCCTCTGTTATTTCTTATGTTGTTTTGCTTTTCTTTCCTTCAAAGCACTTATCCCAATTTACAATTGTTTTATTTTCTTATTATAGTCATGTGCTACATAACAATGTCTCAGTCAGTGATGGACTGGATATACAACAGTGGTCCCATAAGATTACACTGCCTAGTCATGCTGTAGCCTTTCAGTACACTTTATGACGGTATCACAATGACAAAATTGCATAACAATATATTTTTCAACATGTATCCCCATCACAAAGCAGTACATGACTGAACTGGGTATTTCTGTCCATCTCCCTACCAGAATGTAATATAAGATCAAAGACTGCAGGACCTAGTTTTGCTCCTTGTGCCCAGCAAAACACTTAGCACAATGCCTAGCACACATACGTGTCAATATGCAATTGTCAGATTAATGTCCCGAGAGTGACTGACTTTCTCAAATACATGAAAGGTTTTTACCATAAATCCTTGTTGAATTGAACCTTACTGTAAAATGTAACACAATCAGATTTCAAGAGTCAACAGATGTTGGTTCAAGCACCATGGTGGAAGAGTGTAAAAGGAATCTTATTTGATGACCACTAGGGTCAGAGGACATGAGGTTGATAGCCTGGCTATTGTGGATATTCCAGGTTGATGACCCGGCATGACCCAAGACACAGAGTAGGAGAAATAGATAGATGTGTAAGGAATACTCAGTAGTTCAGGATGACTGAAGGGGATAATATTTATGCAAAACAGAGTGGAAGGAGGAATAAAAAGTTGGACTGGGGTCAGATTTTGAAAGTACAGAAGAATCATGTTAAGAAGTTAAAATTTTAATTCAGGGTCAAGTGAGAATCTAAGGCACATTAGAAAAATGGACTTCAAAAAGGTTGACCCAGTTTGGCAACATTCCCCCAGACAATCTGTGTTGGAGCTAGAATTAGAATCCAGGTCTGCCTCCCTGTGAAGTTCAAGCATTTTCTGTGACACCATACTGTCTCCTTCCACCTGCACAATGCAAATGAACTCTTATGAAACTGCTGTTTCTATCTTGGTCTAAACTCTACAGAAGAAAGAGCTTATCTCCAAAATATTTTGGTTCTTCCCTTGTTTCTTGGAAAGAAAAGGGTTTTTTCTCCAACTAATTAGTTGTTAGTGTCTCTGAAGAAATCCAGTGATGTATTCTGCTGTTATCAAATGTTAGTTTTAGAGTCTCTGGTTTATGTGCATGGCTCAGAGTAAGACACGTTTCCCTACAGTAAGGCATAGTGGGAAAGTCCCTAGTCTTCTTCCTGGTATAGAGCATTCTCCAGCAGGGCCTGTTTGCATTTTAGCCATAAAAATCAATAACTGTGAATTCTCAGTGACGTCCAGGCCATTGTAGTGAACAATAAAGAAAAAGGGAGGCTTCTAACAGCTGAGAGGAAATTGTAATCTGAGATGGTGCAAATATTGTCTAAGGTTGACCTTTGGCTCACATCCTGCTCAAGAGAAGAAGCAGTGCCCCCGACAGAAGCAAAAGATCCAAGACTTGTCACAATGGCTTATTTCCTTGTGTTCAATCCCATCAGTGCTTAAGAAATAGTCTCTTTTGTTCTCCATGAGCAAAACCTGGGGGAATTTGGAACTTACCTGGAGACCACACGCAGTTCACTTCCTGCCGTGTGACTTCATGTTCTGAAGTAGTGGACAGTTCTTCTATAGCCTGGTATCAACAATCCCTCCCTCATATTTTGCATATTATAGCTTATGAAACTCCACAGTCACTTTTTCTGTATACTATTACAATATTCTTCAAACTTTTTGCCAGTTTCTCCATTCAATTACAACTACATCTCTGAAATTCCCTTTCTAGAATACTGATCTGATCAGCTTAAATACTTTGGCTAGCCCACACCTCTTATCAATTATAGAGTAAATGCTGGTCTTCAATGTGACAAAAAAACACCCTTTGGTTCTCAGAGTACCCATGCAGCAGCATTTCTGTCTCTCCTTCTCCCTCAAACCTGTGATCATGCATCTCTATTGTCTCCAAACAGTTCACTTTCTTTCATCCTTTATGATCATGATAACATAAAGGTGAGTGACAGAGACCTTGGAATTAGACTGCCTAAATTGGCAGTGTGTCGTCTCCACTCACATGGGCAACCTCAACTAAGTTATTTAAGTCCTGTCATTTCATCTATAAAATGAGAACATTGTAGGATATTCTCTCAGGATGGATTGTGGGTAATAAGTGAGCTAATTGATTTAAGGTGCTTAAAACAGTGCCTCGTACAATTAGTGCCCAATAAGATTAGCAATTTTTAATATGCCTTGTATTATAATTCTCTTGGCATCTCTGCTTTGTACAACTACTGCATCTCTTTTGTGAAAAATGACTCCAAATTCCAAAAGTTGAGTTTATTCTCCATTTTCTGTGTTTTCTTAAAAATTTTGCAGATACTGAATAAGTTTACAATAATGGCACTCAACCTGGTGTTTTCCAGTTATTCACACCTCTTTCCCATAAAGTGAAATGCATACTCCATTTCTGATTCCTATTTAGGTCACTAGGGCTTAGCAGAATGCCTGCTCCAGTGTCCAACTAATACTAATTTGTGAAATGATCCTTTCTGCAATGTAGAACTAATGAACCAGGATTCAAAAAGCTAACTCTGCCAACTGGTCTCATTGCTTCCATGCTCCTGCACACTGATCTCAATCATTCCTCCCACAACAGCCAGCATGATCAGAACCCTCCCCCTCCCTCCTATTAGAGGTCTCTTTACTGGATTTCCTCTTGTGCTGTGATAAAGTCCAACCTCTTGACCACAGCTCAGAAAACTTCCTGGCATCTAGCCTCCACTTTCCTGTCTCAGTTCCATGCTGCTAGCACCTTGTTCTTAATTCCCTAGTCACACTGTCCCCTTTTTGTTTTTTGTTAAATAATGAACATTTTCACTTGTTCTTCCTTCTATTTAGAGTATTAAGTTTTAGATTTCTTGCATTCTCACCCATTAAACCTCATTTCAGAAGCTGGGTGTGGTGGCACACGCCTGTAATTCCTAGCACTCAGGAGGCTGAGGTGGAAGGATCACAAGCTTCAAGTCTATCTGGGCTACATAGGGAGAGCCTGTCTCAAATCCCCACGCAAAAAAAGAAAAAAAACCCATTTCAGATATCACCTGGTCAAAGAGGCCTTTCCTAACTACCTTGGCTAAATGAGCCCTTCTCTGTCCAGTTCCTCTCTAGCGCATCACCCACGTATTTTCTTCACAGTACAGGTCAAAATCTGGAATTTTCTTTAGTGTTTGTTTTCTGATCCTTTCCACTGGGATGAAAACTCCACTGGGGGTAGGTGGGTAGAAACCTTGTCTCTTTGATAATCATGCTAAATGTACCTTTCAAACAGTAACTGGCACAGAATTAGTGCTCAAAAGATATGTGTTAAGCAAACAAATAAATATAAAATAGATCTTTTGAGAGCAAAGCTCTTCCACACTACCAGTACCATCCACAAATGACAAATCGTCAAATAATAGAATTTGATGCTTTGTGCATAGCAGAGAAAGGAGGTGGAACGTTGTCATGGTATCATGATGTACCAGACTTCACCTCCTGAACACAATCAGCACATTCCATAGGGAAAAATAAGTTAATTTATGAGCAACTTTTTCAATCATTCTTTGACAGTATTGAAACTATTAGAAAATCATAGTCAAAGAAATGAGTGAATATAAAGTGTCTAAAGAGCATGATGGTTTAAAAGACCTGGTTTTAGCAGAGAACCAATGCAATGAGTCTGCAGCAGCTCCTGCTTTCATGGAGCAAGAGAAAACTGGGCAGAATAGGAGTTCTTTAAATAAAATGTATAAAATTAATACTGGGTTTTGTTATCTGCTGTGTACAATCTGAAAATTAAAAACCCTATTTGCCTAGCCCTTTACAGTTTAGAAATATATTTACACAGTTTATATCTCATTTGATAAGAACATTGAGTGACGGGATAGCACAATGAAAAATCCACACAACTTCGTATGAAGAAACCCAGGTCTGGATTTAGTCCTGTTAATGAAAAGCTGTGACCTGGCAAGTAACGTTCCTTCTCTAGGTCTCTGTTTTCTTTGTGGTAAAATGAAAGTATTAGACTAGATTATTTCCATTCAGCTCATCTATTGCAAGGATTCATATTTAACTAATGATAACACAGGCTTCTCTTATTCTAGGTCTAAGATATAAATTTCTTATTGTGGAACTTTCAAGCATCAATAAATCTTTTTGGGATTTCACTCACTTCAAATTATTTGAGTGATCACTCTCTTAGTTGCCCAGATAAGCAAAGAAGGCCTGGATTCATCTTTTAGTAACTATCTTTCCCTTTTAGCAAATCTTTTCCCTTTGATGCCATTTCTTCCTGGTTCACCCCCCTGGTTTGATGGTCTTTCTCATTGCACAATGTACTACAGTTCCTTCCACACCACCACCAAAAACAGCTGCCAACTTTCCCTTGTCCTGTGCTATAACTCAAGGGAAAGTTTCTCAGAAGTCAATCTAATAAATGTTTTTCTGTCTTCAGGGGAGAAGGCTAAAGATTTTTTTTTCTGTAGTTTAAATACATATTCTGAATATTACAGCCCCTCCACTCTTCTATATTTTTCTGGTATCTCCTTGCTCTGCTAGTCAAGGCAGGGGGTGTGGGATATTCAGGGTACATGTGTATGGGATAGAGAACACATGTGGGGGTATCACTCTTCACTACTTTTTCCTCCTATAATCTTGGTACTTTTGCATCTCTCTGGATTCCATCTATTTCCCATCTCTGCCCAAACCATTTGATGTCTCTGTTCCTTATACATAAAGTACAGCTCACTGTAGCCTATGACCAGGAACCTATCTGCTTTTAAAATAAACGTTGTACGTCACACGTAGCAATGAACTTCTTCCTTGCAGTCATAACTTTCTTACATGAAGAAGATCCCTGTAACTCTGATGTGGGTATCTGAGCTATGACTTCAAGATGTGAAACACTTTCTTGACTCTTTGAAGAACTCAGTCCACAATGTATATGAAAAAGATGCCAGTTGTCCAGGTGTTCAGAGCACCTGTAGGGCTGAATTTTCTTACATTCATTTTAAAGCCTGTTAATATGCAAGGCAAGCTGCATATTATTCTGTCTGCTTGGGCATCTCTCTCTCTCTCTCCCCTCCCTCCCTCCCTTTGAAATACATTTGGAGGCTTAAAATTACATAAGATATAAAACCAGCACTAATGAGAGTCGGTATCTATATTTGTTCATCTGCTCCCTGCTCTGGTCCTCATGTTGCTATTCTAAGCTTTTTGTAGGAAGCAAGCATGTACAGGAGTGATTGTCAATGCCAGGCTGAATTCTGTTCTTAGTAAGATTTTTAGAACAGTATTTCATAATCAGGTTGATCACCGATGTAGGAAATTTATTTTCCCTAGGCTAGCTTTTCTATGCGATGGGCATATTAGTGTCTGCCATCCACCTATTTCTCCTCATATTCTTCTGTACATGACAACCAGACAGGCAACTCCTGTAAATCACTTCCTGGAGACTGTGGTTCTACCAACTTCTTTTTGGAATTAGTTCAGATCAGACCTTGGATGATGAATAATGTATTTCTAATCATAAAGAGAAGATATGTTGGGAGTTGGCCCCCAAAGTAAGCCCTAGATTTCCCGATGCACCTTTCTTACTGGGGGCAAATTTCCTGGGTATTGTTTTTACGGACAAATGAATATATACTACATTTTGCGTTACTGTAGACTTTTTTCCTTATTCTTTTCCTACAAATTCAGAACCTCAGCACTGGCATAAATATGAGCAAAAATCTGTTTTCCATATGCCTACTTTGCAAGAGGGTTTTCTCTGCTTGGTTGCTTGGTATCGGTGGGTGATGCATCAATCCTTTCTTTCTCATCTCTTCCAGTGCCTGAGGAGGCCAGGCAGACAAGGAGCAGATCCTGCAGTGCTGCTCTCCGATTGGCTGGACAGTCGTGGCTGGGCTATAAAAGAGACCCCTACAGGCTTGGGAGGGAGAAGCTCAGAGGATTCTGACAGCATCCTTGCAGAGAAGAGGTAGTGTGCTCAAAATAGAAACCACAGCTCCTCCTGCTGCATTTCTTTCCTACCTGAGAATTCCACACTGTTAAACAAGATGTGCAAAGGACTTGCAGGTCTGCCGGCTTCCTGCCTGAGGAGGTAAGACCATTTCCAATCAGTAGCTGGGTTAAAACTTTTGGATAGACTTTCTCAGTTACTTGCATGCCATACTTAGTAACCTAGTTCTTCTGAATTAGAAACAATATGGTTAGTAGAGCTTTTCACCAAGACTAACTAGATATTGTGATTTAGGAAGTATGCTCCAAATTTTGGTATCTCTGTGTTGTTTTACATGACTTCAGCTTTGAGACCTATTCTGACCTTTAAGCCAGATCTTCTATTCAAGCTAGTTTGAATGAAATGCTATGAGATTCAGGGCTACATGTAGTGATCTGTACTATTTCTGTCTCTGGGATTAGTGTTGCTATTTGAGTATCACTGGAGCACATAGAATTGTGGTTTTGTGCTTTCTGATAGTATACTAGATCTGGTCTGGAGGAAGATAACCCCAAAAAGAGTTTTGACTACATTATCAGATAAACACCATGCTGTCCATGTCATGCTGCAGTATCTTTGTTCTTACAAGCAAATGTGACAATAAGAGGATTTTCAAAGCTAGACCTCTCTTATCTCTCTTCCCAACATCTAATTCTTGAAGTGTTTTATGTGAGAGATGGTTGAGAAATACTGATCACACTACAGCTAAGGGTTTTGTAGAAGATCTCATTCTAAAGACACGTTTTATCAATGCACTCTCTGGATTTCTTTAAAAAAAGATTTTAAAGATGTATAGCAACTCATTTGTCTTTGGCTTTTTATTTTTCAAAGGTATAAATAAATTATTTCAAAGGGCATTCACATATTAGCCAGTTAACAATAAAATGCAAAGTTGGTGTATATTGCATGATATCATCTTGCAGTGAGAAGTAAAAAAAATCAATCTTAAGTATAGCATCTCCTTTTTTGTTTCCCAATAAATAGAAATCACCAGAAATTTTAGTTTGGAAAGAATCTTAAACAGCACATTACTGAGAAGTTTACCTTTCAAACATTCTGCCATGCACTAGTATAAATGCGTTGGTGGCTTTTTAAAAATGAAGAAGGAGAGTCTGACGGAGAGGGATCAGGCAATAACTGCCTCTCACTTTCATCATTAATTTCCTGGCCCAAGTGAAGCAAGTTACTCCAAGATTCAGTTATGTTACATATAAAATTAATCATACAAAACACAGAAGTGTCAGGAGAAAGTTCTGTTCTCTCAAAAATATTTTGAGAGACAGATGAAAGAATGCACTAGACCTCTGTGTCAAGGAGTTAAGCTGCTAACCTGAGGAAGGAAAGTCTATGTCAGCTGGTGAGCTGCTCTTCCCTGTCATTCCCCACTGAGAATTATAAATCATCTGGTCTAGCACTTCCATCACAGCTGGAGACTGCATACAGCCTTCAATTGCTCAAGGTCACATGGATGGTTTGTGGCAGAGTGAGGATCACATTTAGGTTTCCTGTCTCCAGTGACTTCTGAAGTCATGCCATTTTTTACTTTTGTTGTTATGTTGTATTATAAAGACACTTGCCAAACTTGCTTCCAGCTGTTCATGAAATGGCACTGCATTGGTTAATGACTATTGGATTTCAGGCAGAAGTGACACATGGAAAAATGCAATAATTTCTTTTGGACTGAATCACAATACACTTACATCATCGCCTTAGAATTATCCTAGCCTTAATGATCATACCTTGCTCTTATTGGGGAGAATTTTGCCTGCCTCCCCTGACCAGTTAGGAAGCAAAGAAAGGAAAATAGTTTTGTGAAGAAGGAAAGATACTATTTAAAGGGCAGTCCAAGAACATACTTGGATTCCAACCTTCTGAGAAAACCCACATAGATAAGCCACTAGTATACCAGTAGCTAAAGTATTTTTCTACCTTGTGCCCTTATTATTTCCCCTCCAAGTAGGAACATTTAGTTATGTTTCTTTGAAAATGTCATTTTTTCTTCTCAAACTATTCGTTGGCTTTTATAATTAAAAAACAGCAAAAGAAAAAGTAATAAATAATGAGAGTTGCATTAAAGGCTTATTAGAAGGTCCTCCTTTTTGAGTTAGTCAGAAGCCCCCTGTATCCTGACTGCCTATTATTAAACAGTAGCAATAATCTGGAAAGCACTCCAATTAGAAAACTACTCACTTGAGTGATGACTCTGGCTTGGTTCATCTTCCAAAACTGCAAATGCCCTTTCTAGTGTGTGTGTCTCCTTTAGTGTAAAGTTTTTAAAGGAAGGCAGTGGCAGCTAAAGATTGTGTTAGAGACCAGCCTAAAGGAGCTCAGATTTCAGGCCTGAGAACTTGCATCCACCATCCACTTGTCCCTGCTGGGATGGCACACCTCCATGTATGTGCACCTCACGTCAGGAACTGCTTGGCCACCACATTCCCAGGGATGGAGCTGATAGACCTTTACTTTCTTGAGGTGTTTCCATAGCTCCTTCTGTGCCAGCAGGGAAAAGCAGCCACTTGCCAGAAGGGGGCGCACAACAAGAAGTTTTTTAGAGTTACTACTTGGTTTCCATTCCCTAAAAATTACTGAAAGTCTAGTCATGTGTTCAGTGTGGTTCCACTGGCGAAGCAAAGATAATTCTATTGGTCAAGATGGTGGCTGTACAGAAGAGACTTCTGAGGTAGACTGGAAGGTTGGAATCCTAATTCAAGATGGACTGGCTGTTAGTACAGCTTGATAGTAATGCATAAGCAGAAGCAGAAGAATCTTGTTCTCCTGAAAGCTCATGCCACTGCAACTCCCATCACCTAAATTGTCTCACTAGTTGTGAACTCTTTTTTTTTTTTTGAGGTACTGGTTTGAACTCAGAACTTTGCACTTGCTAGTCAAGAGCTCTAGCACTTGATGCTCCTAGCCCTAGAAATGGACTCTTCAAAGAGGGCATCTTTTAAAAAGAGTTGGTTATCATGTTAATTCTCTTTATTTCCTCTTCTGTGCAGTGCAAAGGACATGAAACATCGGCTGGGTTTCCTGTTGCAGAAGTCTGATTCCTGTGAACATAATTCTTCCCACAGCAAGAAGGACAAGGTGGTTGTTTGCCAGAGGTAAGAGAAATGGCTTTGGTGAAGATCTGTTGTGTATTTGATAATAGAAATGTTCCATGAGACAAGAAGGAAGTTATGCCCCTAATTAAGCCAGATTTGGAGATCATAACTAGATTCAAAATTCTCATATGGTTAATGAAAAAAGTGTCCTAATCAGCAATTGATCTTATCATTATGATAGAAGATAAAATCTCTGCATTTTATTCAGGACCTTAGGTTTCTTGCCTCAATTTTATATCATGGCATTCACATTAATTTTTTTCTCTTTAATGTCTCTAGGGTGAGCCAAGAGGAAGTCAAGAAATGGGCTGAATCACTGGAAAACCTGATTAGCCATGAATGTAAGTCTGACACCCTCCACCCACCTGGGGCTTAGGAAAAAGTCACTCTGGATAAGACAAGTTATCTCATTATTTAGTTCTAATAGGAACTATAGAAAGGTCTGGGATCCTGCTGGATTCCAGAGCCAGTATAAACTTTTGATCTTATATCCAGTGTGTTTAAATTTTTACCCTGTCCAATGATGGGAAGTTCAAAAAGAAACCATGTGAAAAACCATCATTCTCATTGAATGGAAAACTAACAGATCTTCTTGCAAAATCAACCTCAGTTTCTCTTTTTAAAACCCACCTTGGCAATTTATGGCTCCATAAACATTTCAGAAGCACAATGCTTTCTGGAAAGAGGCTTCAATCTTAAGTGGAAGTCATTACATATGACTTGGATCTACTAGATACCGAAAACAGATTAAGGTTTTCAGACCACAAGTGACCCTCCAAAGAGGGAAGAAAAAGAGGATTTCCTGAACCCATGCCTTATTCTCCTAAGTATCTTAGCTTTTTAAAAAAATGGATGTCAAACATGCCAGTCTGTATAATGACAACTGTGGTTCTTTCTGCTGTGTCACAGGTGGGCTGGCGGCGTTCAAAGCTTTCTTGAAGTCTGAATACAGTGAGGAGAATATTGACTTCTGGATCAGTTGTGAAGAATACAAGAAAATCAAGTCACCCTCTAAACTAAGTCCCAAGGCCAAGAAGATCTACAATGAATTCATCTCAGTTCAAGCAACCAAAGAGGTAAGTTTTCATGGCAGAGAACTCTTTGGATCTTGAAGATTCACGGTGGTGGCATTCCATGGTAGGGATCTTGAGATCACGTGAGTTAAAAGAAACAGTGGAGTTGGCTATTACAATTTTGACAAACCCAAATAAGTGTATTAAGAAAAAAGCTCTTTCATCCATGTGACTTTAATGAGTTCAACTTGATAAATTTTCCTGATAAATCTCCCAATTTGGAGGAGTGGAAAGATAGTATTTCTTTTCCCACCTTGAAGCAGAATGAGTTTTTATACTGTCTCACATATGCCAGGATATAACCAAATATTCTGTTGTTTCATTCCTGGAATATGGAAGGTTCATAGTCAGTCTCCTGTTATTCAGTACAAAACATGTAGCCTCCCATCTTCAACAAGTTTGTAGACTTAACAGAGCCTTGGTCTCTGCTCCTCAGGTGAACCTGGATTCTTGCACCAGAGAGGAGACAAGCCGGAATATGCTACAGCCAACAATAACCTGCTTTGATGAGGCCCAGAAGAAGATATTCAACCTGATGGAAAAGGATTCATACCGCCGCTTCCTCAAGTCCCGATTCTATCTGGATTTGGCCAATCCTTCCAGTTGTGGGGCAGAGAAGCAGAAAGGAGCCAAGAGTTCTGCAAACTGTACTTCCCTGCTCCCCCAGTATGCTTAATTCTCACTTGGAGACAGAGGGCTGAAATGCCAAGACTCTATGCTCTGGAAAACTGAGGCCAAATATTGATCTGTATTAAGCACCAGTGCTTTATCCACATTGTAGCCTAGTGTTCATGCTGCCTGCCATGTGTGAGTCACTTCCATGTAAAAACTAGATTTAGTTGTGATTTTTTGGGTGTTTAACAGGGTGGGACCCTATTCCAGTCCAATTTTTCCAACTTTCCTTTAGGATGTCATGTGAGCAAGTATCCAAGTAATGGCCTTGTAGGTTTGGATTTTCAAAGATTATTGGCAGTTTTCTCTGTCCAACAGTTTGACCTCAGCTTGGTTGTTTGGTACACTTCATGTGACATTTACATGCATGTGTATTCTGTTAGCCAGTACTTTTCTACAGACTCTTGATGTTTAGGTGAGGTTGGTATGTATGTATGTGTGTATATATATAATATATACATATACATTCTTTATATATTTATTTGTGTTTGTGTATTCAAATGTGTGTGTGCATGTGTACACACAAACATTTCTGCAAGAGTAGATGGGAAAGACCCTAGGTGCTCAAATTAGAGTGTGTATGCGTGCTTACATGCATGTTCTGATCGCTGCTCTTTTTTATTGCATTTAAACAGGGCAAACTGATCCAACTGCCATGCAGGCTAAAAGAGGAATGCTAACTTCTAGAAAGTTGGTTCTTTAAAATAATTGGGTCTTGTTGGAGAAGAATCCAAGGGACTTCATGCTTAATTTAAGCACTGGTAGCCTCTACATTGTGCACAATTTTAAGGAGCAAGTATGAGAAAGAATCATACATCTGACCTGGAACTGTCTTGTTTTGGTTATCACTAACGGCACTTTTGAGTCCCTATGCTGCTGGCCCTCCCTTCTTTGCCTGGGTGCTCAGGGCCTGCCTTTCAGCAGCTAGGTTGGTTTGGAGCTGGGAGATGGGATGCTTGAGCTGATTGAAGAAATGCAGTCAAGGCCTTGCCAGCTAGCCCTACTATAAGTTAGGTGAGGGCACAGAATTTGAAGGTTACTATTCCTATCCTTTGACCTTTTTTCCTCTCTTGATCAAGGTGCTTTTCTCATTTTATCCCCTGAGAACCTTAGCCATCAAATGACCCTCCTAAGTTCATTGTGGTTGATTGTTAGTTCCCTATAATGGTTCTGGGCTCTATGCTTACATGAATGTACCAGGGGAAATTTATACTTTATAAGGGGGAAACAAGTTTTCCTAAACTGAAAAGCCCTAATAAGTTCTCTTTCAAGATAAAATTTTGTTTATTCCATCCCAACATCAGGGGCTAGCAGAGACTGAAGGCATTTCTTTCTAGGCTCTGAGATTAAAGGAGAGAGAAAAGAAAAAAGGAAAGAAAGAAAGAAAGCCTTATTAGAACTACTGCTTGGGACTTTTCAAGGCACATGAAATACTTGAAAATTTCTCATTTATGTTATTTATGATGTTTTTGTACAATGTTTTTATTATTGTATTGTTTTATAAATGGAGATACAGGATATTATCTGAATTATTAATGAATGCCCAGGAAGTAATTTTCTTCTCATTCTTTGAAAACTACTGCCTTTGAACATGTGCACACACTCATGCACACTGACTGCATCCATTACTCCAGTATAAATTGCATGCATGAGCACCTTTGTGGCTTTTAGCCAATGTACTGGGCTGCAAGATGAAGATGCTCAAGAGTGTGTATACAAGTCTCATTGTGGGAAGACAAAGGTTTTCTAACTGTACCCTTCTTGTCTCTCTGGCAGTCTTGCTCTGAATGTCCCCTGAGTTCTCATCAGCTTCCCTTTTTTTATACACAGTTCCACAATTTTGTCTCTGGATCCAAATGTACAACTGTTTGGTCTTGCCCTATTACGATTGTCATGACTTTCAGATTGTACTGTACTCACAGACTGCTGTATCACAAATAGGTCTGGAAGCTCACTCTGAATGAGAAGTAAATTATTTTATGTAATACCTTTTGAGTGTGTATTCAATTGTATTTTCCTGTGATTTCACACTATTTGACATGGCAGGCTTGCCTGCTCATGGTTCACGGATTGAATCTTCCTCCATATGCATGCCTGGTTCTATCATGTGATTTCTAGGCCTCAGAGGTGATGCTTCCAGTGGAACACCTGCATCTTAATAATAAGGGTAAATAAATGTTTCACACGAAACTATCTGCTTGGAAACCTATTAATGATCCACAGCAGGATATAGGATGGCTTCAGAAAATGACTTATAAGCAAGTCTTTTATCTCTGCAATGCCAACTAATTCTGGGAAAGGAAGCAGAAACAGGGTATTCTTTATTCTTTGGTTCCTGCCATAGCTCTGCCTGCTTCAACTCACAGAACTAAGGCAGTCTTGGCTTCAGAGACTTTGTGAAATAAATTCAGCTGTCTGCTTACACGGCCTCAATAGGATAAGTGATAAAGTTAAGTGATAAAGTTCACCTTCTAGGGCAGTTTTTCTACTTCCATTTACTTGCCTGACTGACAGAAGATGGAGCAGAGAGACACTGAGAGGGTTGAAGGGAGCCATAACATCTTGGAGATAGAAACTGTCTAACTTGCTCAGAATCTTCCCCTCTCTTTTCCTAATTCTCTTCCCTGGCAAAGTGGTCACATATTGCTCCTATACAAAGTCATGAGTTTATCATGTCACGAGGCCCCCAATTTCTGAATCTTTTGTATTTTAAGAGTTGTGTTGGCAGGGTATTAGGGGCAGAGAATCTTAAGCATTTTTGAGTAGCAGGTCTCTTTAAAGATCTGGTGGAAGCTATGGATCATGTCTTTAGAAAAACACACAAAGGAATCCGAATTTCTCATAAATGTTTGGAACAACTCTTTATTAACCACCTTCAAAACACACAAGGCAATCATTTCTCTCTAATATCTCCTCATTCACACTTAATTCTCATAACACTGAGATACAGATGTTAACCATGAGTATTGCCTGTGAAAAATTTTTACAGATGAAGAATCTAAGGCAAAGAAAATTAACTTGGAAACTTCAGACTCCCTTCAAGTGGCAGAGCTGGGATTTGAACTGAGGCAGCCTAGTCTGTTAAGAGCATGGCATCTAACACTGAACAAGTATTCACATGCCAATAGAGCACAAATGGCTGGTGTGATGGAACATTCCTACAATGCCAGACCTTGGGAGGCTGAAGAAGGAGGAGTATGAGTTTGAGACCAACTGGTGCTACACAGCAAGATCCTATATCAGGCAAAAAAATAATAGAGTTAAAAATATTCTCTACCGCTGTCTTCTCCTTTGTGGCAGCTTTGGAAGGTACATGGATAAGGTGAAGAAAAGCGCCTACCTCAGAAATCATTATTGATTTCAGTAATTTATAAGACTCTGCTATTGTAGCAGAGCATTGCTTATGGTGAGTGATATTGAGACTATGCCCTACATTATAGTACTATGTTGCTGACATCTATTTTCGTTTGGGGGTAGACATTCGAATACGTATTGCGGGGACTTACTTACAATTACAACAATTTGAAAGCCAAAAGTTGACTTTGAGGGGCATTCTCCACAACCCAAGTTTCCTCAGGCTTTGTTCCAGTACTCCATGATATGAGTGCTTAAATTTTAAATTAGAAATGAGATGATAAAAGAATGGAAAAGGAGAAAAGCCAGAGGAAAGGAAAGACATGAAAAAGAACTATCTGGAAGGGAAATCCAATTACTCATTGGCTCAGACTAAACATGTGGACAAAAAAAAATCAAAAGGTATTAGAGTAAAGCCAGTCAGATCGATTGGCTCATGTGACCAGCCAGAGGTAAAAACACTCTAATACATTTGATTTAGAGGCTAAATTCAAAATATGACTCTGATTAAGTTATTAAGCCATATGATGATCAATTAAACTACTTGCAGTTTTAATAGGCATCACTTTGCTTTTCTAACATCTAGATATTATGTAGAAATATGACATGAAAAAAGAAACTATTGGGATTTGCCCTTTTTGTAAACAGAATAAATATGGGATGAAGTGACTTACTTAGGATTCATTTAGGTTTAGAATCTTTTTTTTTTTTTTTTAGATTTTTGCATGCAAAGAGCTATATGGGAGGGATGAGGTCAGGGACTACTCTGTTTCTAAGACACCAATAGATATAAATGATACCTAGAGAGAGAACATGGTTTTCAAAGGAGACCTAAAATTTAAGAGTAGTAACTTACATGTATGCCACGTATTTTAAGTGTTAGCCTTACGCTGAAGGCTTTACACAATCTTACTTAACTTTTAGAACAAAACTGAAGTAGATGGCATTGGTATCTTTCTATTGTAGAGAGGGAGTTCAAAAATTTACCCATGATCATATTACCAAAAAAGTGGTAGAGCTTGGGTTAAGCCCAGAACTCTGTCTCAGAGTTCACATGTTTAATTACTCTGGTGAAGGACAAAGGAAAGATAAGAGAAGAAAGAAAGAAGGAACCAAGAACAACAGGAAGAGATGGAAATGGAGAGAAGAGGTAACAAGGTAAGGAGAGTAGAAAAAAGGAAGAGAAAGGGAGAAGGGAAAGATGGAGAAGAAAGGAACATGAAAGATAGAAGGATAAAAGGAAATAAAGATCCATGTGGTGAAGAAGGACAAAATGCAAAGCACTCATTCATCTTGGTGTCACATATTGTCACTGGGCTGCTCCTGGGTTTTCTTCATGTTTCTCCTGAGCTGGGGCATAGGGAAATCTCCTCAGGACTAGTGAAAAGTGTGTTTGGAAGCTGGAATGAAATACCAAGGCCAGGTTCTTCTCTAAGAATCACTTTTCCCTAAATTTGCTGCATTCTGAACCATTCACAGAGCAACTCTTTCTAAAAAAAAAAAAAAACAAAAAACAAAACAAAACAAAACAAAAAAACAAACCCTAGTTGAAAGATGACAAAAAAAAAGGGAGGGGGTAAAAAAAATATGTCAAGCTCTCTTTTGCTTTCAATGTACTGCTGCTTGGGGAGGCATTACCAGGAGAATTGAAAGTCACTTAGCCATGTAAGAATTACACAGAGTTAGGACCCCAGCTGGACCTATGGGGTCCAACTTTGGGCCTATGGTCCCTGGTCACTTTACTCCTGCCTCCCCTGTGGAAGGGAAACCAGTGGTGACCACAGGGCTTGGGTTAAAGGGCACCCTCTCTCCCCCAGTGTGGTCAAGGCAACAATATGCAAAAATTAGTAGCTAGACCGTGGGAACTGGCTAGTGGTGACCTCTCCAGACTCTGCAGGCCTGACTTGACTTTGGGAGCACTGCTGCTAAAGAAAGGGAAGCTGATTTTTTTCAAGGAGTATTTGTAAAATTCCCAGATTATTCCACCAATCCATTTAGCCTTTCTGTAGCTGTCTTCTCCTGGGACAATATATCCCTGAGATATCTCCTGGATAATAACAAATTGTGGGAAATCAAATCCAAAGTTACATTCAAGACAAGGCCTGTTGTTTTTTTATTTCTTTCATCACCATGTCTGTAAGATTTGACTTCCTCCTCCTCTTCTTGTTTCTCCCCACATAACTTTAAATTTTTGCTAATTTTGCCTTCTAGCTAATATCGTCTTGCCTTTGGGTTGTTAGAAAGCGAGCTATTAGGACTGTTTGAAAATTCCAGATAAAATGCTTTTCCTCCTCCTGAATTTCTTATCTTGGTGATAGCCTAATTTATATGGAGTCATCCCAAGTAGGAACCACAGAATCATCAATTTTGATTCACCCCCCACACAACACCCCAGCCTTGCAGAATCACCCTCAATGAAACCTCTCAAAGCTTCTCTCCACCTACAGATATGTTTCTTCATTCAGGACCATATGGAGCATGGCCTGGGTTATTGACTTAAACTTTCTACTGGGCTGTCTACTGCCAGTCTGATATCCTTTAAGTCACTTCAAATGACTGCAACTATGTTCTTAGATGCACATTTGATCTATCTTCTCCTAAAAACTTGCAATGCCCCCAATTATCCAGGATGGTATTCAAGACTCTTTATGATTTTAAAATCTGTTGAGCTTTCTGTTCTCATCTCCTACAACTCCTTTGATCAATTGTAAAAATTTGCTATTCATGAAGTAGCACATTGTTAGTTGCCTCTATCATTGTCCAGTCAGTTCCTCTGCTTTATCTAACTAACTCCTACTCTTTATTGTAAACTTAGCTCAAGGCCTAACTACATTGAGAAGCCTTGTAATACTTTCTGGCATGATTTGTGGGGTTCTCTTAATACTTTGGAAAGCTTTTATCATATTGCCTGCAAACTCTAATTTATAAGTGTGATTCCCAAAGTACACTGCCAACTCCTCAAGAATGGACCACATTTCACTTGGTTTTGTAAATCCTGCACCAGCTGATGAACTTAGAACATAGAAGGTAGAAGACTGTGACTGAGTGGTACCAGTTTACATATTCCGGGATGCAAACAAGAAGTGGTCCATCTAGCCCCTCCCGCTTCCTGAGTGCTTCCTGTATACTAAGTGTTATGTGATGTAACTGTCTCAGGATCTGTGCAGTCCTGCATTTCTCTCTTGGAAAATAGAAGGGTGTTTTTCCTAGCCTTGTGCTGGGGGATGGGAGTGAAATAATCAGAGAGGGAAGACCTGGTTGGAGTCACTTTACAGAGAAAAGAAGATTTTAAAGGTGTGTTAGGGCTGTGTGTTCATATATCTGTTATATATATATGTATAAAATGAAGATTAATTAAAATTTATATATAATGCATTATATTATACTATAATTGTGCTCCTTTATATGCACAGACTTCTCAATTATATCCTGGCATAAATTCACTAACATTATTATTAGTTACTTTCTACCATTGCTGCTCTATTTGCATTAGATGAGAAACTGAGCCATGAAGAGGTGAATACCTTGCCCAAGACTGCCTGCATAGCTCATAAGCAGAGGAGCCAGAACTTAGCTCTAAGACAATACGTCCCCAGAACCCAACTGCACCTCACACAAGTGTGAAGTTCTCTTTACAGGATGGTCACACAGAATGCGGGTTAACTGACTGCTCTTTTCTCAAAAAATATTTCTCTTAAAGTTTCTTTTTCTAATCTTGCACAATACACATTTCTTGGTGTGCTCTAATTTCTGTTTATTTTTTCTATTTCTTATAAATTTCTAAACAGCTTGCCAAAGCCTCTATTCTAACACTCCATGTTTCCTTCAAATCCTCTTCTCTTGATCTACCAAAGATATTCTCATAGTTTCAGTGATAGTTAGGACTTCTAAAGCCAAACATAATTTAAGTCAGGGCTGTGTTGGCATCCTGTAATAGCCAGTTCACTCAGTTGCCTCCCTAATTTCTATCACCCCATTAGCATCTGGACTCATTCCATGGAATAATTACAGATGGCAGGTGAGGCAGTCTCCACACCTGCCTCCAATTCTGTTCCCTGATTTATGGCTTTCCAGTATCTGATAATTGGGAAAATATCTTGGGTATGCTGTGAACTCAGTACTAAAAATGAATGCTGAAAATAGTCTCCCAGCACTGTTTATTTTTCAAGATGAAAGATGACAGGAAATTTGAATCAGATGGACAACTTTAAGAATGAACATAAATCCCCTTGTAAAGCAAAGGAAAATGAGGGAATAATTGAAGAAGAATGTTCATCTATACTATAATAATAATAGTTTTTATTTACTGGCGTCAGCCATTAAAACTGTCACTAGAATCATGCTTTATAATTGCTATCCCATTCATTTCTTCCAGTATTTCCATTTTGCGGGTTAATAAAACTATTCAGAGTTCAGTGGGGTGAGTCATTAGCTCCTGATCTCACAACCAATGAACAACAGACTGAGAGTTAAGAAAGGTCACTTTGAATCCATAGCTCTTTGGATCTTGAATGGCTCTTGGTAAGTGTCCCCGCCCTCAAATTATACCACTTTCAATAATCACCTGACAGTGGCTCTCTCACATAAGGTATACTAATATTTGAGGTGATTTCATGTGAATTTGTACTCATCTAGCCCTAGACAACTGATCAGGGGAAATTTTTTTGCTTTTGAAGCAGAAACTGGGAAAGCTTTGTAAAAATGACAGGTTCCCAGGCCCTAACTCTAGAGCTTTGATGTTTTGGGGATAAGTATCTAAAACATGTAAGAAAAGAAATAAAATAAAACAAAACTATAGCTAACAATCTAATCAGTTTGGAAATCATTAAACTAGAGAACACAGCCTAGAACCAGGAAACTGAGGTTATGTATCCACTTGTAAAGATTAAGTTGCTACCACTCTCTGTGCATTCCCCACTGGCAAAATGATAACAACCCTGCCATATGACCTACGCTCAGCGCCTCTGCAGGGGAGAGCAGTCTGCATGGAGTCCTTGTGGATGATAGGAAAGGGCCTTCTTACACAGGAAGTTATGCTTTAGTATAACATTTTGTTAGTTACAAATCTCATTGACTCATTCAACATTCATGACAACCTCTGATGTAGATATTATTTTTATGATCTTCATTTTTTCAGATGAGAAAAGAGAAATTCACAAAGCAAATAAGTGGTAGAGTATTCAGTCACTGAACAACACTATATGGCTTTCTAAATGATAATTATTGTTCCCTGGGAAAAAAGAAAGGTAAAGGAAACTTTGATAGGGCCACTATTGACAGTAAATTGAGATGATAAGGCTGTTAAAGAAGCTCAAAAGTCATTAATCCCTAGGAGTAAATACATCCAAACTTATTGGCTTATCCCAAGCATCCTCAATAGACATGTTTGAAAATAATGACTGTAAAGTGGTCCAGCTATTCAGAATACCTATTGCTTCCTATAGAGATACTGTAGAAGCTTTAATAAATGACAATAAAATCCCACACTGAATACTTAATCAGAGTGAAAAGAACTTAGTTGAAGATGGTATCTCCTTCAGTCAACTAACCATTTTCCATAGAGAAATATATCTGCTTGAAGATTCTTAAAAGAATTTTGAATAATGCCTTGTTCATCATAATTGTTTAATAAATGTCTATTATTGTTATTATTACATTTGGAAACCCCTTCCTCTAGGACATGCAAACTTAAAAGAGCAACTAGCATATTGTTCCCTTCAGGTCTCCTTGCTATTCTGTCATGACCATTCTTTCTGTTTCAGTTAATACATTTCCCCTCACTTGTTTCCATGGCCTCATAAAAACTGATTTTGTGTAGTATTTGTTAACATCTAGAACATATTATTAGGGATAATAACACATAGCCAGAATCCACCTGTTTCATACACGTGCCAGGAAAAGGCCCAGAGCGTGCTAACAAGAGAATATGTGCTCCAAAAGGCTGGAGTTGGGCTCCACGTTTTGTTTGGAGTTTCCTTTGATCCTCATCTAAGAACACATTTAATGTCTTTAGGCATTGTTTTTAGTCAATGTTTGTTGTGATTTTAGGTTGCATTTCCCTGATGCTAAAAATTGAATACCTTTTTGTTTTCTTGCCATTTATGATTTTGCTTCTGTGAAGTAACCATTGAAGTTTTTGTCCATTTTTTCCCTATTGAGTTTGGTCTTTTTCATACTGAATTTTTCCATATTGTGGAGGCTAATTCATTGTCAGTTGTTTATACTGCACACATTTTCTCCCAGTTTATTTTCTTATTTAACCTACAGAAAATCAAAGTGAGAGTTGATTAATATTTTCCTCTACCTATATCCAAGTACCATTTGCTGAAAAATCAATTCATTTAATATTATTTGTAACATCTGGTATGTCAAATTAAATTTCTCTACAAGTATATGTTTCTGTCTGGAAATACTCTGTCTCAATGGGCTGTTTGTCTATCCACTCTTATTCTTACTCTCTCCAGATTTTCTTTTTTTTTTCTGAAAATTGACTTTGTTATTCCTGAACCTTTATTCTTCTCTCATGTTTTTGGAATCTGCTTGGCAAGTTCCTCCAAAATTCTTTGATAACAAACAACTCAATAATTTGGCTGGAATTCAATCATATTTAAATATTGACTTTGTTATTCCTGAACTTTTATTCTTCTCTCATGTTTTTGGAATCTGCTTGGCAAGTTTCTCCAAAATTTTTTGATTACACAACTCAATAATTTGGCTGGAATTCAATCATACTTAAATATTGACTTGAAGCTAATTGATATATTTAATATTCAATATTGCTCTTTTTGAACATAGTATTCCTTATTTTTTGATAGCTTCTTAACATGTTTCAACAAGCTTATAACTCCTCTCTAATTTGGAAGTATTTTAAAATTATATTTGATTTTTAATTGCTTATGAGAAGTGAGTTTTAAATATCAATTTCATAAAAGTATTCCTTCTGAATTTCTTTATTTATTCTAGTCACTTATTTATAGATTTATTTGGATTTTCTTCAAAGGTAATCACAACATTTGTGAATAGTGACAGGTAAATTTCTTCTTAAAATTTTATGAACTATACTTGCTTGTTTTTCTTCTTTGAGGTTGAGTGAAAGTAGTGATGGTGACCATCATTGTCTTGTTGCTAACCTAAAAGGCAATGAAATAGTGATGCATACTTTGCACTTTCTGGAGACTTCTTTATTGAGTTATGAATCTCCCTTCTATTAAGCAGGTTCTGTCTGGGGGGTTGGTAACATTGGGATGGGGTAGGGTATAAGGAAAGGGTATGGAAAGGTGAATGTGGTAGAAATACGATGTACTCATGTGTGAAAATGGAAAAATGAGACTTGTTGAAACTACTCTAGAAATAGGGTAAAGAGGAATAAAGGAGAATGATGGGAGGGGGTGTGAATTCAACTAGGTACAATATTATAAGAACTTTTATAAATGTCACAATGTACCCCCAGCACAACAATAATATGACAATACAAAATAAAAATAAGATCTATTTAAAAAAAAACTTATCCAAAGAATCAGTGAATGAATATTGGATTTTAGTGAACCATTTTCTGAATCTTTTATTATTATTATTTTTTTGATGGCACTGACTGAACTCAGGGCCTTGCTAGATAGGCATTTTATCATTTGAGCTATGACTACTTGGTCCTTTTTGTTTTTGAGATAGGGTCTTGCTTTACATCCAAGCTGGCCTGTAGTATGATCCTCCTGTTTATGTTTCCTGCATAGTTGGAATGACAGGCACACACCACCATGCCCCGCTCTTTTTTGGTTGGTTGAGATAGGGTCACCAGGACTTTTTGCCTGGGCTGTCCTTGATTTATGGTCCTCCTCCCAGGTAACTGGAATTACAGACATGAGCCACCACTCCCAGCTCTGAATCTTCTGAGGTGATTTAGTTCTGTCCATTTTGCCTTACATATTTGAGTCAATTATTTATTTGGTGTTCACACTTTAGAATAATTTCTATCTTCCTGAGCTCTACATATTTTATCATTGTATAGTAAGTTGTTTAGTTATGTTATTCTAGTAAAGCTCTTTATATGACATTAATATAGCTACACAAATTCTTTTTCTAATTTCTTGTCTAGTATAAACATATTTATAATCTTTTAACTTTTTGTGTCCATATAGCATATATGTGCTATTAAATAAAAATTTAATATTTTTTTAGTTCAAAATTTTTATTTTTCTATAAGACAATGTTATCTTTTTTTGGAGGGGGTGACATAGAGGTTTGATCTTAGGGCGTCACACTTACTAGGCAGGTGCTCTTATTGCTTGAGCCACTCTGCTAGCCCTTAATGGGATTTTATATTTTGTTTGACATTTTTTTCTTTTCAAGTAGCTCTTCTTTAGTTTGACAATTCTTTTCCATTTAAGTATTTGATATATTCCTATTGATAATATATTTAGATTTGTTTTTACTTGTTTTATTCATTTAAATTATTTTCACTTTTAATGTTTTATAAGTTAAATCTTATGTCCTAATTATTTTCCGGTTTACTATGTGTATTTTCACATGCATATTTAACTAAACCATATACTGGGCCACTATTTACTCCTTCACTGGGAATTTCAAAGACGTTAAAATATTTTAACTTTGACAATTACCACATCAACCTATATGGAATTGGTATCCCTGGGCTTAATTTCATTTTTTCAAATACTCCAGATTGAATCTCTTTGTTCTTTTATGTAATCAGTATTGTGTACCAGGGTTTACACGTTATTCTTTGCTTCTTGGATTATTTTCCTTCAGCTCAGTATGAAGCCCTGAGATTTCCTCAGAGAAAGTGCATGAGTGGTAAATTCCTCTCCCCAAATTTTTGATCTAAAAATCTCTTTGTGCTCATTCCTCAAGGAGAATTCAACTGACTACATAATCATAGCTTTAAACTTATTTCTCCTTAATGCAGAAAAACTAGTCTTCCATAATGTTCGGTAGTCCATTGCTGCTACTGGAAAGACAACTGTAAGTATAACAGTGCTCATGCCTATTAACCTTAGGTACTTGGGAGGCAGAGATTGGGAAGATCATGGATTGAGGCCAGCCTGGGCAAAAAGTTCAAGACATCCCATTTCAACCAACAGCTGGGTATGGTGATGGATGTCTGTCATCTGAGCTGTTGCAGGAAAGCATAAATAGGAAGATATTGTCAGGCAGACTGGGACGTAAAGTGAGACCCTGTCTCAAAAACAACCAGATCAAAAAGGACTGAACATACGAGAGTGTGAAGCTCCCAAGTTTAAACCCCAGTATTGCTAGAAAAAAAGAAAAAAGAGCATATAAATGCATTTCTGATATAAACAAAAATTAGTGAATGTTATTGATCTTATTATCTTTGTAATTCTTGACCTTCTCCTGTTTGTACTCTCTTCTTCCTTTTTCAAATTCTTATCTGTATTTTCCAAACTCAGTGATGCCTCAGCCTTCGAAGAAAATGTTAATTACTCCTACTGTTTTCAAAGACTCTTTTATTTATCCTAACAAATACAGCATTAATAAAATTCAATTCTATAGTGCCTTATGTCATTCCTTGATATTTTCCTAATTCTTGTTTTCTTTTTTTTTTTTTCTAAAAAGAGTAAGACCTTTGAAGGCAAGATCCCACATGGAAAGTTTCTTTTGCCTACTCCAAAGCTTTACAACAGTGGTAGGCATAGCGATTGCTGCTCAGCAAATGCTTACATAGTGACATTGATTTGCAAACAGATGACCTTAAAATGTGATGTTCATTAAGTGTTTCCCATGCAAGTACCAGAACTCCTCTGAGACATATTCCTCAAGCTAGAGACTCTAAGCTTTTGGAGCTAAACCATATTCTATTCTGGAAAGGCAATATTGAATCAGAGTAGGTATTCAATAAATGTTGGCTTGATTCATGAAGGGAAATTGGGTGTGGGAAAAAAGAAATTATAAAAAAGAGAGAAAGAGAAAGAGAGAGAGTGGAGAGAGGAGGAAAGGAAGGAAGGATTTGATCACTGACAGATTTGCAACAGAGTTTCAGGTACGTAAAGGCAAATTAGAGAATAAGAAAGCCAATATAATAACATTAGACATGGTGCAGTGTGGCTAGCAAACCTTTGGGGCTCAAATCACAAACACGCACACACACGCGTGAACACACAAACACACACACACACAAACACACACACACACAATTTTCCCAGTCAGATAAATGTACATTAGAAATAGTTGAATTAACAGGTGTTGTCAGATAGCCTGCTGTGCTGGAAAAGGTGAATTGTCCACTAAATTTCCCAGTCACAGATCAGTGATTGAAATCAAGCCGATGTGTTTGGTAATGATCTTGGATTAACTTCTCCCAAGAACTGGACTACTACAAGTATTTTAGGCCTGTTTTTAGTCATTGTGGTTTTGTTATTATTTTTTAGGTGAGTAGGTCTTTTATTTTATCAGTTCATTCTCTCAGTGAAGTCTGTGGACCTCAAAATGGATCAAGAAGCCCTCTATAGAGCATTCTCCTTACCAGCAAAATTTGCTGACTTGACTGATAGCTTTGCAACTCTCATCAGCAGGGAATAATGATGAAGTCAGTGTTGGTACCACAAAGGCTTGGGTGTACCTATCTCCCAATGTGGGTCTCTTTAGGCCCTTTAAGCAACTAAATGTGCTTTTCCTCCCCAACAGCATTCAAGATGAAATGAGAGTCTAGGAAACAGCAAGGAGGTAGAGAGAGTTTTTAACCATTGCAAGCTGGAATTGGAACTATAACAAATCTCTTTTACAGCTTATAGTTAGTTAGTTTTAATTTGTAGTGGGATGGGAACAGTGATGAAATGAAGATAAGAAGAACTTGGGTAATTGCCCATGAGTCATGCTCATGAGACATGCCTGCTACCAGGGTCATTTTGCCTTAACCAAGTCACCATTCTTTCTTGTTAACCATATTTGTCTATTTCAGTTTCAGTTCTGTGCATAGGGGCAGAAACTTCTTGAGTTTTATATTTACAAAATAAAAAAGTAAAGACAATGTCACAGAAGAGGCAGAAGCCCACAGTGGGTATTTATATCCTTGCCCTGAAAATATATAGAACCCCTTATAACCTTGAGAAATAAGAGCAGTGAGGGCCAAAGATCTGATATAATGCAAGTGTATTATACCAATAATAAATAATGTAGCTTAAAGAATAAAAAGATCAATAGAGCATAACACAAAGTGCTAAATTAAGCCCCAATATATAACTAATTTATATAAAAAATACTTAGAGCTTATACTTTATTTGAATACGAAAAGGAAGAATTATTCTCATAAATGGTAATGTCGGAACTGGCTAATCGTCTTGCAACCAACTACCATTGCAGTGACAGCCCTGAGAAAACAAGAATAAAAAAATAATCAATAATGCAATCTATTTTCCAGAGACAGGTAGTTTATTAAGAAAAAAATCCAGAGGTAAGCAAGATAACAAAATTAAAAATGTTTCCAAAAGTAGCTACTTATTGTAGAATCAAAGAAGGTAAGCTAAAACTGGTGCAATATCCTAAGAACTGAATTGTCTTTTGTCTGTGAAACCTTGGGAAGATTGTGTGATTTACTTATGATAGATGTTATAGGCCTAGAAGGAAACAGATACAGTGTTGGATTGTCCCAAGGAAAGGGACCCTGGAGAGTGAGTCTAAAATCCAGTGCTTACTTTCACTGCACAGTGAATTTGCATAATCATGGGCCATCTTTCACTATGATTTAGAAATAGTATTTCAAAGCAGAAATCAAGCACCTTCTGATTTAATCAAACTTTCATGTGAGTTAGAACATAATGTACGGTTTTAATATTTGGATTATTGGGTAACTTACTGAAAGAAAATGTTGGGAATAATTCATGTAGACTGTTTAGGGGTGAGAGGATTGTTAACGATCAATTATTTTTTTCTCCATTCCTAAAAGGGCTATTGGTCACAGCAGCCTGCTCTCTCATCCCCTCGTGAGTTTGGACACGTGAAATAAGCAAGGCTATTCAGACCCTGGCCAAATGAAGCTTCATCACAAAAGTGTCCATGGGCTCCTGCTGCTCACATCTATGAATCTTCCCAGGTTCTGAACCTCTCAAGTCTCATTATTCAGCTGTTTCTCTAATTCTGTTTAGTACTTTTGAAATGCTTTTTGTCTCTAAATTTGCCAAAACTAATTTCTAAAGTTTAAAACCAGATTCTACTACTAGTGGTAACACTGTCTCTGGCAGAAGTGTGTTATGGCAGGTAGACACACTCTAGTCCAACTCCATCTAGATTTCACATATGTACTTCTACACCGCACAACCTTTGGGTTACTAGTTTCATTTCCTTGTTTTGTAATGCTTTGAGGCCACTCTCTAGAACATTTTTAAGAGTCTGTTTATTTCTATATCAGTTAGCTCTTGTTATATAACATACTTCTTCCAAAAATTGAAGCTGGAAGGTTTAGAATAATAGTTATCCTCATTTGGATGCCAGTGAGTTTCTGAGGGTCCTCTGATCTAAATGAGGCACAGCTGGACTTGTCCTCAGGCTGCAGTGTTTGACCAGCAGGATGTCCACATTATGTCCTTCTCATGAAGCTAGCAGAAGTATAAGATGGCAACACACACTGTGAAAATATCTTTTAAGTCTTTCCTAACATTCCATCCACTGACATCACATTATCCAAAATGTCACATTGCCAGAGCCATACTGGGAAGCCCTATTAGGAAGTATAGTTTGTCTATAGTGGAAGTTGGAAGGGAGTGAATATTTGGTATAAAATACTCTAAATTATCATGTCACCTTTCATTCATATTTTAATATCCTTCCACAGAAGTGTGGGATCCTCACTAAGGCCCCCCAAATATCATTCAATCTCTTCATAATACCAAAGACCTATTTTGATGAGGTTCAATCATATTCCATAGATCTAAAACCTTACAAGACAATCTGCCCTTCACACCCTGAAAATACAATGGATTAGGAACAGAATAACTGTAGGGTCCATGCGTATTTGAGAAACAAAAGCATGGGAGCCCCATTATAGGCACTGGACTGGGGCAATTCTAAAATCATGCTGAGCAAATGCTGCCCTGTCTCTTTCCATTGACAGTGGAAGACTTCCTTTAGTAGACATTAGCCCATTGTTCTCTATGGCACTGGAGTTCAGCTTCTGGGAAATTCTTCCATGGGGTTCCTTGGATGTTTCTGAAGAAGGCATCATTCATTCAACTTTTCTCATCACTGAGCAGCTTTCCCTGCCCATTTTCTGCCCGGGAAAGTTGGAAACACAGAGGATATTTTACATATTAAACAAAATAAGCATCTTTTTAGTCTAGGTGAGCAGCACTTTTACCAGTATGACTATTAGAATTTTTTGGATTTTCTATGTATTTGATTTAAGCCCACTCCACCATACCAAAGGCATACTAAAAATTTCCTGTTAGACTTGCCCTATTTCTAGACTTCATTACTGGGACTTTGGGTACATCAGACTGCCTGGCACCACGTCCATGTCATGGAGCTTTACAGCAACACTTTGTTCAATGACTGAATTCAAAGCACCTCATTTCTAAAATGAAAGCCAGATTTGGAGAGTAATAAAATCCCACAGGTAAATACCGTCCACAGTGCATATCACAGACTATATCCCTCATAATGATTACTTAACAACCCATTTTATCTCAGCTAGTTTTAAGTTCATCTCATAAATTTGGTTTAATAGTAACAGCAATGTCTCCAAAATTGCTCCTTAGAGTCTTGACACTAAAAAGAAGTATCAAAGTAAAAAAATTATATCTGTACAGCTGAGAATTATATTGGTATTATAAAAGTGCATCGAGGTGCTATCTTTACGGGAGGAAAAGCCCCACACTACCTCCCCCACAATTAATAATACTGTTAAATGCCAGAAAGCTATTTGTGGAGTAGTTTCACCGAAGATTTGAAATTTTATGTCTTCTTTGACTTTACTTTTGGAGGTTGAGTCCGGACACTCTACTTAACCTTAAGATGTTCACCCTGAACACAGTAATAGTTGCTGACTTGTACAACTGAAAGAGGTCCCTGATATATTCTAGAAAGAAGGCCCAGGAACGTCTCATCAGATGTGCTATGGTTTGGATCTGAAATGTCCCCCAGTGTCCCCAATGCAGCAATGTTTGGAGACTGGATCATAATGTCTCTGGCCCAATGAGTTAATTCATTAATAGATTCATAGTTTAATGGCATTATTGGAAGCTGATGGAAATGTTAGGAAGTGGGGCCTATTTGGGTAATACCCTGGAATGGTGTATCTTCTCTCTCTCTCTCCTTCCCAGCCACCATAATGTGAGCAGCTTTGCCTCACTGCACCCTTCTGCCATGCATTTTTTTCTTACCACAGGCCCAGAAACAATGGAGCCAGCTGACCATGGACTGAAATCTCTGAGACCCTGAGACGCTGTGATGGAAAGCAGACTAATGCAGATGACCTCATTAATGGCTTTGGGTATATCATCTCAGATTTTTTTCAGTGGACAAGATGTTACTTATAAGGTTTCTGTGGAGACCAAATAAATCATGCACTGGCAGCTCTTAGAGCAATGGTTCTGAACCCTTGAAAGCTGCCTTCCTTCCAGTGCAGATAGTCTGGAAAAGTAAGGAACTACAGTTTTCATTATCCTTTGCAGTAAAGTTTCTGGTTATGAGTTGAGCTCCACCATTCAGAGGGAAATGTGTAAGTCTTTAATACAGAATTGAGTTAAATAGGAAAAGAAAATGTATCCTAACTAGCAAGTATCCTGGAAGTGCAAGGTAGATTCTGAATCTAGTACCTGTAGCGGTGACTTTCCTAATTCAGCAGCTTCATGCTCATGGCAGAGGTGGTCTGGCCCTGAAGCGAGAAGCCATAGCCACTGCTCTTTTGATGCTGCAGTCCCTTGAAAGTGAAGTTGTGGTAGCTCCTTGGCAGGCCATTTCTCCAGTGTGAGATTGAAGTCATTTCTGGAAGCTCACTCAGTTCAAATGTGTTTCTTCAGTCCAGCCAATAATTCCATGGACTACAGCTATTAATAAATCCATTTTTGCTTAAACTAGCTATAGTGGATTTTGTTTCTACAATTAGGAACCATGATGAGTATAGTAAGCACTAAAAAATGTTAGTTATATTTGAAGTTACATCTCATAAAAGGGATCCTTTTAGGGAATAAAGTTTTGAATAATGGAAATATCTTGGTTTTAGGAGAATTATGTATTCAAATCCAGAAGCTTTATGCATCATGGAACATAAGAAAATTATTTCATTTGTCTGAAATTCAGGCAACTTATATGTAGACTCTTGCTAAGAATATCAATATAAAGGGTTTTTCACTTATTTAAAAAAAAACTTATTAGCCATTTAGTAAATGTTAATTCTTTTAGGCACTTTATTTGAATTAAAGGGCCAAATGCCTACTTTCACAAAGCTTAAATTCTAATGCAAAATGAGAGATAATAAAATATAGAAAATAAAAATGTATAGTATGTCAAGTGGGGGTTAGTACTTAGAGAAGAAAAAAAATAGGTAAAGAGAAAAGGTTAGACTACAGCAGAAGGAGGTAATTGGTTCCTCATTTATGTGGTGTGGTCAGGCAAGGCTTCTTTGAGATGAGCCTTAAATGGTATGGGGAAAATAAACATAGATACTTGAAGTAAAAGAATTTTGGGCACAGGGTAAGCATATTTTGCAATTTAAGGACTGGCTGGAAGACCAAAGAGTGATGGGAAGAAATGGATGACTGAGGCTGGATGGGTAACAAGGGATGCAGATCTTCATTCCCAGGACTTTGCATGCTACTGGGATTGAAAAATAATATGTAATATGCATTCCCTACCTAGCTGGGCATATTTAAATTCCATTTTGTTTCCTCTTCAAAGTAATTTTGTTTAATCCCTGTGATGTGAGGCTGGCCTCATAAGATTTCCAGGTATGAATGCAGGTTATGTTTTTAAAATATTTTCTTCATCTGTATTCTTTTCCTTACTCCAGAAAACTATGAAGAAATTACTCAAAAAAAGTTACTCATTCCCACAGACTACCAATCCATTGTTATTAGAACAGACCAGTCTTTAATAACCCAGTGTATGTGAAGTTGTATAAAGACAAAGAAAAGTAGAGGAAATAGACATGCAAAAAAATGAAAGTTGATGTCATTCTCTGGGCTTACAATCTGACACTTTGCATGAGAACATCTTTGACAAATATTTGGAGCATGAGATAAAAGTAATTAATCAGCTGCTCTGCTAAAGTCAACAGACTTCTCTGAATTGCATCTCTGACATCTACCAGACCCAGCTGCTTCTTGTCTTGCTTCTCAACAGACCTACATTTGAAGGCATTCCTTCTGTCTGGATTAACCTTTCTCCTTTTTAAGTGCCCTAAATTGGTCAACTTTGCTCTCTGCTTTGATAGGATTCTCTTATCTTTATTGTTACACTTAGTAGTTATTCCTACCTCCCCTACTAGGCTATATATGCCTCAAAATATGGGTATTAATAATATAATAATTTTTCACTATCATTACTAATTTCATTATCATTCATATTTACTTCCCATGTTTGACGAAAATGTTTGTTGACAGTCTGAGGATAAAAAGGAAGAAAAGAAGGAAGAAAGGAGAGGGAGTCAGGAAGATTGTATCTTTCATTGCATGACTCCCATTTTTGTTGTTGGTTTTTAAGCGTTAGTTATTTAGTTTGTTTGTTCGTTTATTTATTTATTTGTTATAGGGTCTCCCAGTGTAGCCCAGGCTGTCCTCAAACTTGCTATCCTCCTGCCTTAGTCTTCCTAGTGCTGAGATTATACTGTGAACTATATAGTGGTTCTTTTTTCTTTTAAAGAAGACTATACAAAGTTTTTAGGGACACATAAAGCCCTTAGAAAACTATGAACATATTCAGGCACTTTGGTTTTGATTATAAGCAAGGATTCCTGTTGGAGATTTAAAAACTTTTAGACAGGGATCATATTTTCTGTAAGAAAGAATATTCGCCTTGGAAAATCTTAACATTCCTAATTCACTCTGCCTGAACTTATGCTAAATTCCCTAAGTTGAAAAGGAAGAGCAGATCCACATGTTTCCTTTGTGATGAGCAGGAATTTTCTATTTATCTTTGTTCAAATGAAACATTGATTTGAGGGATCCAATTTGTCTAATGAGAAAATGAGTCCTGGTTTATTCCATCATTCAATAGTCTGACAAATGTAATACAGACAATTTCCACACAAGTGCAGCCTTCTTTATTCCAAGTTAGTTTGTCTGTTTTGAGCTTTATCTGAAAAAAAAAAAAGCTAAACAAAGGGTCTGAAGAGAGCCAGACATTGATAATAACAAACACATTTATAGAAGCTTCTTTTCTGGAAAGTTAGCAGACCAGGTAGTGCTGTCCTACCATTTTTTTAAAAAAGAGGAGTTCAGAGGTGACTTAATTTACTGTTCTGTCCTAGAGCAGTGAATTTAGGCATTTGTGGAATGTTATTTTGTACCTAAATTTTTCATTGACTTTTAATTATTAGTTTTGTAGTAATGCATCCTTTATTTTAAAACAATATTCTTTTTACATCACATTTTATTGATTTCTAGATAATAGGTAAGGTTGTGGCTAGGAAGAAGGGAACCTGGTCATGGTCATATTTGCGATCTATGTTTGTTTAAGAGATACATAAATGTAAGAGGAAAGGTAAGTATGTTCAGATGACTCAACTTTTAAAAACTGGAAATGACTCAAAAATGAGGGCCAACAATATGAGAGTTCAATCACATAAGACACACAACAGCATTTTCTAGGAAAAAATAAGTTTTAAAGGTTCCCTATGGTGGCATTTACCCTGTTGAGTAAATGTAGTTTAAGCCAGTTCAATCCCTGCCTAATATTTAGAACTCAGTAGGTTGTTACTACAAAGCCCGTGGCTCTATTTCCCCTTCCCATCTCCCTCTGGCTCGCTGCCATTCATAGCTTCCTGTGAAGCTCTACATGTAGAGAAAATAAAATTTTTCCTTTCAGGAAGGATACTTATAATTCCCACTGATAAAATTAGTGGGCTATGAAACTTTTGTGGGGAACTAACCTGTTATTTGAGCCAAGAGTCACAAAGGTCAAAGAGAAATCAGCACAGAAGAGTCATTCAGCCAAAAACAGCAGGGTTAGTAATACCTCACTTTACCTTGATAACAATCCCACTGTGGGGAAAAATGCTAAGAAAGAATTTGGTGACTAAAGTTATAATAATCCTTTAATAAGAAAAAGAGCTGGAATTTCCTTAAGGCCTTACTCATTTAATATCTGCTGCCTTAATGATGATGCTATTGTTATTATCTCCACTTTGTAGAAGTTAAAACTGAGGCCCAGAAAGATTAAATTATCTAGTTGAGGTCACAGGCACAAAGTCAACCCCAAGAATAGTCAAATTTGTGGTCTATTCTGGAAGATAGAAGATTATGTATAATCAAAGGAAAGGTAAGCATACTTTAATGATTCAGAAGGTTTTTTTAAATGGAAACTAACTCAAAAGAGAAGGGAGAAAATGAACAATAGCCACATAGAAGTTAAATGATATAAGGCAAAAAATAAGATTCTCCATGAAAGAATAACTTCTAAAAGGACCCATCATGAATTCAGTATGAGTTAGGTTCAATGAAGACTTGACCAATGACCTGAGTCAGTTCAATTCAAAAAGCTAACTCATATTAGTAGAATTCACATGAGGCTTACATTTATAAATAAAATACCAATTAATACATGGAAATGCTTATTGGAACATGGCATTTATGTTCTGATTGGAGCATTCTCCATCCATAGACAAGAAAAAAGTTAAAATGTCATGAAACCTAGATAAAACTTTCAAATCTGCTACTCTCATTAATATTTCTGTATATCCTAACAGGCTTGCAGTTTGTCATGAGTTCTGTCTCGGTTTGTTTTTTCACTGGTTACTTATATATCACTATTGAAGCTCATTTCTAATCCCTGCACAAATCAGAATAGAACACAATCTCTTGTTCTTGAATGACTAACACACACACACACCCATGTCTAAAGATAACGAATAATGTATATAAGACTTTACTGAAGATGTTGGGAGGCATGTTTTTAATTAAAGAAAAAATAAAATTTAAAATTTTATATTATGTATCCTTGTTCTTAAAAAGTACTTTGATTGCTCCATCAAGTTACCCAATAGTACTCTCATTTGTTCTGCTCTCTTGCATGTTTTCTCCAGTGTCCATATTTTAGTTATGTGTCTTTATTTATGCTAATGTTTATGAATTTTAAATTATATACAAGATACTCTTTAATACATCCAGCTTCAAAAAATAGTAACAACATAGAAAATTTACAATAAAGATATTCCTCTATTACAAGTAATTTTCTCTTTATTTCTTGAGCATAAAAGTTTGTCCCCTTTTTTTGTTATATTTTGTTAACCCATACTTTCTGTTTTGCAGTTCTGTTTCATTCTTTTTTCAGAGGTTTTTCATATCCTGGCTGGTTTCCTCTTTAATGTTGTCTATTTTTGTCCTGAGTTCATTTATCTATTTATTCATCATGTTCTCTCTTTCACTTTGGTGTTTATACAGTGCTTCTATGGTTTCCTTTATTTCTTCTTTTGCTTTTTCAAATTCTCTATTTTTGTTGTCTTGGAATTTCTCGAGTGTCTCCTGTACATTTTGGTTGACCCTATCCAGTATCATCTCTATAAAATCCTCATTGAGTACCTGTAGTATGTCTTCTTTTAAATTATTCTTGTGGGCTTCATTGGGTCCTTTGGCAAACCCATACTTTCTGGATCTTACCTATAAACTCAAACTTATCAAGGAATTTTCTGAACAATTATAGTTCCTTCTCCAAATAAGCTCCAGTGCCAGGGCTTAGGATAAGTTTTAAGCTATGTGATAATCAGAAGGTTTCGTGTTGAGCATGATATCACAACATAAGGAGATTATTGACATTTTCAAGTTTGTTGAAATAAACAGAGATTGACATGACAAAGTTCTTACCAGCTTTTCCATTTGAGTGCTGTTTATATCTCCCTCTAGCATTCTTATTCTATGCTTCTATTGCATTAATTTTATTCTCTCAAATGAATTCAAGTCTTGATATTCATGGAAATTATATTTAAAAGTACTGAAAAAAAAACCCAGAACCATGGCCAATAATTTTGAGAAAAAAGTCAAATGAAGTGAATATTCTCTAATTTTTGCATTGTCTAAATGAGGGGGAAAGAGGCTTTATTCTTGCTTGACACTAGTGAGCTCAATACTCATTCTCAAAAAATTTAAGGAAGTTGATGAGGAAGGTTGTTGATAAGGACCATGTAATAAAGGAGGTGGTCGCCACTGGAAGAAGGCATAGGTTCAGATTCATAAAGAATAAGACATTACAATGGGCCTCATTCTTCTGTTTTTGGAAGGAGTTACTGGAAGGTACACCAGAAAGTGTCAAAGACAATGTATTTGAATGCTTTGGCTGTCAGATGTAAAAATGTGAAACAAACAGCAATGTTATATGAATGTATAGCTAATTGAACTTCTATGTATAAAATATAGATATATAATTTCATGTAAAAGTGAAGAAAAATAAACCAGAGTAATTGAATAGAATATGATATGACAATGGTTTGAGAAAGGAATATTTGAGGAAAAACATAACCTTAGGATGTGAGTCATGAGAACATCTGGCAGAAAAAAAATAGGTAAAAAAATAGCAAGTACAAAGGCCTAGAGAAAAGAATGTGTGGGATGTGTGTGTGTGTGTGTGTGTGTGTGTGTGTTTGTGTTTGAGAGAGAGAGAGAGTGAAGAGAAAGAGTAAAAAGAGTAAGGTGAAGAGCGATAGAATATATGTATGAAAGGTAAGCATTGGACCACAAAGTGTCGTGGTAAATATTTTTTATTTAATTCTAAGTCTGTTGGGAAGTCCTCAGAAAGCTCTGAGCTAATTTATGTTTTAAAAAATCACTCCGGCTGCAGTGTGAAGCCTAGACTGGGGTTCTTTAACAAAGTAGGGGCAAGAATGGAAGCACAGGGGAAAATGAAGAGGCTATTTCAGGAGCTGAGAGGAACACACTGATATTGGTCAGAAGATAACTGTGGAGGTGGGGAAAAGGAGTCAGAGCCTGTATATAGTTTTGAAAGGTAACACAAATAGGATTTGTAGAAGGAATGAGTACAAAGTGCAGAGGAAAGAGGAGTGAAAGGTAGATAAAAGGTTTTGGCCCAGGTAATTTGGTGAATAGTGACATCATCCATTACAATGGGGAAACTGTAGGAGAGGCAGAGGAGTTTGAGAACAAAATGTCTGACTATGATTTGGATAATATTTATTTTAAGACACCAATGTTGTTTACAACAAAGACAATATCTCAAGTCAGTAGCAAAAGTTGATTATTAAGTAGGTGGTTTGGACATAAATGCATAACCATATGGCAGAAAATAAGAGTCTATCATGGACCTTATGCTAGGATAAATTCAAAATGAATCAGAGTTTTAATGGGAAATGAAACTACAACATTGTGAGAAAAACAATCACTGGAAAATTCTATCATTCTCTTAATTTAGACAAAATCTAACTGACACAATTTTACTTTTAAATCTCCAACACTGTCAAAAATCTCAGCATTAGCAGAGGCAAGATGTATTCCTCTTGGTTTGTCATTCCCCATTCCACACACCTGCACCTAGGACTCTATCACTCACCTGAGAAAAATGACAATAGGAATTTTATGCTCATTTCTTGGCATTTCCTATCCTATCCCTCTCAGTGACAGGGGCTTCTCAAGTCATGGCTGTCTCCAGTTTTTGTTCTTCAGCCCAGTGAAACTCTTTCAAATTCTTTTCAAAATTTATGCTGCACTCCAGAAATTAGCAAATTCTGTAAGTAAAAAAAAAAAAAACACCACATGGGAGGAGTGTAGGAATCCAATATATCTTCCTTTCACTCTTGTATCTTATCCTTCATTTTCTGACTATTTGTGTTGCTTTTTGATGATTTTGTACTGTTATTTTTAAATCTTCTGCATTTTATTGCTATAAAACTTTCTCAGTAGCAGGGTTTGTGTGATACAAGTTACTCTGTCATGGATGAATTTCCCTTCTCTTAGTAATTGATTGACCATACAATAAATCAGTAAGGAGTTAGAGGATTTAAACAACACAATCTATAACTTGAAAACTTATGAACTCAACATTAAAGTTACAGTTGGAGAATAAATGTTCTTTTTAAGCTGTCCTGCAAAATCTGAAAAATCTATCATGTGCTACGATATGAAGTGAATCCCTAAAATTTCAATGGTTTATTCTTTTTATGAAGATGACATATCATTGAATAATATGATTAAGGTATAAATAATAAACATGAATGAGTGGGAAAATACATTTGTAAATGTAGAAACATGCTTCCAAACAGTTAATTAAAGGAAAAATTATAATGGAAAGAAAAATCTACTTAGAAATAATTAATTATGAAAACATTATGTATCAAAATGTACATAATGGAGTTAAAGCAGTCCTTAGCAAATTTATCTGCTAAAAGTTTGCAGTAAGAAATAAGAAAATTTAGCAGGGCATGGTGTCTCATATTTCTAATCCCAGCTACATGTGAGGTGGAGGTTGGGATGATTTTGGTTTGAGGCTGACCCCAAGCAAAAAGTTAGCAAGACCCCATCTCAACAAGTAAGCCAGTGATGGGGATGTGTTTATAACCTCAGGTATGTGAGAGGCATAGATAGGAGGATTGCAATCTCAGATTGGCTGAGGTCCCTATATGAAAAATAGATTTGACCTGAAAACAACCTAAAGCAAAAAGGGCTAGAAGTGTGCCTCAAATGCTCAAATGGTAGGTATTTGTTTAGCAAGTGCGAGAGCCTGAGTTCAAACCCTAGTACCACCAAAAAAGTTTAAAATATAGTGAGTTAAATATCCAACTTCACACATTAATAAAGGGTGAACCATTTAGAGCAATAAGAAAGAAGAAAATCATAGGAAGAGAAACTAACTAAAGAGAACAATTATATAATAAAAGAAACCAGTAAAACCAAATTCGTTGTTTTAAAAAAGGCACATGAAATAAGCCAAATTCTAAGAAAACTGGCTTCCAGAAGAGATCATAATGAGATGAAACTTAGGAAAACGTATGCCCACATGCACACGAGAGTGTGTGCAACAATTACAAGTGCCAGAGATTAAAAACAGAGAGAAATCTTTATCATGCAATATTTGAAACACATGAAAAATATTTTTTTAAAAATGTAAAACACAAAAAAGACTCCTCATGAAAGCTTAAGAATCCAAAGAATCCAATAACTACTAACCAAATGTCATCAGTTTCAGATGGATTTTAATGGTAGAGCCTATCAACTATTCAAGAAATGGTCAATTCCTACCACATAGAATTTCTTCTGGAATACATAAAAGCATTTCTCAAGGTATTTTTGCAATGCTATCCTAATTTTTGTAACAGGTACTGGTTTCTGTTACGAAAATACACAATTAAAGGAACTTAAGTGCAAATCACAAACATGCAAATGGAAATAAAAACGCAAAGTAATTTCACAAGAAAAAAGTCTAACATGACTCAGTTATATGTATTCCTGAAGTTCACAGTGATTCAACACTAACACCCAGGATGTTTTGTTACATAGAAGGATTAATGAGGAAATATATGAATGCCTGTTAGTAAATTGTATGATGCAGGTTTATTTTATGTTTAACTCATCTGCTGGTGGGATGTGACTTAGACTCACTATTGCCAGTGAGGCATGATGAGCAGCTTCAAATACAAATACAAATGTTCATATCACAGTTACTTATTATATTGTATGTATTACTATTAGTACATGTGATGTCCACAATTGCACATTTCTTCCAGAACTATCCATTATGATTTACCATTTCAAAGAAAATTTTTTGTGCATGTATACCATCCCCAGAATAAATCAGTTGGGCATAGAGTTGGTATTAGTGAAGAAATAATCTTTGTTATACAAATGACCACAACTTCAATTTTTCAACAGGAAATGCTTAATAGAAATTAATAAATTAAGATAATCACAAGTAGGTATGCTATTTTGCATTTATTTATTAAGATACATGTAAAAAATATGCAATCACCCACAAAACAATTCATCTGAAGTCAGAACAAATGGCCTCACCTCGAACAGAGAAAGAAATTTCAAAACAAAGAGAGGCTGATGTGACTAATTCATGCATTATGCAGCTTATTATTAAGATAGAGTGTCATAGCTTAGACTGACAGTACTTTTCTGTTTCTTGACAGCACATAAATAATGGTATATCTTACAAACATACCTATGTGCTCAAACAAGCTGTAGATAGTTCACCTATGTACCATCTCCCACTCATCCTTGGTCCTTATAGGGTAGAGGCCTAGGAGGCTGGCAGCAAGCTTGAAAGAGATGAGGAGGGCTCCTTCATTCCTATCTCTACCCTCAACAGATGATGCTGATTGCCCAGGGACTGGGGTAGGCAAACAACAGCACTCAGAGTCTTCTCTCCCCAACACTGCAGTTCAGACTTTTTAAGGACTCAGAGAAAACAGCAGAAAAATCACAATTTCAAAGGAAGCACCCATTATAATAAAAATTAATGAATTAATATGAACTAAGAGATTAAAAATGTTCACTGCACCATTATTCATAATAACAAAATTAGTAAATGTTTGGATAGGTATGGAAATAAGCTCCCATGCCTAATATCAAAATTCAAGTGGGTAAATATAATACTTTCTATGTAATGTAATAGTATATTGCTGTATGGAAATATCACAACGAAACCCCTTTGTACAATTAATATATGGTAAGAGAAAATACTGTATAACAATGGAAATTATTAGGCTAATGCTAAGTGTATCAATCAACATGACCTCCAAAACATCATCTGAGTCATAGAACAGCAAATCATAAAAGCAAAAGATGTTATTTTATTTATGTAAATTTTAGCAACAGATAAAACTAAATAATATTTTACTTAAGAATATATAAATGCTTAGTTTATAAAGAAAAACAAAACAACAATTATAAAATTTAGGATAATAGTGGAAGAGTGGAAAATATCATTTGAGATGGGCATACCAGGGACAGTGAAGATCCTTGATATTCATTTTATTATTCTTTAAACTGTGCATAGTTCGTGTATCCATTTCTAAATAATTTTCTACAAGTCACAGTAAAAAGTTTGTATCATATTATAAATCATGAATTTCTCTCATCTATAAAAAGCTTCTATGAATCAATAAGAAAAGAACCACCATTTCAATAGAATGGACATGAAAATCCACAGAAAAGATCTCTAGCTGTACTCAAAATAAGCAAAAATCTAGTAACATTCTACTGATACATATAATAATTTTACTCTCAGATTGACAAAAGAGAAAAGATGCTGCCTTTGAGTACACATTCCAAGGGAAAACAAGATATTCCTGTTTTGCCAAAGGGAGTTTACATTTGTGAACGCATATGAAGGACAATTTGTCTGAAATCTATGAAAGCTATAATTGCTTCCATTCTTTGACTAAGAAATTCCACTTCTAGAGTGGGTCTTAGGGATTACATCTACATAGGTGAGAAATGACATATGTGTAACATTATTTGTCATACATCTTAGTAATAGTGAGAGATGGATATAATCTAAATGCCAATCAGTAAAGGACTGATTAAGTGACAATAAAATATTATGCAGTTACAAAAAGTATAGATGATGATAGTTTGATTGATAGATGATAGAAGATAGATGATTGACAGAAAGATAGAAGATGATAGAATGATAGATAGATACATAGATAGATATAGCAGAACAATATTGACATACTGCAATATCCAAGATGATTTTAGGTAAGTACAAAAACTATACAAATAGCAACTCATCATTTGTACAAATAGAAAGAGGAAGATATCTGTATTTGATTATACATATATAATCTATTTCTGGAAGGATACTTTAAAAGGTATCATTTATTGCCCCAAAGAAGGGGACTGAGATTAGAAGATAAATAGGGATAAATTTTTAAAATTTGGAACCATGTGAACCTATATCTATTCAGTAAGTTCACAGTACAAAATAAAGTGTCAATGACATAGATAACTAAAGTTAAAAAGAATTTTAAAATTTGAGATATTTATTATATCAGTAGAGATACAAAGAAAGCAAGTGGATATATGTGTCTTGAATAGAGCAAAGTATGAGATAAAACTTTTTGAAGTTCTCCATGCATAGATTGTATTTAAACTTATCTAAATGCATGCAATCCCATTAGGAATGAAAGGAAGAAGTCCAAGAAGTGATCCGTAGGGCACTTCTTCATTTAGAAGTCACAAAGGTCAAATCAAATCAAGGGCACTGAGAAGTGGATAAAGAAGGTACTATGGTTCAGAAGCTACTCAAAGTGATGTACTAGTCAGATGCTGCTACCTTTGAGTAAGGCAATATCCAATAACCAAGAGCTCATCCTTTAGTGTTGAAAAGGTGAAAGTTGATTGGATCAGTGCTGTGATTTGGATATGCATGAGGGTATTCTCCAAAGGTTCATAAGCTGAAAGTTTGGTCATCCGTGTGGTAGTGTTGAGGTGATGGAACACTGGATGGGCATGGTGATACTTACCTGTAATCCCCACTAGGGAGACTGAGGCTAGAAGAATGCCAGCCTGGGCTATAGAGCAAGACTCTGTCTCAAAAAAAAAAAACTACATAAATAGGTGTGACCTGAGGGGAGGTGATTAGGTCAATGGGATACCACCCTTGAAAGGGATTAATATAGTTCTCCTGTGACCCCAGTTAATTTCCATAAGAACAGGTTATCATAAAAGAAGTCTGGACCCCCCCTATCCTTCTGGTTTCATGTTTTATCACGTGACCTGTTCTACAAATACTCTTGCCATCCATCATGAAACCCTCACCAGAAATCAGACAGATTTCAGATCAAGGCTGCTGATCTTGGACTTTCAACCTCCAAAACTGAGATAAATAACTCCTAACCATTTTTGTTTACAGCAATTCCAAGAAATAATGGGAAAATATGGAGATGAAAATCCCTTTCAATATACTACTAGAGATAGAAGAAGTTACAGCTCAGAGGAGGAGGCTTGTTTTAATTTTCAGTGTTGCTTGTTTGAAAGGAGAGATGACATCATGTTTGAATGCTTAATAGAAATGACTTGGACACAAAGACAAAACTTGTCAATGCCAGAGATTTGGGGAATAATTTGAAGTAGCAAAGTGACACTTGACTGCCTCTGCCATCTAATATTTTTATTAAGGCAAAGCAGTAAAAATTTGGGGAAGTAGGACTGAAAGCTGGGACACTATTAATACATAACACTGAGTCCTGCAATACCCATGTGGAGAATTATGTGGTGGCACCAACTAACCTGTTTTCTATGAATAAGAAAAACACCTATAAAGAGCTACAAAAAGATGAAGTTGAAACAAGCAGGTTGGAGAATAATCTAAAAAATAAAATGGTGGAGAAAAGTTGAGCCTGGAGGGATGAAAATTTGGGAGAAAATATGAGAGTGACCTTCAAATAGATGTTTTGTGGAAGGATGAGTGCATTTATTTTTTGAACATGTTTCTGGGGACAATTAAGATTAAAAAATAACCAGAAGCACAAGAAGGTAGTTTTTGGCTAATTTTTCAAAAGTGTATTTTACATGTACTAATTTTTAACAATTAAAAGCTTTCAGGATTTACATACTTTTAAATATGTTCTAATTAGCAATGTAAGATGTCGTCTAAGTATTGTTCCTATTTTTATCGGGTCGCTTGTTCTCTTACTGCTATTTTTGTTCCTTATATATTCTGGTATGTGATTTGCAAATATTTTCTCCTGGTCTGTGACTCCTCATTTCATTCTGTTACATTCTTTTTCTGATCTGTATTGGTGGTTAATTATTCCTTTCTAATTTTGGTGATTTCAATTTTTCTCTGTTTTTCTTGTTTTGTCTCATCACTTTTTACAAATAATAAACTTTAACTTTCTTGATTCTTTCTATTCTAATTTTTATTCTTTTATTTGATCATTTTATGTTCCAATTTTTATTTTGCTTCCTTCCATGTGTTTTCTTTTTGAGATATCTTTTTAGACCATTGTTATTTTTGGACACTCCTCCATTGTAATATAAGCAAATAAACTGTAAATTCTGCTGGAAGCATAAACTTGGCTCTATCCCACAAATTTCATATATCATAGTTTTGTAATTATTCAGTTCAAACATTATCTAGTTTTTCTCTATATTTCTTTTTGACACATGGGTTATTTAGAGATATATTCCTAATATTTAGGAATTTTAAAGTTATCATCCCCATACTGCATGATTTTAATAATTCTAAAATGTTTATAGCTTGATACATATCCAACATGTGATCAAATTTTCTAAATAAACCATGCACACTTGAAATGAATATATATTTTAAGGACATAGTTTTTACATGTAACAACTCACTTATACAAAATTTATCTTTGGCAAATAAGCATATGAAAAGATGTAGAAACTGCAAATTAAAACAGGGTACTACTGTGCATTTAGTAGAATGATTTGAATTAAAAAACAGAAATTATTATATTAAAATGCTGCTAAGAATATAAAGGACAGGCACTCACAGTTATTGTTGGTGGGAATGCAAAATGACATAGTTTAGAAAACAGTTTGGCTATTTTTTATAAGGTTTAACAGACACTTACATACTGACCAATATTACCATTACTGTGAAACATATTTGAAATCTTATTCATAATTGCCCCAAATTGGAAACACCTATGACGTCTTCTAAAGAATTGGTGCTATATACACACATGGAATAATAGTCAACATTAAAAAGAAATGAACTGATTCATGCAACAATATGGATAAATCTTCATTTTGCAAAGGTAAAGAAGAAGATCCAAAGGCCAACATGTGAACAGACCCGTGGCTCAGGGATTAGTGTGGTGAAAAGATTCCATTACAAAGAAGTCACAAAAGAGAATTTTTAGGATGAGCAAAGCATTTGGTGCAGTGCTCTGATGGTGGACACATGTGACTATGAATTTGTCAAAAGCTCATGAAATAATATAACCCAAAACATAAATGTCATTGCATGCAAATTTAAGAAAAATTCATTCAAGATTTTTTTTTAAAAAGAACATAACACAGAAAATCCAGTTTGTGAATTCTGGAGTAATGGGTATCAGACGTATCTCTTTGTCTTAGGCAAACATGAAGCAGGATAAGATGCATAAAGCAGCTATTATCAGGCATTGGAAACAGATTAGGCCTGTGAGCCTGGAGAGAACAGAAACACACAGAATGAGTTCCACTCCCACCCTAGCTTTCTGCTTAAGGGAATTTGCTAAGCTGCAGTTGAGACAGATAAAATAAAACTAGAATGCAATAAGTTCACTAGATGGAAGAAAAAGAAAATACAGTTTGAAATTTCTACAGAAGCTGGAATCTCCAGATCAGGGTCCTTGAGATGGGAGAATTGTACAAAAGTAGCTCCAAAATTCTGCAAAGGAGCCTTGTTGGGTCCTTAGTCAAATTTGAAATTTTAACATGCACTAGGGAGTACTCTTTAGGGCTGGCAGAAAAAAGCCACTGGGGAGCTGTGAGCTGAACAGATGAACAGATATTGAGGGGATGACATGAAGGTTGAGGTTATTAGAATTCTGAAGACTTAAAAATCCTAGCAGAACATGTGGGATAGACAGCCAAGACTGCAGAAGTGCCACAGTTCAGGACAATGGCCAATATAGCTCAAAAATAAGGGGTATGATTGTCTAGGTCCTAATAAAGCCCCAACAAATCTATTCAAAAGATAGTCAATCTACTAGCAAATTAGTTATCTATTAGTAAAAATCTCAGCACTCCTTAAAACAAGACAACATAATTCAAACTCAAAAATGTGACATTCACGATAGCAAGCAAACAGCATAGCTATAAATTAATGATAAGAAGAATAAAAGGCAATTAATGCTCAAGAAAATAAAGGTAAGATTGACTAGCAGCTTCTTACCAGAATTAGTTTAAAAGATATTATAAAGCAAAAAGCAAAACATTTTAACCTAGAGTTCCCTTACCAGAGATAATATCCATCAAAATAAGGCAAAATAAAGACATTTTAATAAAAAGCTGATAGACTTACTACTAGCAAATACCCAGTATAAGAAATGCTATTGGCAGTTTTTCAGATAACCCATATCTATATAAGAAATGAAGAGCACTGAAAATGATAAATATGTGGACAAATATAAAAGCAAGTCAGGAAAAAACATGCAGATCCCAATCATAAGAAATCTGACATGGATATGATACAAGACTGAATATTGCCAGAAATCCAGTGGGACATTTTATGAGAATATAAAGAATATCAAACTTCCAAAAGGACCAAATAATCCTAAATGTGTGGAATGCCTAATGAAGAATGAAATACATGAAGCAAAGAACAAAACATAAACAAATGTAGTGTGAGCTTTTAACACTCATCACTCAGTACCTCATAGAAAAAACAACCCAAAGACTTGATGCCAGCTTCTCTTAGTCACAATCTGGAACGAGCCTTACATGCCAGGCGACCTGCTCAGTGACCTGAATAAATTAGATCATTATACCATAAGCAAAAATTAATTTGAGAAGGATTAAAGGTTTAAATATAACCTGTAAAAATCCTAAAAGAAAACAGAAGAAAAATGCCCTTGACATTGGTTTTGGCAATGATTTCTTGGATATGACATGAAAAGAGCAAGTATCCAAAGCAAAAATAAACATGTGAAACTATATCAACTAAAAACTCCTGCACAGCAAAGGAAAAAAATGAAAAGGCAACCCATGGAATGGAGAAAATGTTTGCAAACCATAAATCTAGTAAAAGGTTAATAGCCAAAATATATAAGGAATTCACACAATTCAGTACCAAAAAGAGCAAATAACCAAATTAAAGAATAGGCAAAGGACCCTTGAGATTTCTCTAAACATCACCAGGTATATGAAGAGGTGCATAACATTCCTATTATCAGGAAATAAAAATCAAAACTCAGTGAGATATCACTTCCCATCCTTCAGGAACGGCTATTATAAAAAAAAATATTGGGGGAAGAGAACTCGTGTGGGAGGGAACGTAATTTGGTACAGTTGTTGTGTAAGACAGTATGGAGGTTCTTGAAAATGAAAAAAACAACTATCACATGATCTGTCAGTACCAGTTTAGGATATACATACCAAAGAAATGAAATCCGTTTGTTGGAGAAATATCTGCACTGCTATACTCATTGTAGCATTATTCCTACAGCATGCTAAGTAACAGAAGCCAGACACACAAAGACAAATAATGCATAATCTCACTTACATGTGGAAACTGATAAAGCTGGACTTGCAAAAGCAGAGGGTAAGTGGTGGTTTCCAGTGGTAGCAGGGGGAAGGAAAAATAGGCAGATGATGGTCAGAGGGTGCAAATTATCAGTTAAGAGTAGTAACTCTCAGGCCAGGCATAGTGGCTCTTGCCTACTATCCCAGATAATCAGGAGGTGGAGATTAGGAGGATCATGTTTGGAGGCCAGTGGGGGCAAAAGTTAGCAAGATCCTATCTCAACAAGTAAGTTGGACATGGTAGTGTACTTCTGTCACCCAGCTATAAAGGAGGCTTAAATAGGAGGATTGTAGTCCAGGCAAAACCATAAGATACTACCTGAAAAACAGATAAAGCAAATGAGCTTGCTTTTTAGGGTGTGTGGCTCAAGTGGTAAATCACCTGCCTAGCAAGCATGAAGGCCTGAGTTCAACCCAGTACCACCAAAACAATAAAAAGAGTAAGTCTGAGAGCATAGGGTACAGCATTGTGACTCTATTTAACAAAACTACATCATACACTTGAAATTTGCTAAGAGTGGATCTAAGTATTCTCATCAGAGAAGAGTAAGTGAAAAGAGGTGACAACTCTGCGAGGTGATGGATGTGTTAATCATATGACAATTCATCGGACTATATGTCTTAAATATATGCAACATTTTTTGGCAGTGCTGGGATGGAACCCAGATTCTTGTTCATGCTAAGCAAGTACTCTTACCACGGAGCTACAACCTCTGCCTCTGTATGTGACTTTCACTTGTCAATTATATCACAGTAAAACTTGGATATTGTTACATAAAATAAGTTAGATTGTAAGTATAAAACTAGTAAGAATAGCAATTTCTGTAAAAATAATCATACCATGCAACCAATTCTCTAATTCTTACTGATTTTCTTATACCTACTTGCCAAGATTTAGATACAAAGCACTTAGAATAGCCTGAGAATACACTGAGAAATAGACAGATTTTTTGTTATGTCTATGTTATGTGTTCTTTAGCATAAATAGTTGTGTGTCAAAAAATTTAAACAATAAAAAAAGAAGGAAAGGAGTAGAGTAAATATGCCAATGAGTTTATGAAGACAGAATAACTATGGTCGTAAAGCCAGACAAGGATTTTGTAAGGAAAGAAAATTACACAATACTTTCTTGAAAATAGTTACAAAATCCTTAACAAAATACTAGTGATTCCAGTGTAGTGGTATATTAAAATGACAACATTTCAGGACCAAGGAGAGTTGTTACAAGGAAGATAAGATTGCACATTTTCAACATAAATGCAATTCATGCCATTTGCAGAATGAAGCAAATGGAAAAATCTGACTACACAATTAATATAGAAAAGTTATTTGAGAGAAATAAACACCCATTTATAGTAAAAGCTCTGCAAATGAGAACCAAAGAGAAATTCTTCATACTAAGTAAGAGCATCTTTAAAAATCCTGTAGTCAATATCATGCTTAACAACGAAAGATCACTAAAACTAGAAAAAAACAGGGATGAATGTTGCCCCACATCTATTCAAACTTTTTCTGTAGGTGCTAGCCAGTACAACAAATCAGGGAGAGGAGAAAGTGCATAAATGGTGGAAAGAAAGAGGGTAGATGATCCTTATTTCTGACAACTGCATTGTATGCACATAAAATTTTAGGAAGTCTCTAAACAATAGAGTATAACAACTATCTACACTGTATTAGACATTCAGAAGTAATCTGGAGATGATTTTAAGTACATAAGAAGAGGATGTACCTAAATTACATGCAAATTCTAAACAGTTTTATATAAAGGACTTGATTATCCTTTGAGTTTGGTGTTGGGGAGGGTCATCTTTATTTTAAATACTGCAAGTAAAAATTTAGAAATTAAAAATTTTAGAAATAATAATATTCAAAATGAGATTTTAAAAATACTTAGGTATAATTTCCTCAACAGATGATTCCCAGTTTAACTACAGTTTATGATTTTTTTTAATTTCTTGATGTTGTGTAAGTGGACCCATTCAATCATTCTGTTTTTCATTTTCACTACAGTGTTCAATTACATCAATCACTTTCCTCGACACTTTGTATAATGTAGGCTTTGTGTGAGATGTTTGTGCCCAATGGTAAGCCTGGGTAAATGCTCTGAGCACATTTAAGTTAGGCTAAGCTAAGCTGTGATAGTCAGTAGGTTCAATGTATTAAACATATCTTTGTCTTAAGGGTATTTCAACTTATGGTGAGTTTATCAGCACAGACCCCTTCATAAGTCGAGAAGCATCTATACTGAGCACTACATGGCATTGTGAAAGACTGAAAAAATCAATGTAAATGCTTTTCAACTTCCTTATTCTTGGATTGGAGGATTCATTATTACTGAGATGTCCATTTCTCCCAATTTGATCTATAGATTCAAAACAATCCCATTTGAATTCTCAGTATTTAAAAAATAGAAATTTATGTATTTATTCAAAGCTTTACATAGAAATTCAAAAGCCCTAGACTAACCAAAAAATTTTAACAGACCAAGTTAGAGGACTTACCTGCTTTTAATAATTATTCTTACACAATCAAAATACAACAATACTGTTAGCATTGTGGCATATATAGATTAAGCAATTTAGAATCAAGAAATACATGCATAATTTGATAGTTACTTATTTCTTACAAAAGCACTACAGAAATTTAATGGAAAAAGGAAAATATTTTCAACGTGTTACTTGAAAGATTGAAGATTAATATGGGATAAAAATGAACCTTGACCTCTGCCAAACCTTAACATAAATGCTAAACATAAAAGCAAAAATTATAAAGAAAATTTAGAGGTTAACATAGAAAATGTCTTCATGATTTTTAGTTATGCCAGGGTATTTTAGGACACAGAAAGCACTCTACGTAAAAGAGAAAAATGAAAGTGGTTTTAAATAATGAAAATTTTCTTCTTAGTAGGAAATATTGGTAACAAAATAAACAGGCAAGCTTAGTCAGGTGTGATGGTTCATGTCTGTAATCCCAGTTTGTAGAGGTAGACCCAGGAGGATCACAAACTCTAGGTCAGCTTGAGCTACACAGTGGGTTCTAAACCAGCCTGGATTGCAATGGCAGAACTCTTGTCTCAAAATAAAAAATTTTTTAAAAATTTAAAAAATGACAAGCCATATCCTTGGAGAATTTAAAATAAATATAACTGACAAATGACAAAAAAAATTCCCACATTTTGAGGGTGGATATTTGGGGGTGGGGGAGTGAATGGAGGGGTTAAAGGAGGGTGAATATGGTCAATGTACTTTACATACTTATTGAACAATGAAACCTGTTGTAATTGGTTTGAGCAGGGGGCAGAAGGATGAGGGAGAGAGATGATGGGGTGAACGTATCTAAGGCACATTGTAAGCATATATATGAATTGTCACAATGAGTCTCTCCTGAACAAGTAATATATGCTAATAAAATGTTTTTTTAAAAGAACTCCTACATCTCAATAATAAAAAGGCAAACAAGTCAATAAAAATGACCAAAATAGGAGCAGGCATAGTAGCAAGGAAAATATGCAAATAGCTAATGAGTACATTTTTAAAAAGAAATTTTCTTTAATCTTTGAGAATGTCTTGTAATTTTCAGTAAAGATGCTTCTCAATCATTATGAACCATCAGTTAAATAACAAATAAAATGACAACATACCCAATAGAATAGTTAAAAATAGCACTAATCATTGGTGAGGATCTGAGCAACTCGATCTCTCATAATTACTGGTGAGAATGTAAAATAATAGTGTTCTTGAAAAGCATTTAGAAGTCTCTTACAAAGTTGAACATGTACTGCAGAAGCTTTGTCAGGTGTCATTTTGGCCAAGGTGAATTTCATTTCTCGGAATTCCTTTCTTAATACGTTTCCAGTTAGAGTGGGTCACAAGAGAGACACTTGTGGGAGATTTGAGGTGTGAAACTGAAGGACCAGCTATTTCTTTGTAGCCCACACATCGTTATCTGCTGGTTCATCTCACTGACTTGAGGAAGTAACTGAGTCAGTAATTGTTCTGCCTTCCTTTGGATCATCCTTCAATTTTCCAACTCTTGGGTCAGATTGTGTATGTTCAGCTCTGTGATGAAAATTCTCACATCTTGTAGAAAACCCATTTCATCAAAGTCAGAGTCAAGAAGAACGGACATCAGTTTTGGTTCTTCATCATGGCTCCAGCTTGGATTCTACTTTGTTCTTGTTGTCTCCTCTTTTGTATACATTTTTCATTCCCAACTCTCTTCTCTGTGGAGAAGTTTATGCATAAGATTACAGATTACAAAGGCTGTTTAACCAATCCCCGTAATTGTATATTGTGCAAATCCTGTGACTCAAAAGGAATACTTTATTCCTGGAAGTGTTGCAGAGATAGTGCCACTATCAAACCATGTGGGAGTGGTGGTTTCTACACATTCCCATTCAAGTAATCTATTTGCTCTGTGCAGAAAACAGATGTATCATGGGGAATTACAATGGATTATCACAAACTTAATAAGGTGGCTACTCAAACTGCAGATACTCCTACAGTGGTGGAGAAAACCAGCACATCCTCTGGAAGCTGGAATGCAGCCATTGATCAGGGAAACATTTCTTTAACAACTAATGGCAGTTTTCTTTTACCTGGCAAGCCCAGTAATATGCATTCACAGCTTTACCACAGGGGTAGGTCAACACTCCAGCCATAATCTACTTTAAAGATAACGTGATAGACCCTCATTCCACAGAACATCATACTCGTCTTTACATTGATGTTATTATACTGACTGGACCTGTTGAGCAGGGAGAATCAGCTCTCATACATGAGGACAGCAAGCTATGATCCACGGGTCAACTTTCTCCCACCATTTGTTTTGTAAAATTTCAAGTTTCATTGGTATACAACTACTCAACGTTGTCCATATTGTCTATGGCTGCTCTCCTACTACAGCGAAATAATTGAATAGCAGTGTGGAAATGAGGGACCTGGACCACAAAGTTTAAACTCTTTATTATCTGGACCTTAACAGAAAAAGTTTGCTGACTCTTGTTTCAGACATGTTACTAGTATACTTGTATTCCAGAAGGTGGGAAATAAATTCTTCCAAAATTCAGAGAAATACCACATAACACTTAGGTGATTTTTTCTAGAGATTTCTCTTTCAGGATGAAATATCCATCATTGCATCTAATCATCCTGTCACTAAGAAAAAAGCATGATTAATAAATCTCTGGATTGTGGAAGTAACATATACCTTATCGAGGTACATTAATCCAGTCCTTTCATTACATAAACCTACTGGTTTCAAGTGGGCCTCAGAACAAGAGAATGCTCTAAAAGTATGTCTAGGTTGCTATGAATGGCAAGACTAAGGTTTAGAATTGTCTCATCTGGCTAGGAACCATAACCAAATGAGGTATATTTTAAAACCGAAAGGAGTGTGGAATGGTTAGTGGATGAATATTGTTGTAAACTCCAAATTCATCAATGTGACTAGTCTGCCACACGACTGTTTTGGGCTCCTCTCAGACCAAAGTGACCCAATTGGATTTATAGGGTTTGAAACATCACTGGTAGTTAGGGATGGTCTTTATAACGTTTGTCAGGACTTTGTAGGTTAATAATAGAGAAGACCTTTAGAATTTTGGCACAAAGTCGTAGCACCATATACTTCTTTGAAGAAAAAGATATGAGCTTGCAGGCCTAATTCTTGATCATGGCCACTAAGTTATCATATGGCATAAGTTGAACATCGTTAGCTGGTTGTTATCTCAGCCATCTAACAGTTATCACAGGATAACTTCATCATCAAACAGAGGTTATTAATGAAATAAAGCTGTAGCAGACCCTGAAGGCACAAGTTCTACAAGGAAGTGGCTCAAATACCTAAGGACCTGTTGCTGCTGTATCACTTTCCATCTCTCAGCCCATAGCTATGGCTACATAACAAGTTCTATCTACAACCCGTTCACGGAGGAAAGAAACAAATGGAGGCCTAGTTTTAGATGTTTCTGAGTTATATAAAAACACCATCCCTAAAATGAACAGCTGAAAACTAGAACTTCATCCTGGAACAATTGTACAGGAGGAAAGGAAACCTCCAAGGGAGCAGAATCTCAAGCAATAGATTTAGATGTTCACTTTTCTGTAAGACGAGATAGCCATAGGTACATGTCTTTACTAAATCATGAGTGGGGGTGATGGTTTGGCTGGATAGTCAGGGCTTGGAATTTCATAGTTGAAAAATGACTTCATGTCTTGATTATAGTGAATAATACCACAATAAACATGGGAATGCAATTATTTCTTTGAGGTCCTGACTTCAATTCCTTTGGATGGATACCTAGAAGTGGGGTTGCTGAATCATTTGGTAGTTTTGTTTTTTTATTTTTTGAGGAATTTACATAGTGTTCTATATAATGTTCCACTGATTTGCAGTCCAACTCACTATGTACAAAGTTTCTCTTTTTCACATCCTTGCAAACGTTTTTGATTTTTTTCTTTTGTGCTAATACCCGTCCAAACAGGCGTGAAGTACTATTTCCTTGTCGTTTTGATTTTCATTTCCTGTTGATAATAGTCAGCACCTCTTCATATATCTGTTGGTCATTTTTGTGTCTTTTGGAGAAGTATCTATTTCTTTTGCCCATTTAAAAAATCAAGTTTATTTGTTTGCTTGTTGCTATTGAGTTGTGCAATTTCCTTATATATTTTGGATACTGAATACTGATCCTTTATAAGATTTACAAATATCGTTCCCCATTATATGTTTCCTTTTTCACTTTGTTGATTTTTCCATTGCTGTGCAAAAGCATTTTAATTTGGTTTAGTCCCACTTGTCTATTTTTGCTTTTGTTTTCCATGCTTCTGGTGTCATAATCAAAAAATCATTGTCAAAGCCAATGTTAAGAAGCTTTTTCCTGTGTTTACTTTTAGAAGTTTTATGATTTGGAGTCTTATGTTTAAGTCTTCAATTGATTTTAGCGGATTTGTGTGTGGCTGAAAGGTTCAATTTCATTCCTTTGCGTGTGGGTATTTATTGAAGTGACTGTTCTTTCTCCATCTTACAACATTGGCACCCTTGTTGAGAATCAGTTGACCTTACATATGTGAGTTTACTTTTGGACTTTTAATTCTGTTCTATTGATTTATATGCTACTACCATTCCTGTTTTGATTATTACAGCTTTGTAATATATTTTGAAATCAAGAAATACAATACTTTCAGCTTTGTTCTTCTTGATCAAAATTGCTTTGACTAGTTGGGGTCTTTTGTAGTTCTGTGTAAGTTTTAGGATTTTTTTCCTATTTCCGTGAGTGCCATGGGGATTTTCATAGAGATTGCAATGAGTCTATAGATTGCTTTGGGTAGTATGAACATTTTAACAATATTAAATCTTCAAATCCATGAACCTGGGGAATCTTCCCACTTATTTGTTATTTGCTTTAATTTCTTCCACCACCAGTATTTTATACTTTTCAATGTATGTCTTTCACCTCCTTGGTTAAGCTTATTCCTAAGGATTTTATTCTTTTTTATGCTATCATAAATAGTACGACTTCCTTAAATTCCTTTTTGAATAGTTCATTGTTAGTGTATATAAATGTAACTGATTTTTACATGCTGACTTTGTTCTGTATCTTTAGCAAAAGTTTGTGTTAATTCTAGTAGTTTTTTTAAGTCATTAGGGTTTTCTACATATAAAATCGTATCATTCTAAACAGATAATTTTATTTCCTTTTTTTCTGATTTGGATGCCTTGTATTTCTTTTCCTGCCCAATTTCTTTGACCAAGAGTTCCAGCAATATCAACATAGAGAAGTGAACAGAAAAAGCGTCTTTAATTTGTCCAGATATTAGAGGAAAAGCTTTTAGTTTTTGCTATTAACTGTGATTATTAGCGATGGGTTTTATATATGTGGCTTTTATTGTTTTGAGATAATTCCTTCTACACCTAATTTGCCAAGAATTTTTACCATGAAAGAATATTGAATTTGTCAAAAGTTTTTTCTGCATATTTTGAAATTATCTTATGATTTTAATTCTCCATTATGTTAATATAGCGTATCTCGCTTATTACTTTGCATATGTTCAATCAACCATCATTGCATCTTCTGGATAAATCCTACTTGGTATTTTTAATGTGGTGTTGAATTTGATTTGCTAATATTTTGTTAAGGACTTTCACATTCATGTTCATCATGTTGGTTGATAGTTCTCCTTTCTTATATCTGTGTCTTGCTTTGATACTAAGCAACCGTGACCTCACAAAAAGATTATGGAAATGTTCCCTTTGGTTTTCTTGAAAGAGATGGAAAATGATTGTCATTAGATCTTCTTTAAATGTTTAATAGAATTTACCAGGGAAGCCATCTGGTCCTGGGCTTTCCTTTGTTTGATTTACTTATTTAGTGTCCTTATTTTCTGTTGTCCTGTGCAGGCTTTCTATTTCTTCTAGGTTCAGTTCCTATGTTTCTAGGAATTTCTACATGTCTTGCAACTTGTCTTGCATATAATTGTTTGCCATAGCCCCTTATAATCTCTTTTATACCTGTGGCATTTGTTGTAATATCTTATTTTTCATTTCTGATTTTATTTATCCCAGACTTTTCTTTTTATTTATTTTTTATTTATCCTAGACTTTTCTCTTTTTTCTGAATTAGTGCAGCTAAGGGGTTGCCATTTTTGTTTATCTTTTTGCCAACTCATTTGTAATTTCATCAATTCTTCTCAATTTTCTTTTCTATTCTTTATTACATTTTACTTATTGAGATATTTTCTAATTTTCATTTTGTTTTCTTCTTTGGCACAATGATTGTATGAAAGTGTATTATTTAATTTCTATGTATTTGTGAATTTTCCCAATGTCCTGTTGTTTGTTTCTAGGGCCACTCCACTGTTTTCAGAAAAAAAAAATACTTGGAATACTTTCAAACTTATTAAAGTTTTTTTTGGGGGGGGATATAACAGGTGATCTGTTCCTGGAGAATATTTTGGGTGCACTTTACATTCTGTTGCTTTTCAATGGAATTTTCTGTATATGTTTGTTAAATCTATTGGTGTATAGTGTTGTTCAGTTCCGCTGTTTTCCTTGTTGGTTTTTGGTCTGCTTATTACTGGAGTGAGGTATTGAGGTCTTTTATAATAATGTACTGTTTTTTTCCCTTCAGAGTTGTCAAGTTTCTTTATACATTTTGGTGCTATACATATTTAAAATTGTTATATCTTCTTGTTGAGTTGGCTCTTGGTCATTTTATCTCACCTATTTTATAGATAACACATAGTGGACCATATTGAGTTAAATTAAAGGACACTTAGCTGGTGTCCACTGGAGAATTGCTTGGTATGGTTGTGAAGAAAAATTTGCACCTCAGCCAACAAATGCATAGAGTTTGAGAGCAGAGAGAGGAAATAATTTTCTCTCTCTCTGTGTTTCTCTTGGGGATATACCCAAAAGAATGTGACACAGGTTACTCCAGAGGCACCTGCACACCCATGTTTATTGCAGCACTATTCACAATAGCCAAGTTATGGAAACAGCCAAGATGCCCCACTACTGACGAATGGATTAAGAAAATGTGGTATTTATACACAATGGAGTTTTATGCAGCTATGCAGAAGAACGAAATGTTATCATTCACTGGTAAATGGATGGAATTAGAGAACATCATTCTGAGTGAAGTTAGCCTGGCCCAAAGGACCAAAAATCATATGTTCTCCCTCATATGCAGACATTAGATCAAGGGCAAACACAACAAGGGGATTGAACTTTGATCACAAGATAAAAGCGAGAGCACACAAGGGAGATATGAGGATAGGTAAGACACCCAAAAATCTAGATAGCCTTTGTTGCCCTCAACACAGAGAAACTAAAGCAGATACTTTAAAGCAACTGAGGCCAATAGGAGAAGGGGACCAGGAACTAAAGAAAAGATTAGATCAAGAAAATTAACCTAGAAGGTAACACACATGCACAGGAAATTAATGTGAGTCAACTCCCTGTATAGCTATCCTATCTCAACTAGCAAAAACCCTTGTTCCTTCCTATTATTGCTTATACTCTCTCTTCAACAAAATTAGAGATAGGGGCAAAATAGTTTCTGCCGGGTATCGAGGGGTAAGGGAGGGTAAGGGTGGGAGTAAGGGAGGGGGTGGGGGGAAGGGGAGAGAAATGACCCAAACATTGCATGTACATATAAAGCACATATGAATAAAAAAATTAAATAAATAAATAAAAATTAAATGTGTGTGTTTAATGCCATGATGAAATGCCCTGTCTTCTGCAGGACACTTACACCATCAAGAACAGAACAAGGATTTCAGTCTGTCATGTTTGTGAGGGCAGCTTGTTCTTGCTGTCTTCTACTTTACATATAAGCCCAATTCCTAACAACCACAAATTACAAAACACCACCCTTCACCACATAGTCTATATTGCTCTGAATTAAAAGCTAAAAACAAGTAACAAAATATGCCAAATTAGATACTAGTTTTAGAGAATGACAGGTAAAACTTCATTTCTGAATAATAGGAATATTATGATTATCAGAATTTTCTTAATGAAATTTACTTATCCAGAAAAATTGCTTTGAAACTCAAGAATAACACAGAAATTTAAATTTTTGAGATAAATTTAGTAAACAATGATAGAAATCCTTGAGCCAGTGATCTCAGAGTGATAACTTGGCAATTATTAAATCCTTAATAATCTGATGGTTAAAAACCATCAAAACTGTATGTGACTTGTATCCAAAACTGAAAATAAGACCCACAGGTGTTTTGGTCAGATGCCAGATTGCCTATACCAGGGGAATCCTTTTGAGCCAGAGCTGTTTTTTTGAAAGCTCAGATTGAGAACAATGAGTGATTGCTGAATCTTTGAGATTAATGAATATAAAATTCAATGTTCTGAGGTTAGGAGCTCACAAATAATGAAATCGTGGAACTCAGCTTGATTTTTAGCACTGACATGACTAAGAATAACACCATTCTGTATCTGGATATGTGAATGGATGGAGAAAAGGCCTTGGAGAAACCGCTTCTTTGACAGGAGGAAGATGCACGATATACAAGTCTTAGACCAGGGATCATGACATACATGTTTGTTCCTTTCTGCTTGTGAGATTTTTACAAATTATTTAATATCCCTGAATTTCTTCAATATGAGAGCTCACAATTTAAGAATCCTAGAGGAGGGAGCCTCCAGATAACCCCTTGGCATAGATAGCATAGCAGATGAATTTAAATGTGGATCCATGCCATTCTCTCACTTCCATTTATCTCCTACCTGAATGAATTAATTAAATAGGTGCTGTGTTGCAGACAGACACATTTTGAAACTCTGCTTGTACATATATTTTCCCAACAAAATTCAGAATTCCCTGGAGAGCAGAAATGGGTTTTACTTCATGTCTGAATTCCTAACTAGCACATGACCTATCTGGCACACAGTCAGGCCTCAATAAATGTATATGTTTGGAACAACTACAATGAGCACCATAATTGAATTCAGGACAAAGTATAAAATGTAGAGAGGCAGGGAGCCACAGACATTTCCTGGTACTGGCACAGGTTTCATAAGCAGTAAAATCAATGAGTCAGATCAGGTTCTTTGTGTTTATCCTCCAATGCTGCCATTTTCTGAGAGAGATTTTTCTTGGCTCAGTGTGACTTGTTCCAGTGATCCCTTGGGATCTAGAAAATTCAGCTGTTTATCTTTTGAAGCTCAGGAATGCATTTTTCTGCAGCTGTTGATTTATTAACATTACTATAGTTATACAAACCTGGTCTGTTTGGACTGAGTAACAGCTTAGCTGGAAGAAATAGATTTTCTAAACTCAAGGCTGGAACACATAGTTTAACAAGTGTACTTATGAGAAAAACAGCATAGCATATTTGAAATGGCAACTGTCTTGGAAAATTTCTGTAACCTTTTGTTGCTATTAGTAGAGCCTGTTGCTTTCTTGTGCATAGAGAATATGTGACTTCCTCAGAGTCTGGTAGGTGATGGTCTGTGGTTGATAAGAATGGAAGTGGAGGTGGGTAAACTCAATGGAATTCTACAGAGATATGGAATTTTGACAAAAAGTGGACATGCTGGCAAGAAGGAAAAACAGAAGAGGTACTGTGCACATTGGAATTTCATGCCATTGAATAAATAAAAGAACATACAGGTCTTCTCCATAGTCAAATTACCTGGTTTGAAGTTCAAAAAGGAGAGGAAATAAAAATAGGGGAGTGAAAGAAAAATAAAACAAGTTCAAACTGATTGCTACCATGGGTCCCAACTTGTCTCCTTTCTAGCTGTGTGAACTTGGGGTCATTACTGATTCTCTTTGCGTCTTTAGTTCCTCATAAGAAAAATGGAGTAAAAACCTTTACCTCTTAAGATTGATTTGTGTGTGTGAAACACTGGTATAATGTACACCAAGAACCTGAGCAAATTAAATTTTTAGAAACTCTATCATAGAAATTAAAAATAAATATTCAAATCTGCTTGCAGTGGCCCACATCTGTAATACCTAGCTACTCAGGAGGCAGAGATGTGGAGGACAGTGGTTTAAACTAGGCTGGGCAAAATGTTAGTGAGACTCCCATTTCAACCACTAAATGGGTGTGGTGGTGTGTGTCTGTCATCCTAGCTATGCTGCCTAGACCAGCCTGGGCACAAACACAAAACTATTCAGAAATAGAGCTAAAAGGGCTGGGACATAGCTCAGGTCACCTAACAAACACAAGGCCCTAAGTTCAAATACCAGTGCTACTGGTAAATAAATAAATAGTAGAAAGGAATCAAAAGAGAGAGAAAAAGAGAAAGATCAGTCAAGAAAAAGAAGGTTTAATCCCAAGAATAAATGATATAAGCACTCCAAAACAGGAGTGTGGGATACCAGAGTCAAAGGCACTACAGAGACTCAGGGAAGAGAAGCTGAATGTGGGAAGCTAGTGCAATCACACATGTATAAATGACTTGAAAATTTCAAAGAAACATCCAGATATAAGAAATCATTAAATACGAAAGTCAGATTGCTATAGCAAAACAAACCAATTGTAATCTTTCATAAATGGACATAAAAGTATAATCTCAAATGTTAGTCAAGAGCTCCAGACTTTGGAGAAATAAGAATGACAGATGGCTCCAAGTGACTGCATTTTGAGATAAAACATCTTTTAAAACAAGGAACCAGGTACAGCCTGACAGTAAACTAAAGGAAAATTACATGTATGTGCTGCTGCATCCTTTTCTTTTACCATTTAGATAAACTGTGTATCTACTAATGTTAACTTTTAATGAAAAGAATTTAAAAAGAAAAGGAACATATATTTTTATTCAGGCACATTTACACCATGGACATTTATTCACATGTGCGTACATCATTTGGGTAATTTCTCCTCCCTGCCCCCTGCCCCCCACCTTCTCCCCCTCACTTCCAGGCAGAACCTGTTCTGCCCTTTTCTCCAATTTTGTTGAAGAGAAGAGATAAGCATTAATTAGAAAGACAAAGCTTTTTTGTTAGTTGAGTTAAGGATAGCTATACAGAGTGATTCCTAGCGTTGCTTTATACCATGGATTTTCAATACAGAGCACACAGACATTATACAAGGTATGTCCCTCACTATTACCAGCTCTGAGAAGATGCTGTGATGGTGAGTTTGTTCCCAGCAAACAGCAGAGGCTGGCAAAGGTGCTCCAGAGCTTGAGCTACAGAACCCATCCTCTAGGCTCAACTCTGCTAACAATTTTTTGTTGATATTGATGGTATGACTTTCTAGGTCCATTAAATTTCTGAGCTTCATACTTTTGTGGAAAGTGAACATTTTAAATCCTACCTACTTATTTCACAAGTTCTCATGATGATCATGAAATAGAGAAAAACTAAACAAGCAGTGATTAATAATAATAATACTTTTTAAAAAGTCATTGAATAGACTGGTGCTAAAAAGGCCAAATATCTCAAATAGCTATCTGGTAGACCAGTTAACTGCTAGTAATTTTATGACAATTAGTGAGATTATGTTCTATGTTCTTGGGATACAAGGAATAAGACATAGCCCTAGTCTTCTTCTAGCTCACAAGAATTGGCTGAAAGAAGGGGACAGTCAAGGGGAAATGATAACATGCTATTGTTCTCTCTCCTGGTGATAACTAAGGCACCTCCTTTTTCTGATCATGCCCTAAGGACTACTACCAAAACATTATGAAAGGAAGCAACTGGTATATGTGGGGATCTGAGAAAGCAGCTTTATTTTGCAGGCTATATTTTACGTCATTTACTCTTCATCACCATATTAGGGAATATTGGGGTAGCCCTAATTTTTCAGATAAGCATGAGGAGGCTAAGGGAGTTATTTGTGCTTCCTAAAGTCATAGGGAGGAAGAACCTAGCCTAAAGTCAAATTGTGTGGCTCTAAGTTGTATGGTACTGAGTCAACTAGAGAGAGATGAAAGTTATAACTAGAAAAGCCATTCTCCAAGCCCTAAAGTCTATTACATATGTACCACTTTCAGAAGTCTGGACTTACACTTCAAAGAACCATTGATTTAGTTTTTATCAAAATATACTACCCAAATCTTTGAGATCTCCTTTTGGTTTCTTGCTTGGCTTAAGAAGCTAGGATCTGAATAAATGCTTTCATTTTGACTTCAATTGTCTTTATCTTCCTATGCATTTTGTAGACTGCTGATCAATAAAACATTATGCCTGTCCTACAAACTAAAAATATATGCTATTTCACTTCTTTTACTTATGCTTAATCATTCTAAAAGACTAGACTGGGAAGATATGCAATTCCCAAATGTTATTAAATCTTTTTAGAAGAATAAAATATAGAATCAAATGAGTAAGATTAGCCTTCTAGCCATACTGACCCCCTAAAGTGAAACAGAAATGTTATTAGAATAAAATGCTACAATAACCATTTGCTATAAATAATAAAGAACACATCATTTATTTTCTGTCTCTGTTTTTTTATTGTTAGCAAATTGGCTGGGGATGTGCAGGAACAAAGAACCTGATAGATGTCTGACCTACTTACCTAGAAAGAAACATAGTCACAGAGCCAAGGAAATTCGATGCACAGCTACTTTGAAGATGATGGAGTAGTGACAATTTGCCTGGAAGTGTTTGGGGATATTATGCCTTGATTCCAGACTTTCCCATCTATGGCTTGTTATCCATCATATTGGACATCAGGATGTAGAAAGGGTATTGTTTCCTGAGGGTATAGATACAAATCACAGTAATTTTAATTTCCTTTATTGTCCTGTCTTCCTAGCAATTTTGGAAGAGGGTTGCATCTGGAAATTTTCACGACTGACTTTTTCATAAGTTAAAGCATCAGACCTTTGTTTTTTTTTTTTTTTAACCTTTTTAAAAATTCGTTTATTTATATGTGCATACATTGTTTGGGCCATTTCTCCCCGCTGTCCCTCCGCCCCCTACCTCTTCCCCACAACCCTCCTCACTTCCAGGCAGAACCTGTTCTGCCCTTTTCTCCAATTTTTTTGAAGAGTAGACATAAGCAATAATAAGAAAGACATAGTGTTTTTGCTAATTGAGTTCAGGATAGCTATACAGAGAGATCCTGGCATTGCTTTGATGCACAAGTGTATTACAGCCTGCATTGATTCATCTCTACCTGACCTCTTCACTACTTCCTGGTCACCTTCCCATATCAGACCTTTATTTATTTTTCTTTTTTTATTATATTCATATGTGCATACAATGTATGGGTAATTTTACCCTCCTTCCCTCCACCCCCTCCCCCCCACCCTGCTCCTTCACTTACCCCCCCACCTCCTCGCTACCAGGCAGAAACTATTTTGCCCTTATCTCTAGTTTTGTTGAAGAGAGAGTATAAGCAATGATAGGAAGGACCAAGGGGTTTTTGCTAGTTGATAAGGATAGCTATACAAGGAGTTGACTCGCATTGCTTTCCTGTACGTGTGTATTACCTTCTAAGTTAATTCTTCTTGAACTAGCCTTTTCTCTAGTTTCTGGTCCCCTTCTCCAATTGGCCTCAGTTGCTTTAAAGTATCTGCTTTAGTTTCTCTGCGTTGAGGGCAACAAAGGATATCTAGATTTTTGGGTGTCTTACCTATCCTCATATCTCCCTTGTGTGCTCTCGCTTTTATCTTGTGATCAAAGTTCAATCTCCTTGTTGTGTTTGTCCTTGATCTAATGTCCACATATGAGGAAGAACATACGATTTTTGTTCTTTTGGGCCAGGCTAACCTCCCTCAGAATGATGTTCTCCAGATCTATCCATTTACCTGCAAATGATAACATTTCATTCTTCTTCATGGCTGCATAAAACTCCATTGTGTATAAATACCACATTTTCTTAATCCACTTGTCAGTAGTGGATTTCCATAACTTGGCTGTTTCCATAACTTGGCTATTGTGAATAGTGCTGCAATAAACATGGGTATGCAGGTGCCTCTGGAGTAACCTGTGTCATATTCTTTTGGGTATATCCCCAAGAGTGGTATTGCTGGATCATAAGGTAGATCAATATCTACCATTCATAAAAATCAATGTTTAGATTTTTAAGAAGCCTCCAAATTTTTTTCCAGAGTGGTTGTACTAGTTTACATTCTCACCAGCAGTGTAATAGGGTTCCTTTTTCCCTGCATCCTCACCAACACCTGTTGTTGGTGGAGTTGCTAATGATGGCTATTCTAACAGGGGTGAGGTGGAATCTTAGTGTGGTCTTAATTTGCATTTCCTTTATAGCTAGAGATGGTGAGCATTTTTTCAAGTGTTTTCTTGGCCATTTGAATTTCTTCTTTTGAGAAAGTTCTGTTTAATTCACTTGCCCATTTCTTTATTGGTTCATTAATTTTGGGAGAATTTAGTTTTTTGAGTTCCCTATATATTCTGGTTATAAGTCTGATGTGTAGCTGGCAAATATTTTGTCCCACTCTGTGGGTGGTCTCTTCAGTTTAGAGACCATTTCTTTTGTTGAGCAGAAGCTTTTTAGTTTTATGAAGTCCCATTTATCTATGCTATCTCTTAGTTGCTGAGCTGCTGGGGTTTCATTGAGAAAGTTCTTGCCTATACCTATTAATTCCAAGGTATTTCCTACTCTTTCCTATACCAACTTTAGAGTTTGGGGTCTGATATTAAGATCATTGTTCCATTTTGAGTTAATATTGTTATAGGATGATAAACATGGATCTAGTTTCAGCTTTTTGCAGACTGCTAACCAGTTTTCCCAGCAGTTTTAGTTGAAGAGGCTGTTTTTCTCCATTGTATATTTTTAGCGCCTTTGTCAAAGACAAGTTGATTATAGTTGTGTGGCTTCATATCCTGGTCCTCTATTCTGTTCCACTGGTCTTCATGTCTGTTTTTGTGCCAGTACCATGCTGTTTTTATTATTATTGCTTTGTAATATAGTTTGAAGTCGGGTATTGTGATACCTCCAGCACTGTTCTTTTTACTGAGTATTGGCTTAGCTACTCGTGGCCTCTTGTGTGTCCATATAAATTTAATGGCAGATTTTTTCAATCTCTTTGATGAATGTCATTGGGATTTTGATGGGAATTGCATTAAACATGTAGATTACTTTTGGGAGTATAGACATTTTTACTATGCTGATTCTACCAATCTATGAGCATGGGAGATCTCTCCACTTTCTATAGTCTTCCTCAGTCTCTTTCTTCAGAAGTTTATAGTTTTCCTTGTAGAGGTCATTCACATCTTTTGTTAGGTTTACACCTAGGTATTTGATTTTTTTTTTTGAGACTATTGTAAATGGAATTGTTTTCATATATTCTTTCTCAATTTGTTCATTATAGTGTATAGAAATGCTAGTGACTTTTCTATGTTGATTTTATATCCTGCTACCTTGCTATAGCTATTGATGATGTCTAGAAGCTTTTGAGTAGAGTTTTTTGGGTCTTTAAGGTATAGGATCATGTCGTCTGCAAATAGGGATATTTTGATAGTTTCTTTACCTATTTGTATTCCTTTTATTCCTTCTTCTTGCCTAATTTCTCTGTCTAGGAATTCCAGTACTATGTTGAATAGGAGTGGAGATAGTGGTCATCCTTGTCTAGTTCCTGATTTTAGAGGGAATGGTTTCAGTTTTTCACTGTTAAGTATTATGCTGGCTGTAGGTTTGTCATATATAGCTTTTATAATGTTGAGGTACTTTCCTTCTATTCCTAGCTTTCTTAGAGCTTTTATCATGAAATGGTGTTGGATTTTATCAAAGGCTTTTTCTGCATCTATTGAGATGATCAAGTGGTTTTTGTCTTTGCTTCTGTTAATGTGGTTTATTACGTTTATTGATTTTCGTATGTTGAACCACCCCTGCATTCCTAGGATGAAGTCTACTTGGTCGTGGTGAATGATCTTTTTGATGTGTTGTTGAATTTGGTTTGCCATTATTTTATTGAGGATTTTTGCATCAATGTTCATTAAGGAGATTGGCCTATAGTTCTCCTTTTTGGAGGTGTCTTTGTCTGTTTTTGGGATAAGTTTAATACTGGCTTCATAAAATGTGTTAGGCAGTTTTCCTTCCCTTTCTATTTCGTGGAACAGTTTAAGGAGGGTTGGTATCAGTTCTTCCTTAAAGGTCTGATAGAATTCAGCAAAGAATCCATCAAGTCATGGACTTTTCTTTTTTGGGAGACTCTAAATTGTTGCTTCTGATGATTTCCTGGACTTCCATGGTGTTTGTTGTTATCTCCCCTTTTACATTCCTGATTTTACTAATTTGAGTTTTTTCTCTCCTCATTTTAGTCAGGTTTGCCAGGGGTCTATTGATCTTGTTTATTTTTTCAAAGAACCAGCTTTTTGTTTCATTAATTCTTTGTATGTTTTTTTTGGTTTCTATTTCATTGATTTTAGCTCTTATTTTTATGATTTCTCTCTTTCTATTTGTTTTGGGATTTGCTTGTTCTTGTTTTTCTAGGAGTTTGAGATGTGTCATTAGGTCATTGATTTGAGATCTTTCAGTCTTTTTAATATATGCACTCATCGCTATAAACATTCCTCTCAGGACTGCCTTTGCTGTGTCCCATGGGTTCCACTAGGTTGTGTTTTCACTTTCATTGACTTCCAGGAACTTTTTAATTTCCTCTTTTATTTCATCAATGACCCATTGTTCATTAAGCAATGAGTTATTCAGTTTCCAGCTGTTTGCATGTTTGTTGTCTTTATTTTTGTTGTTGAGTTCTAGTTTTATTGCATTGTGATCAGATAGAATGCAAGGTATAATTTTTATTTTCTTATATTTGCTGAGGCTCGCTTTGTGCCCTAGGATATGATCTATTTTGGAAAGTTCCATGGGCTGCTGCGAAGAATGTATGTTGTGTAGAAGTTGGATGAAATGTTCTGTAGACATCAACTAGGTCCATTTGATCTATGGTATATTTTAGATCTAGGATTTCTTTATTGATTTTTTGTTTGGATGACCGATCTATTGATGATAATGGGGTGTTAAAGTCTCCCACAAACACTGTGTTAGAGTTAATATATGCTTTTAGGTCCTTCAGGGTATGTTTGATGAAATTGGGTGCGTTGACATTGGGTGGATACAGGTTGATAATTATTATTTCCTTTTGGTCTATTTCCCCTTTTATTAGTATGGAATGTCCTTCTTTATCTCATTTGATCAATGTAGGTTTGAAGTCTACTTTGTCAGAGATAAGTATTGCTACTCTTGCCTCTTTTCGGGGGCCATTGGCTTGGTAAATCTTCTTCCAGCCTTTCATCCTAAGCCTATGCTTATTTCTATTGATGGGTCTCCTGTAAGCAACAAATTGTTGGATCTTCCTTTTTAATCCAGCTCGTCAAATGGTGCCTTTTGATGGGGGAATTAAGTCCATTAACATTAAGTGTTAGTACTGATAGGTATGTGGTGATTCCTGTCATTTAGTTGTCTTAGTTGTTCGAAGGTTTGATTGTGTGTACCTAAATCGATGTTACTCTCTACTTTCTTGCTTTTTCTTTTCCTGTAGTTTGGTACTGCCTGCCCTTTCATGGTTATGTTGGGTTTTACTTTCTGTGTGCAGAATCCCTTGAAGAATCCTTTGTAGTGGTGGCTTTGTGTTCACATATTGTTTTAGCTTCTGCATCATGGAAGACTTTTATTGCTCCATCTATTTTGAATGATAGTTTTAGTGGGTAGAGTATCCTAGGGTTGAAGTTATTTTCATTCAGTGTCCGGAATACCTCACCCAAAGCTCGTCTTGCTTTTAATGTTTCTGTTGAGAAGTCTGCTGTGATTTTGATGGGTTTACCTTTGTATGTTATTTTTTTCTCTCTTACAGCCTTCAATATTCTTTCTTGAGTCTCTGTACTTGTTGTTTTAATGATAATATGCCGTAGGGTAGTTCTATTTTGGTCAGGTCTGTTTGGTGTTCTGGAGGGCTCGTGCACCTGTATGGGCATAGATTTCTTTAGATTTGGGAAATTTTCTGTAATTATTTTGTTGAATATATTACTCATTCCCTTTGCTTGCACCTTTTCTCCTTCTTCAATGCCCATGATTCTCAGGTTTGGTCTTTTTATGGAGTGAGTTCTTGCATTTTCTTTTCACAGGTCTTGAGTTGTTTAACTAATAGTTCTTCAGTTTTTCCTTTAATTACCATTTCATCTTTGAGTTCTGAGATTCTGTCTTCTGCTTATTCTATTCTGCTGGATTGGCCTTCCATTTTGTTTTTCATTTCTGTTTCTTTCTTTTTTCTGAGGTTTTCCATATACTGAGTCACTTCCTCTTTAATATTGTCAGACCTTTGTTTTTATAACACTCTTCGGAGAGAATTTCATAACCATTCCACATAATTATTCTATCTAATGAGTAGAGTTCTAAATTTAATGGACTCATACCAATCTAGAGGAATGTTACCCATTTTGGCTAGATGTGTTCTGGTAGGTGTGAAGGCAGTTCTCTGGAGGAGATGGTATCTTTTGCTAATTCTTAAAAACTGTATAGTTGTTATCTAGGTGAAATAGAAGGAGTATAATGAAAGGAACTTCTCTGTTCAAGGCCTTGAGCATGAAAAAAAATGATGCAGTAGGAGTTCTGTGAGACGTTGCCTACGTCTGGTTTATAGAATTTTCCTATCAAGCTGAGGATTCAGGATGCTGTTTGCTGAAGTAGTGACAATCAAAATTTTAGAATTAGAGCAGCCTTTTAAGACTAAGAGTGATTTTGAGGGGATTCATATGAGGGCAGCTACAGTATCATTTGTTATTTTAAAATATTCAAAATGACAAGTTCATAGAAATCAGGATTTTTAAAAGTGAATTTGTATTTTCCTGTTAACAACAGTGTTGGAGTGAGTTTAAATACATGGATATGTGAATTCAGTCAATGGACAGTGGAGGGTGCCCATGGATATACTGACTCCTTTGGATCCTAGATCTGGAGAATATGGGAAGCTTCCAAGAATGAAGAGTCCTGGAAAGTTTTTATACTGAAGAAAAACATGATCAGATACACTAAGCCTTTTTATTCCTTGTTGCAAAAAGCTATTAAAGATTTTATGTGTTTCTCCTTAGATGAGAAGTTGTATTGAAGGGAGAGCTCTTTAGTGATAGTCAGTGAATGTGGAACAAATTTCAAACAGTAGTTTGCAACTGGTAAAGATGGGAAATTTATCATGTGAATTTAGGTAGTTCTTCATTTCCAGGTAAAGAGTCAGGTAACACATAATAGTTGCTACAGTAATATTTAGAATAACAGATTGTCCTACATCTATAAATGTATTTTTGTCACCTGGTGTTATCAGAGAATAGCACATAACACATATGGATTACCAATTTTCAAAATACAACATTAGATAGACCCTGCTCTCCCTTAATCAAAACAATCTCCCCCTCAGTCAGGGCACTCTATCCCTCTGTCTTTAGAAGGTTTTAAGAAATGAAGAATGTGTATAATCCTATTGAAATTGTTCATGCTGAAATATGAATGGGTGATAACTGTCCAACAGAATATTTTACATTCAGAGGAGGGGTTTGTTAAAAGAGTATCTAGTAGGGAAAATTATCCTAATGACAGGGGAGAAGAGACTACTTTGACAAGCAGCAGTTTTTTTCTGGGCCACATTTCTCTAGTATCTGATGTTTTTTTAATCTTTTACTACACCATAGATATGCTAATGTAGTGCAGTATAAATTTTATTCCAAGGAAAAAAATTTTCCACTCTAGGAATCAGATTATCTGTAAGAATTATTATTATCCAGATGTGCAACTTTGAACCAATCATTAGACCTCTGTGGAACTCAGTTTCCTCTACTTTGACATGGAGATGGGGTGGAATAATGATGATGGCTGAGTGGTTTTCTTATCTTTGAAGACTGTTAACCTGACCAGTCACTGGGACAATTTGGCTGATTGGCCTGACCAGGAGAGACGGTGCCTCTTTTGCTCTTCAGGCTTCAAGTGTCTGTGTTCCCCTGGGGCTGGCATGTCAGGTGAAACAAAAGTTTGCAGAGAGGAGTAGACGTTCATACTGACTGTATGAGAGTGTTTATAAAAGTCTAGTCCACCTCCAACATTTTTCTGCACCTGAATGTTTTTCTTTCTTATCTCCTTGTTCATTGTCACTTGAATTGGTAAAAGAACCTCAAGTAAATTGGGTTTTTAGTTGCTAAACTAAGAAGCAGTCAAAATAAATTTTCAGTTAAAATAAATAAGGGAACATCAATCTCCTCTCACTCTTATTCATTAAAGTCTCTGGGCTCTAATTCCTTTGTAAGTGTCTTTTATGTTTTCCAAGAATTCTGCTTAGAAGCAAAGAAGCTTCAGACACTTAACAGCACAATCAGAGGCAGGCATCTATTTCTCAAATGTCATAGTTCTTTCCAGCAGCAGTGACAAAGCACTGCTTTTCAAACTGGGCATCCTCACCCTTGCCTGTCTGCCATAGCAGCGTTCTCCTGTGGTGGAGTGACTTGGAAGTGTGACCTCAATCACAGAGGCCCTGTTACTTGGCCATGAGTCTTATCTGCCAAGGATGTAGCAGACTGCCTTCCCATGGCTCTGCTTGTTAATGGAAATTCACTCACATCCTTTATTGTTTTAATAAGTTAAAACATTAGAAGGATAAGATTTAACCAAAGAGTGGATAAATACAGAAAGAGAACTTGCCAGATGAGACTATAATTCACATACAGAATAAACTGGAAGTATCAAGAAGCCACGGGAAAAAGTTAATGCACTTGGAAAGTGGTTTAAAGGAAAAATAATTTTCAAAATACTAATGATTTGGAAAATGCAAATTTAACAAAATGTGCTTTGAAGATCTTATAGTTTAGAAAGCTTGACTTTCCTGACTTTGACAAAGAACAGAATTGGATTCCTACTCACAGTGGTTCATCTTGCCTGTTTTACTGAAGTTAGAGCCACTTACCCTAATATCTTGGGAATCACATGTGGTTCCTTTGATCTAGTGGACCAAACAGGAATGTGAGAGGCAATCTGATCTCTAAACTCTGTTCTGCCACTGGTTTCCATAGTGACCCTGAAAATGTCACTTCTTTGTGGGGGAGACAGAGAGGTGTTTGTGATCTTTATTCCAATAATACTTAGTGGGAACTTTCAGAAATTCACCCAAGATAATTAAAATAAAGAGAAGTGCGAGAAGTGATTGAAACAATCATGAGCATTGTTTATACATTAAATATAGCTAGGTCTCATGGGAACTGGGAATAAAAACTAAAATTCTCTTTCTGAGAGAGAATGTGCAACCTTAACACATTACCTTAAGTATCTTAGCATCAAACTAAAGATCACAGAATTGAGCTGTTTGCAGTGGCACCTGGATTTCAGATTTTTCACCAGTTCAGGAAAAGAAAGAAATTGCCGTACATATTGAATATTACAGGATCCAAATAATACGGCACGTTCAGTCTGTTCCTACCAGTGATAGCAGCAAGGTCAATAAGTGATGACCCCCTTCCTAAGGGAAAGCCATCACCAGAGTATATGAAAATGGGACACTTCATATCTTCCTTTTCTGAGTTTGCATGTTAAGCTATATTACAATTGACTCCTATTAGTAAGGATCCCCTCAACTGATCAAGGACTTACCTGATGTAAGAAAGTGCTGCTTCGAAGAAGAATGCTCAGGAGTTAAGAAGGACTCACATGAGGCTGTTTGTTGCATAGATATATATTTAATATAATGGATGTGGTTGTGATTACAGATACATATTTGGTGCTTTATTTACCAAGAAGCAACAGTCACATAGCAATAAAATATCGAGATACAAAAATCAGAAGAGAAATGTAATTGTTCCAGAATTTAAAACATATAGTATAAATGCTGGGAAATATTTTGCTAAATTGTTCATTTCTACTCCATTCTCTTGACTCTAGCTCCTAAAAATGATTTGCAAGTTGAAGAATTTTTTTAAAAATTTAAAAAACAAAACTTTATTTCCCTCAAAATCTGGATATTTATTATATTACAATAAAAAGAACTTTTGACAAACATGCAGATTACGTGTCTCTTGTACGCAAATCTCTCAGACTTTCCCCTTGTCTTACCTGCTTTGGCCTGTGTATTTTCCTACATAGGAAGTTAAATGCTTTTAATGTATTCATTCTTACATAATTATGGTTAGGTTCAACTATTTCCTCTCACAGAGGGAGAAGGGAAAAGGAGGTATAGGGATGAATGGGGAGTAAAATATCGCAAGTGAAAGAATAAGTAACTTGCAATAAGCTTATTAAATGATATGAATAAGGTTGTTTTATAGCTTTTCCACTAGAAAAATAAGATTATTATTAAACCGTGGACTGAGGATAATACTCCAAAGATTTTGTTTGCTTGTTTTGCTATGAGTTTCCATTTAAAGTCACTGGATGTCTCCTCAGTGGGAAGAGTTGACCTGTTTAGTTCCAGGATGGTAGGCTGATGCTGGGGAAAGTCTTTCTTTGGATATCAATTGCTCTGGCTTACAGGAGGGTGTATTTAGTAGCTGCTACATTGTTGACTAAAGAGTTTTGTGCCCCAGCAGGTGTTAAATGCACATTCATCTAATAAAATAGATTTAGAACACCAGAGAGGCCTAATAATAATTCAGGAAGGATATATCAAAATACACCAAGACTTTATATCCAAAACCTACATAGAGTTCCCTAGCTCCTGGGTTTGGATGCCTGGATGTTAGAAACTGAGTTCTCCTCTCTCTATTTTCTGGCACCTGCAAGGCAAATGGGGAAAGGAGATCTACATTTTTTTTCTCTGTTCAAGTTTCTCTAGGATGTCAGAATGAATTTTCTCACATAGCTGCATTGTGGGTCAAGAAATATTTCCCTGAAAATCTGGAAGGCAGCAGCAAGAAGCAATTTGATTTTCATCCAAGCTGAGCAGCTCTTAAATTCTTCATAGCCAATGGATTAATTTCCTAACACTGGGCACTTACTTCTTTACTGCTTCCCTTCTTGGCTTTCTTTCCCACTTCTCATGATCCATTCTCTCTTACACCTGCTAAATTCCCAGGAAACAGGATAAATGGCCTGCTAGAAGAAATAGTTCAGGAGTAAAAGTCATTTCCCTAAAATATAATTAGCTTTTTAAGTGATTCTAAATCATTAAGGTTGTAATGGGGTAGGTAGTTTGGCAAAGTCCTAGAAAGGAATGCTTATTAGTTTATCAACTGCTTTGTTGATGGATACTTACTATTCTTTGGGAGATAATTAAATTCAGCCTATTGAAATGAATTGTGTGTGGAGAACACATCAGCCAAACAAAATCCATATCTTTGAAGAGGATGAAAATAAAAACCCATTTTTTTCATCAAATTCTCCTTATACATTAGAAATTGAAATCTACTTAGAGTTACTGAAATGCTTCAGTTAATTCTGCCTTTCAAAAGGTGTCCATCTAGGAGAAAGTGTGTGTGTGTATGTTGAGTGTGTGTGTATAATGTATATGTGGGGAGGAGGAGGAGTTAGAGGGGGAAGAGAAGCAGTATAGAATACTGGTAACATGAACAACCACTGCTTTAACAAACATGGGACATGGCTTCCTAATTTACATTAGACTTCATAGTCAGTCTCTTTGTCCTGGTGTGATTTAAATCTTAATTTTACCCTAACCACAAACTCT